>NW_020664546.1:852040-884361 GCF_002925995.2 Terrapene triunguis
CATATCACTTATATTTTTATAAAACCATATAGACTGCACAACGTCACCCGCCCTTGCTGCAATTTAAGCCCATTGCTTCTTGTCCTATCCTCAGAGGTTAAGAAGAACAATTTTTCTCCCTCCTCCTTGTAACAACCTTTTATGTACTTGAAAACTGTTATCATGTCCCCTCTCAGCCTTCTCTTCTCCAGACTAAACAAACCCAATTTTTTCAATCTTCCCTCATAGGTCATGTTTTCTAGACTTTTAATCATTTTTGTTGCTCTTCTCTGGACTTTCTCCAGTTTGTCCACGTCCTTCCTGAAATGTGGTGCCCACAACTGGACACAATACTCCAGGTGAGGCCTAATCAGCGCGGAGTAGAGCGGAAGAATTACTTCTCATGTCTTGCTTACAATACTCCTGCTAATACATCACAGAATGATGTTTGCTTATTTTGCAACAGCGTTACACTGTTGACTCATATTTAGCTTGTGATCCACTATGACCCCCAGATCCCTTTCTGCAGTACTCCTTCCTAGGCAGTCATTTCCCATTTTGTATGTGTGCATCTGATTGTTCCTGGCACTACAGCAAACCAGGGGGAGCAGGAGACCCTGGAGGTCTGGTGCACATTCCTTCAGCTGGAGGGGAAGAGGAAAAGAAATATCCCAGCTGCTGATGCCTCTCCTCTGTAAGTGGCCCTGTGTGGGCCCCAGTCTACTACCTGCCCAGCAGAGGGCTCTGAACGAATGTCACTCTGCTACCATCCCTCCCCTGCAGGGGGCTCTGTGCAGGTGTTACTCTGCTACCATTCCCCTTCTTCCTCCTCCCCCCCACCCCCCCGCAGCAGCAGGATCTGTGCATGTGTTAACAGGGAAGAATTGGTAGGGGAAGTAGAAGTGAGTGGCAATCTGGGTAGCAGTGACCAAGAGATGGTTGAGTTCAGGATCCTGACATAAGGAAGAGAGGAGAGCAGCAGAATACGGACCCTGGACTTCAGAAAAGCAGACTTTGACTCCCTCAGGGAACTGATAGGCAGGATCCCCTGGGAGGCTTATATGACGGGGAAAGGAGTCCAAGAGAGCTGGCTGTATTTTAAAGAAGTCTTATTGAGGGCACAGGCAGGGCCGGTGCAAGGAAGTTTCGCGCCCTAGGCGAAACTTCCACCTTGCGGCCCCCCCCCCCAGCCCTGCGGCAGCTCCCCGCCCCCCCCCCACCCTGAGGCGCCCTCCCCCGTGGCAGCTCCCCCTCCCCGGGGAGCCGTGCAGCAGGTCCCCACCCCAGCTCACCTCTGCTCCGCCTTCTCCCCGAGCATGCCGCCCCCGCTCTAATTCTCCTCCTCTCCCAGGCTTGCGGCGCCAAACAGCTGATTGGTGCTGCAAGTCTGGGAGGCGGGAGAAGTGGAGCGGCGACCACACGCTCGGGGAGGGGGCCTAAGAACGCTGTAAAAAAAATTGGGGGCACCGCTTTTTGGTGCCCCCAAATCTTGGCACCCTAGGCAACCGCCTAGTTTGCCTAAATGGTAGCACCGGCCCTGGGCGCAGGAACAAACCATCCCAATGTACAGAAAGACTAGCAAATATGGCAGGCGACCAGCTTGGCTAAACAGAAATCTTCAGTGAGCTTAAACACAAAAAGGAAGCTTACGAGAAGTGGAAACTTGGACAGATGACTCAGGAGGAGTATAAAAATATTGCTCGAGCATGCAGGGGTGTAATCTGGAAGGCCAAAGCACAACTGGAGTTGCAGCTAGCAAGGGATGTGAAGGGTAACAAGAAGGGGTTCTACAGCTATGTTAGCAACAAGAAAAAGGTCAGGGGAAGTGTGGGACCCTTAATGAATGGGGGAGGCAATCTAGTGATAGATGATGTGAAAAAAGCTGAAGTACTCAATGCTTTTTTTTGTCTCGGTCTTCACAGACTGCCTGGCAGCACAGTATGGGGAGGAGGTGAGCAGCCCTCAGTGGTGAAAAAACAGGTTAAGGACTATTTAGAAAAGCTGGACATGCACAAGTCCATGGGGGTGGATGCAATGCATCCTAGGGTGCTGAGGGAGTTGGCTGATGTGATTGCAGAGCCATTGGCCATTATCTTTAAAAACTCATGGCAATCGGGGGAGGTCCCAGACATTAGGAAAAAGGCTAATGTAGTGCCCATCTTTAAAAGAGGGAAGAAGGAGAATCTGGGAAACTACAGACCAGTCAGCCTCACCTCAGTCCCCAGAAAAATCATGGAGCAGGTCCTCAAGGAATCCATTTTGAAGCACTTGGAGGAGAGGAAGGTGATCAGGAACAGTCACCATGGATTCACCAAGGTCAAGTCATGCCTGACCAACCTGAATGCCTTCTATGATGAGATAACTGGCTCTGTGGATGAGGGGAAAGCAGTGGAAGTGATATATCTTGACTTTAGCAAAGCTTTTGATACGGTCTCCCACAGTATTCTTGCCAGCAAGTTAAAAAAGGACGGATTGGATGAATGGACTATAAGGTGGATAGAAAGCTGGCTAGATTGTTGGGCTCAACGGGTAGTGATCAATGGCTCCATGTCTAGTTGGCAGCCCGTATCAAGCGGAGTGCCCCAGGGGTCAGGTTTGTTCAACATCTTCATTGATGATCTGGATGATGAGATGGATTGCACTTTCAGCAAGTTCACAAATGACACTAAGCTGGGGGGGAGAGGTAGATATTCTGGAGGGTAGGGATAGGGTCCAGGATGACATAGACAAATTGAAGGATTGGGCCAAAGAAATCTGAGGAGGTTCAAGAAGGACAAGTGCGGAGTCCTGCACTTAAGATGGAAGAATACCATGCACTGCTACAGGCTGGGGACCAACTGGCTACGCGGCAATTCTGCAGAAAAGGACCTGGAGATTACAATGGACGAGAAACTGGATATGAGTCAACAGTGTGCCCTTGTTGCCAAAAAGGCTAACGGCATATTGGCTGCATTATTAGGAGCATTGCCAGCAGATCGAGGGAAGTGACTATTCCACTCTATTCGGCACTGTTGAGGCCATATCTGGAGTACTGTGTCCAGTTTTGGGCCTACCACTACAGAAAGGATGTGGACAAATTGGAGAGAGTCCAGCAGAGGGCAACGAAAATGATTAGGGGGCTGGGGCACATGACTTATGAGGAAAGGCTGAGGGAACTGGGCTTATTTAGTCTGCAGAAAAGAAGAGTGAGGCGGGATTTGATAGCAGCCTTCAACTACCTGAAGGGGGGTTCCAAAGAGGATGGAGCTAGGTTGTTCTCAGTGGTGACAGATGACAGAACAAGGAGCAATGGTCTCAAGTTGCAGTGGGGGAGGTCTAGGTTGGATATTAGGAAAAACTATTTCACTAGGAGGGTGGTGAAGCACTGGAATGGGTTACCTAGGGAAGTAGTGGAATCTCCATCCTTAGACGTTTTTAAGGCACGGCTTGACAAAGCCCTGGCTGGGATGATTTAGTTGGGATTGTTTCTGCTTTGAGCAGGGGGTTGGACTAGATGACCTCCTGAGGTCTCTTCCAACCCTAATCTTCTATGATTCTGTGATTCTATGGTTACCATCCCCTTCCTGATAGAGGGCTCTGTGCAGGTGTTACTCTGCTACCATTCCCCTTCCCCTCCCCCCCCCCCCCTCGCAGCAGGGGGATCTGTGCAGGTGTTACTTTGTTACCATCCCCCTTCCCCCCACCCCACAGCAAAGGAATTTGTGCATGTGTTACTCTGTTACTATCTCCTTCCCCAGCAGGGGGCTCTATACGGGTATTACCCCGCTATCACCCACTCCCCAGCAGGCAGCTCTGTATGGTGACATAGTTGGGGGCACACTGACAACGGTGTCAGGAGGGCCTCCCTCAATTCCCACAACTTTAAAGAGCTCCCAATAGTTCCTGGCAATTATTCCTGTGAAAGAGGAACTCCTGCTCCTCTATGGTATATTTTCTGGATGGATTTCCATGAACATTTGCTCTGGGTATTAGCATGGAAAGATGATCTTCCTTCTGCAAAGTCTCCTAGGAAACAGAGCTTGGTTTATGTGTATATCTAGTGCAATGGAGAATAAGGACCAGCTTCCTGTTGCCCAATCATTTTATGTAAATTATTCAATGGAATCCTCTATCTGCAAGGCAGTAGCAGGGCATACTGCTCAGACACACTGCCCTGCCAGCAGGCCTCATCCCAGGGGAACTTCCTGGGAAGGACCCCCCCCGCCGCAGAATTGCCGACGACGACTGGGAACGCGGAAGCACCCCCGCCTAGGGCGCCAAAAACCCTGGCGCCACTCCTGAATGTAACAGGGTTTGCACCACATGGGGTGTAACACCACACCTTATAGTGTTAACAGGGTATGCACCACATGGGAGAGGATGGTAACACTACAGTTGACAGTGTTTGCACCACATGGGGGTAATACTTCAGCTTACAATGTAACATGATTTGTACAGGGTAGCATCAGGGTAACTGCAGTATATAATGTAATGGCCTGCACAGTGTGTGACGCGATTGCATTGCATAGGATAACACTACACCTTATAGTGTAATTGCACCATGCACGGTATCGGTGCAGTGTACAGTGTAAAAGGATTTGCATCCCATGTAGTAACACTGCAGCTGACAACATAGTGGGGTTCGGGCCCCGCTCAGTGACCCACAGCTTACAAAGTAAGCTGGTTTCCTGCTACAAACGTGCTCCCTCCCGTGGATTGGCCAGTGTGCAGAGCCTGGTCATTTTACCCCCACCCCACGCACGCCCCGCAGCTCTTGCAAGACTCTTGCTCCCGGGTCCGAACGATCCCACGCAACGCGGTGCGGAGCAGAGGCCTTATTGGAAATCCTGGGAGGTGGGCGGGCGCACACAACCTCCAGGGCTCGGGTACAGGGGTCTGTTGCTGGGCAACAGGAGAGGGTTCCGTTGCTGGGTAACGAAGGGCGGGGTCTGCGCGGGGTTACGTCACCAGCGTGCGTCTGGTGGTGCCGCGCGGCGGAGCCTAGAGCTGGCGGTTGGCGCGGCGGAGGCGGCCGGGCCCTGCCGAGCAGCTTCGGGTGCGCTGCTCCCCCCCCCCCCCCCGGCCCCCCCCAGTTGTTCCGTCTAGCGGGATCGGGCCCCGCTCCAGCCTCCGCGCGCAGGGGTCCCCTCAGCCGAGCCGCCCGGCCCGGGGGCCGCCGTGACTCTCCCGGGCGCCCCCAGTGCTGGGAGAGCCCCGGCCAGGCGCCCGGGAGCTGCGCCCCTCCCGCGCCGCCATGGCCCCCAAGGACATCATGACCAACTCCCACGCCAAGTCCATCCTGAACGCCATGAACGGCCTGCGGAAGAGCAGCACGCTCTGCGACGTGACTCTGCGCGTGGAGCAGAAAGACTTCGCCGCGCACCGCATTGTGCTGGCGGCCTGCAGCGACTACTTCTGCGCCATGTTCACTAGCGAGGTAGGGCGGGAGCCGCTCGCTGCGCCCAGCGCTGGCAGGTGTCTTGGCCAGCGCGCTCTCGTGCCGAGCCCCAGGATGGCTGCGTTGGGTTTTTGTCAAACTCCTGAGGGCTCAAAGCTTTTGTTGAGAGCATTCCCCGGTGCACTGCCATGGTAGCGCTTAGGCCCCCTTGTCCTGAGTGCAGCCAGAGACAGTTCTTGTCCCTAAGAGCTTACAGCCTGTCATAGACAAGACTGAGACATGGTTGGGAGGGGAGAGGTACAGACAAGAGAGGGGATTGGCTCAAGGTCATACAACAGGTTAGTGGCAGAACCATAGCCCTGAGCTCCAGGTCTAGTGCCCTATCCACTGGACCAGGCTCTTCTTCATAATATTTGATAATGTTTACACTGATTGCACATTCTTTCTTTGCAAAATGCGGAAAGGTAATAATGTTTGGCTGAGCTGCAGTTCACTGGTTCAGGTTGTTAAATAGGAGGTGCTGTCTGTGGCTTTGATTCAAACTTAATGCTGTAGCAAATAGAAAAAAAACATGAAGGGGGCAGTAAGGGATTGTGGAACTGAGTTTGTAAAAGATGCATTTCTGTTGTTTGTTCTTACCAGAGAAGAGAAGCCTTTCTAGTAGCCTCCGAGTTGGTATGGACAGAACATAGAATCATAGAATATCAGGGTTGGAAGGGACCTCAGGAGGTCATCTAGTCCAACCCCCTGCTCAAAACAGGACCAATTCCCAACTAAATCATCCCAGCCAGGGCTTTGTCAAGCCGGGCCTTAAAAACCTCCAAGGAAGGAGATTCCACCACCTCCTTAGGTAACGCATTCCAGTGCTTCACCACCCTCCTAGTGAAATAGTGTTTCCTAATACCCAACCTAGACCTCCCCCACTGCAACTTGAGACCATTGCTCCTTGTTCTGTCATCTGCCACCACTGAGAACAGCCGAGCTCCATCCTCTTTGGAACCTCCCTTCGTTGAAAGCAGCTATCAAATCCCCCCTCATTCTTCTCTTCTGGAGACTAAACAATCCCAGTTCCCTCAGCCTCTCCTCATAAGTCATGTGCTCCAGACCCCTAATCATTTTTGTTGCCCTCCGCTGGACTCTTTCCAATATTTCCACATCCTTCTTGTAGTGTGGGGCCCAAAACTGGACACAGTACTCCAGATGAGGCCTGCTGAAGCAAACTGAGATTCTGTCTCCCTACAATGCCAGTAGCCCTTTCTGGAGATACCGTTTCTCCCCAGATCTTAGCAAAAGATGTAAATAGATATATGCCTTTACCTTATGTTTCCTCATTTTCACGATTTTCAATTTTGCATTGTTGTTCTTCAGCAACCTTGGCTGGCTTTTATGCAGTGTTTGTGTAGATGAATATGTGATTTTAAAAAAACTGGAGTGAACTTATTGCTGGTAAATATGCAGGATTCGCTTTTCTGGAGAATGAAGCTCTCTATCCAACAGTAGTCACAACATGGGCAGCAAGCAATACAAACTTCCGCATACACCAGCCACTAACTCCCTCTCAGTGAAATTTAGCCCTTATCAGAGGAAGCACACCTAGCAGTAGCACAGTCAGTCCTTGGGACCTCTGCTGAGACTGCCAATAAGGGCCAATGGCAGCAGTGATTAGTGTGCATTAGGAACTAGGCTGAAACCATTTCTCCATGACCCCCACAACACACCTTTCAAGATCCATGGGTCCTACACATGCCTATCACAACATGTGGTATACCTCATCCAGCATATTAAGGGTATGTCTACACTGCAGTTAAAAACCCACGGCTGGCCTGTGCCAGCTGATTTGAGCTCATGGGCCTTGGGCTAAGGGGCTGTTTAATTGCAGTGTAAATGTTTAGGCTGGAGCCCGGCCTCTAGAACCTTGTAAGGTGGGAGGGTCCCAGAGCTTGGGCTGAAACCCATGCTGGACCATCTACACTGTAGTTAAACAGCACCTTAGCCTGAGGCCCACGAGCCCAAGTCAGCTGGTACGGGCCAGCTGCAAGTGTCTAATTACTGTGAAGACATACCCCAATAACTATGTGGGTGAAACAAAACAATCAAACTCTCCAATGAACTCTTACAGGGCAGGTCTACGCTTAAAATGCTGCATCGGTGCAGTTGCGCCGCTGTAGCAGTTAAGTGGAGACATTTCTATACTGACAGGAGAGCTGCTCCCATCGGTGTAGTTAATCCACCTCTGCGAGGCGGAACTATGTTGATGGGGGAAACTCTCCTGCCGACATAGCGCTGCCTACATCAGGGGTTAAGTCAGTATAACTACGTTGCTCATGGGGTGTGGATTTTTCATAGTTATACCAATATAAATTTGTAGTGTAGACCTGGCCACAGAAAAATGAGAATACAAAAACACCATCAAAAAGAACAGGAGTACTTGTGGCACCTTAGAGACTAACAAATTTATTAGAGCATAAGCTTTCGTAGCCCACGAAAGCTTATGCTCTAATAAATTTGTTAGTCTCTAAGGTGCCACAAGTACTCCTGTTCTTTTTGCGGATACAGACTAACACGGCTGCTACTCTGAAACCTGTCAAAAACACCATATTACTCGTGGGTGGACACTTCACAAAATGATCATTCCATACCTGACCTCTCAGAAGAAACCTGCACAACATCTTCAAAAGATGAGCCTGGGAGCTTACATTCATAATTTTGTTAGATAGTAAAAATCATGAACTCAATAAAGACATTGTTGTAATGAGCTATAAATCCAATCTGTAATCCACTAACCCTCTTTTGTCCTACCACTGCGAGATGTTAACTGTTCACTTCACCTTGAATGGTCTCTTGCAACATGTTAACTCCTTTCCTTAACAATATGTTCCATCTTGTATTAAGCTGTGGCACTCTGAGTACCTTTTCCAGACCTGAAGAAGAGCTCTGTGTAAGCTTGAAAGCTTATTTCCTTTCGCCGACAGAATTTGGTCCAATAAAAGATACTTCCTCACCCACCTTTGTCTCTAATATCCAAATAGAATCACAGGCCATGCTTCTGTCTAGTTTCCTTCTTCTCCCTGACTTTAATATTTACTTTAAACATTTTAAATCCCTGTTTTTATGTTAATTTTTCTCCCTTTCTGCTTTACAGGAGGAGAAGCCACTGATCAACTGTTGAATCCCTGGCTGTTGACAGCACTTTTTCGCTGCCTCTGTGCTGAGTGGAGTGGGGAAGCTAAAACAACCCTTCAGTTTTAACTTCAAAGTTGTTCCTCATTGTGAAAACTGAGGGGCGGTTTCAGCATGTATGTACCTCTACTTCCTGGTTTTGCACTGGGACTTCTGTCTCTGAGGAGTCTATCGCAACATCCAAGGATGCTCTAAGAGCTGATCACTGGCTCCGATCCTGAAAAGCCCGGATGGTTTCAATGATTAGCAAAAGTCCTCTCTAGAAACTGTTTTGTCTGGTATAAACAACACATAGAAACATCCTTCTCATTTTGAAAATAAATTACTTTTGAGTCTGTTCAGATTTTTATATGGGCATCATCACTGTAGTATGAGCACTTTCCAATAGTGCATTAAGCCACAGGACTAGCATTTGTCATGTTTCTTTTTTCTCTCCAAGATGAAATTGTAGTTTTTTGTTTGGGTTTTTTTAATCATTTAATGTGTCCTGTGTGTCTATATCAGCAAAAGCAAGGTGGAAGAAAGCCTTGCAGTCAGAGCAGAAGGTGGTGATGCTTGTGGTTCGATGATCTTGGGCTTGCCCTAAGAAAGCCCTGTCTCCTGCACAGGACGAGCAATACCCCTGGGGGACAGCAGCATTGTGCCTGAGAAATGGAGCTGCCTGCAGTCCTAGTCTAGGAGCTTTAAGTGATCTTTTAGGTATCCTAGGCCCAAACCATTGATGTTGCTAAAGGCTTATAACTCCGTGAACCTTTTCTAATAGCACTAAACCATATTGAGATGTGCTTTCCTGGACCTTCCTAATGCATTCAGGAAAGCGTGGGTTTTTGGTTTATTGCCTGAATTAGGATAGTAAAAATTCTAATCCTGGTCCCTTGTCACCCTAATTGGTGCTGGATGAGCAGAACTAAGCAAATGCACTTGATAGTAAATATGAGGTAAATGATCTTAAATATTTCCAAGATGTAGAGCTACATTAGGTCATTTAACAGCACTACATTTATACTAAAGAGAAACTTACCAAATCTCATTCCATTCTCTTAGCAATTGTCTGAATATCATTTGCTGTGCTCTTGTGTGTAGACAATAACTGAATCCAGTATGTGTTCAGTATAATGTGTTCAGTATTATTAGATTCGTTCTTGGTCATTTTAAATGGTGATAATGGAAAAATGATGGTAGGGTCCCCTCAGATACCCAGTCTAACTTCAGACTACCCATAGATTGATTAACGGAGATGAGACTTTCATCCTAGATGCATGCACTCTGATTTCATAGCACTGTTTGCTGCCTGGGCTGGTGAATGGACGCTAAGGCAGAACATTCTCAAGAAATAAATGATTCCAAAATATACAGATTTATAAAGCAAGGTCAGCTTCTCACACTGAATGTTTTAAGGGTCTTCATTCAACAGGGCATTGAGGCAGAAGGAATCGCGGTGATGCAGTGGCTTATAATCTCTCTTATGGAAGGTCATTTACAAGCAAGCTAAATGTTTTTGTGGTATTGAAAGAGCCAAAATGAAGCAGAGTTTGGATGTCCTTGAATAAAAATCCCACCTGATAACCACATAGACAGGCGGTATAGTTCATGCAGATTGTAGGTGCTGTTCTTGATATCTGGGCATTGAATTACTGCCAGTGTGTTACGAAATAGTAGCTATTGCTACCTTCTCATGATTAAAGTTGCTAGTGAGTATCTCAGAGCCCAGCTTTCCCCAGCTGCCCTACTTCCCAGTCCACAAGCAGAGGCTTCAAAATTGGTAGATTTGGTTTGGGGCCAAGGAAGAATTTTTCTACCAGTTTTAAAGTGGTTTGGGCCAAGGGTGTTTCCTAACTATTCTAAATACAGGAGCTCTTCAGAATCTGAAACATTTGTGTGTTTTGGCACTTAGTTTCAAGAAAAGATGAGACAGAGAGCACACATGCTTAATTTTCTGGTCTCCTCTAGTTTAAAAGTTGATGTCCAGGTCCAAAGCTTAGGTATGTAAAAAGCTAAGAATTTAAATAGGAGCTTCATGTGCCAGCCCAGAAGGCAGAGGAGGTAGCTGAGCAGGGATGGGTTCTTTGTTCCTCAGGACACCTGTATGCACTGTGTGAAGCCCAGGAAAATGAGTGTGGGGAGCAGACTTTGCCCCTTGGGTCACTTTCCTGGCATCCCTAGTCCCCCTTCAGATCCTGTCTCCTCCTTTGCTTCCTGTACCTATACCATCCTCAGCAGACCTGCTAAGATATTTACTTCCTGCATATTTCAGGATGTTTACAGAAGTTGGAGAGGTATAGGGAAAGTATAGCGCTTGGGGACAGTGAGGTCACAAGATGGGAGAGTCACTCCTTCCTCCTTTTCATGAGCTTTGGGTGGGGCTCTTCAGGGACATCCTTCAGTCCTTATTCTGTTCCTCAGCCCCCAAAAAGACTAAAAATTGGCCTTTTGCGTGGTTGACAACTCTGTCTAGTTCACTGGGGAGAGGGGTGTGTGCTTTGATTCTCCAAAGCGTTGGCCCAAGTGCAGCACCATTCCTGCACTCTCCTCAAGAGCAGAGGGGGAATGGCTGTTTTTTTGAGCAACATTCCCTCTGACTATACTCTCTCTTCTCTATCCAAACAGCTGTCACCTGCTGCCCCAACACTCCCTCAGCACCATCTTCAGATTTTCATGTTTGGCTTTCCCTCTTCCACTCTTTTCAGTTTCCCACCCTCATCCTTGGTGACCTCAATCCCCACATTGATCCCCCCCCCCCCCCCCCCCCCACACACACCTGACTTCTTGTCCTCCTGTCTTATGATTTTAAACCATGATATAGCTTGCTCACTTACCAAAATGGCCACTCATCTGATTTTGTTTTCACTAAAAAACTGTTCCTTCTTGATTTCTCTGTATCCAAAGGCGGCTTCAGTCAGAAAAATCTGTCCTGGTAAAGAAGGGACGTGAAAGCAGCAGTTTTATCAAATGGAAAAAGAGAAAGTTGATAGCAGTGATTTGATAGTAGTAAATTAGCAGTTATGCAGTGCAGACAATTGATAAGGCAGAAAGTAAAAGCATTATTGGAAAAAAATGCACAGTAAGATGTTAGTTGGCTAATTTATAATCCATTTGACAGATCTCAAAAAGTAACTAAATGGGGACTCATTATCTGAAAACATTTTTAATAGTGTAGCTAACTTACCTAGGGACATGCTGGATTCTCCATCTCTTGGAATCTTTAAATCAGGAATGGATGTCTGTTTCTAAAAGACATGCTGTAACTCACCAGAAGTTATGGGCTTGAAGTCCTGCACTTAGGAAGGAAGAATTCCATGCACCGCTACAGGCTGGGGACCGACTGGCTAAGCAGCAGTTCTGCATAGAAGGACCTGGGAATTACAGTGGACGAGAAGCTGGATATGAGTCAGCAGTGTGCCCTTGTTGCCAAGAAGACCAACGGCATATTGGGCTGTATTAGTAGGAGCATTGCCAGCAGATTGAGGGAAGTGATTATTCCCTTCTATTCGGCACTGATGAGGCCACACCTGGAGTATTGTGCCCAGTTTTGGTCCCCCCACTACAGAAGGGATGTGGACAAATTGGAGAGAGTCCAGCGGAGGGCAACGAAAATGATTAGGGGGCTGGGGCACATGACTTACGAGGAGAGGCTGAGGGAACTGGGGTTATTTAGTCTGCAGAAGAGAAGAGTGAGGGGGGATTTGATAGCAGCCTTCAACTACTTGAAGGGGATGGAGCTAGGTTGTTCTCAGTGGTGACAGATGACAGAACAAGAAGCAATGGTCTCAAGTTGCAGTGAGGGAGGTCTAGGTTGGCTATTAGGAAACACTATTTCACTAGGAGGGTGGTGAAGCACTGGAATGCGTTACCTAGGGAGGTGGTGGAATCTCCCTCCTTAGAGGTTTTTAAGGCCCGGCTTACAAAGCCCTGGCTGGGATGATTTAGTTGGTGTTGGTCCTGCTTTGAGCGGGGGATTGGACTAGATGACCTCCTAAGGTCCCTTCCAACCCTGATATTCTATGATGTGGGAATCACTGGGTGAAGTTCTCTGGCCTGGCCTCTGCAGGAGGTCAGAGTAAATGATTTTAGTGGTTCCATCTGGCCTTAAGTTTTATGAATCCTCTCTCTCAGATTTCCACTGAGTCTCATTGTATATGGTCCACTCACCTTCTACATCCCACTTCTCTGCAATCCTCAGGCTGTTGTCTTCTTACACTCTTTCTTTCTTTTGCACCCTCATTCTGCTTTCTCCATCACCTTTGACTCCTGTTCCCCTCTCTTCTATTGTAAAGTGCATCCCAGTAACCCACGGCACTGGCTCAGTCTGTTTCCTCCACTCCTGTGTTGCCTGAACCTTCATAGGAAGGCCCAGGACTGCACTGATTTCCTCCATTACTGGATTATTATTTTCTTCTTCAACTCTGGCAGTTCCGTGGCCAAGCAACAATCCTTCCTCATTGAATCCTTATCCATAACCGTTTAATCTCATCTTTTACAAGAGAAGCTCAAGTGCTTTTCTCTGAATCATACTCGTCTAGTGCTGACCCTGCCACCTTTAGCCATATACAGGCTTCAGGGGGGAAAAATCTACTTCATAAGTCACATCCTGAAGACCTCATTAAAGGCCTGTGCATACTGACAGGAGATCCTCAACAGCTTGCAGGAGCAGACTTTGTGGTTCTGTATGCTAGCCAATTATCCAAGAGTCATTAGAAACAGTCAGCAGGTTTACAATAGAGACCTGAAATCAATTATAAATTGATGTCTGTGAAGCACAATTTCAGTACACCTCTACCCCGATATAACACGAATTCGGATATAATGCGGTAAAGCAGTGCTGGGAGGGGAGGGGCTGCGCGCTCTGGCGGATCAAAGCAAGTTCAATATAACGCGGTTTCACCTATAACGTGGTAAGATTTTTTTGGATCCTGAGGACAGTGTTATATTGGGATAAAGGTGTATTTCACCTGCACATATATAAGTACTGTGGCTTCTTGGAATTTAATATGTCTATATTTGATGAATCCTTTAAAGCCCTTAGAAAAAGTATTTGATCCAAAATAGCACATCTTACAAAATAACAAAAGGAAGATGGAAGGTTGGCATTGCAAAGTGGGCCAGAGTTAAGATTGATTGGGTACCTTAACTGTGCATTTCTCTATTTTTATGTTTTTCATGTAAATTTAACCTTGGCTCTGAAATTCCTGGCTTTTTAATAGAACGACGAAGTTCTTGTAAGGATTTTTATCCTTAAATTACTGATTTGTCCCTTCAATCTTAACTCTGGCTTAATGGAATTTTTTGTGGTGTGATTATAAAGACAGGCGTGAGATGGCTGCTCCACACAACCTATAATGTGTCAGGTAGCCAGTCCAAGGTGAAGAGTTGGGGGGAACTCTCCTTCCCTCCTCACTTCTGCATATCAAATGGCACAGATGCTGACTTTTATTTTTCCCGGTGGGTGCTCCACCCCAAGGCCCCACTCTCGCTTGGCCTCTTCTCCCAAGGCACTGCCCTCGCTCCACCTCTTTCTGCCCCTCCCCTAAGGCCCCCTGCCTGCTCGCTGCTCCCTCCTCTCTGCCCCCAAAGCCCACCCCCCCGCCTGCCCACCCACTGGTCCCTCCTCTCTGCCCCCTCCCCTGAGTGCTCACCAAATAGTTGATCAGGCGGCCAGCACCATGGTGAAACCACTGTGGATAGTGGGTGCTGAGCACTCCCCTATTTTTTTCCATGGGTGCTTGAGCCCTGGAGCACCCACGGAGTCTGCGCCTATACCAGGTGGTGATAGTGAGTCTGCCATTCATCTTAGGTTAAATACCACCCATTAAGCTTCTGTTGTGTCAAATCTCATCTGGCTTCTTCCAAAATACAGTTTTCCTGAGGCATCCTTCTACACACAAGAAATACTGTCTCCTCTACACACGTGTGTGTGTGTGCACGCACACACGCTGAATTCTCCAAGGGAATTCCTTCATTTTTATCTTTTCCCTTTTTACATGCACTGAAAAGGCAGAGTACTCTGAAAGGACAACTTTTAAGAGCCATCATTGGGTTTTTGGTCTGACCTCTGGAAAATAAACCATTATCTCCCTTGCTTTTAATTTGTAGCTTTCAGAAAAAGATAAACCATATGTGGATATCCAAGGGTTGACAGCCTCTACTATGGAAATCCTTCTGGACTTTGTGTATACAGAAACGGTTCATGTGACAGTAGAAAATGTCCAGGAATTGCTCCCAGCAGCATGTCTGCTTCAGCTGAAAGGTAACTGCAAACCAATTAACCATGCAGTTGATGCTGTTTAGAGCTCTGGAATGTCTTTGTAAGTAAAGGAAAGATTGCAGAAGGCAGAATGCAGAAGGCTGCTGGGCTGTTTCCAGACCCAAGTCTTTTTGTCTTGAAATTGCATAATAGCTGTCTGTCAAATGTGCTGCTGCGTGTACTCTGTTCTCACTGATAAGAAAGTTTGAACCTCGTGGAGATATGGTGATAAAACAAATAAGCGTCCCAGGGCATCTCCCACTCTCAGGTCTTATAGATTCCCAAGCTGTGTAAGGCTTCCTTTTGAGTCTCTCCTATATCTGTCAAGTTATTTTTAATATGTATAAATAGTCAGTGGCCTAAACATACAGTCTGTTGCTTTATTTTTTTCCTGGCCCCTGAAGAAATGTTTGCCTATATGCCCCTTGGTGTGTGCTTACCTCTAAGCAAGGCTTTGGGGTTTACATTTCAATATAGACTAGAGCTTGGTTTTCTAAATTACTTTCCAAAGCAGAAGTGCGTGAGCTCACTCACTCATCTTATTTCCATAGGTGTGAAGCAGGCTTGTTGTGAGTTCTTGGAAAGCCAGCTGGATCCGTCAAACTGTTTGGGCATCCGAGATTTTGCTGAGACACACAACTGCGTTGATCTAATGCAGGCAGCAGAGGTCTTCAGCCAGAAACACTTCCCAGAGGTGGTTCAGCATGAAGAGTTCATCCTCTTAAATCAGGAAGAGGTGGAAAAGCTCATCAAATGTGATGAAATTCAGGTAAAGGTAGCAGGAGTTGTTGTGCAAATCAGTGAGAGCAAAATACTGCTTGAAAGAAAAGCAAATCACGGTATGTCTCGCCCACTTCCCTTTCCCCCCCCCCACATTGGTTAGCTCATAATACTCTTGGAGTGGCTATCTCAGGCAGGATCTGAATGCTCTACTGACATCTACTTCTTACTGAATCAGCTGCATATTCTGAAACTGACGGGTAGAGTGTAACCTCCCCTCTACAGCAAGGTAGCTGTCATTGGAACATGGAGAATGAAACATTGGTTACTTTATTGGTTACTAACTGTTATGAAAAGACGAGTACTACAAACTGGAACCAAATTAGTTACGATCAAGGAGAAAGGCTAAGACACAACAGCCATGGGAGATATTTCTCTTTGGTATAGAACAGAAATCGTGAATGCTGGCCTGGGCTTGACACTTGGTGATCAGTTGGGTTAAAAGTTGCAGTGAAAGCAAAAATAGTTACAATGGGATATATTTATTAGGCATCAGGTTATGCTTAGGCCAGTGTTGATTGTTGATAGGATAGTGTTTGTGGATTCTGCTTTCATCTCCAGTGCGTTCTGTACAGACAGGAAATATCTCACTCTTCTAGTTTCGCTGGCATTCATGGGAGTGAAACCCATGAAGCTATACCCCAACATAGTAGACACTTATGAAGCTGGTTTACATTAACTTTAGAAGTTCTGGAACAGAACAAATTTAGAGCAAATTAAAAAACACCCTGTCATTTGTATTGCTATTCTGTAGGCATCACTAATAAAATGGTGATTTTAAATTAATTGAAAGCTTCTTAATCCAGCTGCATTTTGTGAGGTGTGCTTGGCCAGCCCAATGTTGGGTAACGTCCTCTGCGGATGTGAAGTCCGAGCTCTTCTTCCTTGTCTCCCTTTGCTCGTAGTCTTTAAGGCCAGAAGGGACCATTATGATCATCTAGTCTGATTTCCTGCATATCACAGGCCACAGATCCTCATCCATCCACACCTGCAATAGGGCCATAACCTCTGGCTGAGTTACTGAAGTCCTCAAATCTTGATTTAAAAACTTCAAGTTACAGAGAATCCATCGGTTACTCAAATCATCCAGTGACCTGTGCCCCACACTACAGAGGAAGGTGAAAAAACCCCCAGGGTTACTGCCAATTTGACCTGGAGCGGGTGGGGGGAGAATTCCTTCTCAACCCCAAATATGGTGATCAGGTAGACCCTGAGCATGTGGGTGAGACCCACCAACCAACCTCCTGGGAAAGAATTCTTTGTAATAACTCTGAGCCTTCCCCATCTAGTGTCCATCTCTGGCTACTGAAGATATTTGTTAATAACAGTGGCAGATGGTCCATATGCCATTGTAGGCTACCTCATTGTATCATCCTCTACATAAATTTATCAGACTCAGTCTTGAAAGAGGTTAGGTTTTTGCCCTCACTACTCTTCTTTGAAGGCTGTTCCAGAACTTCACTCCTCTGATGGTTAGAAACCTTGGTTTCAAGCCTAAACTTGTTGATGGGCAGTGTATATCCCTTTGTTTTTGTTTTTGTGCCATCATTGGGCCTTAAGCACCAGGGAGAGAGAGAAGTTAAGTTATCCCTCTGATAGCAATTATATCTCCCTCTGCCTTCCTCCTTAAGTCTTCTCTTATAAAGTTGGTTTTACTTTCCTCTGATCATCCTAATAGCCCTTCTCTGCACCTGTTCCAGTTTGAATTCATCTTTCTTGTACATAGAAGACCAGAATTGCACACAGTTTTCCAGATGAGGTCTCACCAGTGCCTTGTATAATGGCAATGACACTTCCCTGTCTCACCTGATGCATCCTAGGATTGTGTTAGCCTTTTTCATGGCTGCATCACATTGGTGGTTCATAGTCATCCTGTGATTAACCAGTCCATCCAGGTCTTTCTCCTGCTCTGTCGCTTGCAACTGATAAGTCCTCAGCTTTTAGCAAAAACTCGTGTTATTAATCCCTAAATGCATGATCTTGCACCCTCCACTATTAAATTTCATCCCATTTCTATTCCTTCAGCTTCAAGGTTGTCCAAATCTTGTATGATATTCCGGTCCTCCAACTTTGTGTCATCTGCCAAATTTATTAGTACACTCCCACTTTTTGTGTCAAGGTCATTAATGAAAATGATAAATAAGGTTGGTCCCAAGACTGATCCTTGAGATGTACCACTTGTACTCTCTCTCCAGCCCGATAGTTCACTTTTCAGTATGACCTGTTGTAGTTTCCCCTTTAACCAGTTTCTTACCCACCTTTCGATTCTTGTATTAATCCTCATCTTCACCAATTTAACTAATAATTACCCACATGGAACTGTATCAAATGCTTTACTGAAATCCAGTTAGCTTAGATCTACTGCTTTTTCTTTGTCTAGATTAAAAGTCCTATGTCAAAGAAAGAGATCAGGTTGGGTCTAGCACAATCTGCAGGGGAGGGATAGCTCAGTGGTTTGAGCATTGGCTTGCTTAAAACCAGGGTCGTGAGTTCAATCCTTGAGGAGGCCACTTAGGGATCTGGGGCAAAATCAGTACTTGGTCCTGCTAGTGAAGGCAAGGGGCTGGACTTGATGACTTTTCAGGGTCCCTTCCAGTTCTATGAGATAGGTATATCTCCATATATTATTATATTATTATTACCTTTTGTAAAACCATGTTGTATTTTATACAAATTACCATTTATCTCTGTCTTTAATTATGCTCTCTTTCAGAATTTGTCCTAACAATCTGCCTACAACTGAGGTCAAACTACTGGGCTTGTAGTTTCCCAGATCACTTCCCCCCCCCCCCCCCCTTTCTTAAATATAGGTACAATAGTTGCAATTACCTAGTCATAAGGTATGAATCCTGAGTTTATGGATTTGTTAAAAATCTTTGCAACTGGGCTTTCAATTTCATGTGCGAGTTCCTTTAATATTCTTGGATGGAGATTATCCCGGCCTCCCGATTTGGTCCCATTAAGCAGTCTGAGTTTGGCTTCCACCTCATATGTGGTAATTTCGACTTCCATTTCCTTGTGGCCATTAGCCACCTGGCCGCTCCCCCCAAGATTCCCATTAGCTTTATTGAAAACTGAGGCAAAGTATTCATTTAGCTGTTGGGCCATACCTAGATTATCTTTAATCTTTATGCTGGATTCCCCCTTCTTTTGTTGTTTTCTTTTTATTTATATGGCGAAAGAACCTTTTATAATTGGTTTTAATTTCCTTTGCAAGATCCAGCTCTGCTTGGCTTTTGGCAGTTCCCACTTTATTCCTACAATTCCAGACTTCCAGGAGGTAGCTTTCCTTGCTAATCCATCCCTTCTTCCATGCCTTGTAGGCTTTCTGCTTTCTCTTAGTAATCTGTTTGAGATGTTTGGTCTGCAACCCTTCCCTATGAGTTTTTTTTCCCCTTTGCTTGGGATGCAAGTTACAGATGGTTTCTGCAACTTCGACTTAAAATAGTTCCAAGCCTCCTTCACGTTTGCTGTTGTATACATCAGCTCTGGTCAGAGGGGAGAGCTTACAGATATTTTGGCTCCAAAAGCAGTGGAGACTTTCATGTTAATTTATTTGCAGAAAATGCTCCTAATAGCATTTACTACCCAGTATTTTTGGTTGACCTAGAGAGCTCTCTTTGGTTCTTATGCAGAGCATCTTTTTCTCCATTTCCTGAAGGAGCTATCAGACATTCCAAAAACAATTTGTGTTGGTGCCCAGTGTCTTATTTCAGAAAGAAATTAAAGACCTAACTGTATATCAGTCGTTCGTTGTATGCTGCTCAGCAGCATTAGGAGTGCATGCACCATCCCCATGAATGTGGGATTTTTCCACCTAGATGAGCAGTAAACTGCAGGAGTGTATAGGGGATCTGTGATCTTCAGGAATTTAGAACCAGATTTACAGTCCCGCAAACTTAGCCTTTATTTTTTTGAGGGTTTATTGGTTGCCTGAAACCTGGCAAATAATTGGTCTCAAGTTTTGTGGGAAAATGGATTCTTTTTCATAAGTTAAAATAAGTAAAACATTCCCCTGTGTAAGAAACTCTGGTGTGTGTTACTTTTAATAGAAAGGTTTACTTATGTAGCTTAATACATTGATACCAACAGTTACAAGATTGAAAGGGGCAATATTTGTGCGAAATGACTCTGCATTAACTGGACCAATGTGTCAGATGCCTCTGCCTCCTCTCACTGTGTTACAGGACTGGCCCACCTGCTCCAGTAAAGATTTTGAACTCTACAGTGGGTTTTGTGGCCTTAAATTATAATGAAAGAAAACACAGAAAAGTTAAATATGAAAAAATGAATTAAAATAACGTTGAAGGGCTGGCTTAAATTCACTACTGCGGGAAATTCATAATTAATGTTTAAAGAGCCCAGCTGAGATTGGGACCTCATTGTGCTGGGCACTGCACAGGCAAAGATTAAGAGACAGTCCCTGCCCTAAAGATCGTAGAGTCTAACTAAACCAAACATGGTGTGGGGGGAGTGGCAGAACTCATCAGCAGAGTGACAGGTGGCAAACGGCATGGTAATGCCACAATATCTTTTAAACTCTTTTGAGGGAAGATTTTAAGCGAAACAGAAAAGGAGGGAGAAGAGTCACTGAAGACAGAGAGGCAAATGGTGTAAGAGAGGGGAGATAAGGGAGAGAGATGGGAAGGGAGGAGGCTAGAGTGAGGCAGAGGTGAATTGACCATGTGGGGGAAGCAATCAGCAGAGGGGAGAGACTGCTCAGTAAAGCTGTGAAACAGTCTGATAACATCAGGAGTCCCTGCTGTAGCCACTATCATGTCAGCCTGGGCTGTCCTTAGGCATACGCGCGGCTGCATAGAAATTTGGGGCACCAATGGGTCTTAGTGTCCATCCTCCAGCCTCTTCCTATCCCTGTTCTGACCCTACCTGCAGGCTCCCACAGCTGGCTGCTGCTCCCTCGTGACTCTTACTCCAAGAGGGGAGCTAGTAACTTAACACGGCTGCTACTCTGAAACTTAAAAGTGAAAAAGCCTTCCAGCCTGCCAGACCTATTAGCACAACATTGAAACTGTTAAAGAGCTATTCAAGTGGTAATGAGGCCATTTAACAGGCATTTGCCAACCCCTAAGTATATACTGTCAGTTTCAGAATTTACTGACACAAACAGTTGTGCATCACTGTAATATTTACTCAGAACATGTTAGTCTACAGAACCTTAGTTTAAAATTTGCTTTAAAAATATTTCATTAGTGAGTTGGTGTAACAACGTTGCCTCTGGCGGGACACAACTGAGAGTATCAGTTCAGGACAAATTGCTTAGAACAGGGCAGTCACAGCCCCAGGCTGGTGATTCTTCACCTCTAAGGCACACCAAACCAGCCAAACAGAGAGGACTTCCGTCTCACCCCACTGGCTAACCTTAAGTCATACAAGCAATTCCCTTAAGACACTCCAGTTTCCCAGTATCACCACCAGTGCCACTCACTATGGGGATGAATGGTTATGAAAACCAATACCCCAGTAAAAGAAAAAAAGTTCTCCCGATCCCAAAGGACCAAGCCCCAGACCAGGTCAATATACCAGTCAGATCTTACCCACAAATCATTCTGTTGCCAATCCTTTAGAATCTAAAGGTTTATTCATAAAAAGAAAGAAATATAGATGAGAGCTAGAATTGGTTAAATGAAATCAATTACATACAGTAATGACAGTTCTTGGTTCAGGCTTGTAGCAGTGATGGAATAAACTGCAGGTTTAAATCAAGTCTCTGGAGTACATCCACAGTTGGGATGGGTCATTCAGTCCTTTGTTCAGAGCTTCATTTTCTAGCAAGGTTCCTTCAGAAGTAAGAAGCAAGATTGAAGACAAGATGGAGGAGATGCAGCAGCCTTTTATAGTCTCTTGCTATGTAGCCTTTGCTTTCTTTGTTCCAAAACAAGCTATCCAGCACATGACACGGAAAAAACTCAAGAGTTCTGTCCATAGGCATGTCCCTGCATGCCTTACTGAGTCACAAGGTGGATCTGTCTTCTCTCAATGGGTCAGTTGTATAGCTGATGGTCCTTAATGGGCCATCAAGCAGGCGAGGCAGTGCTGATGCCAAATTGTCAAAAGCACAGCACAAGTTTGAAATACAGACAGTATAGAGCCACTACTTATAACTTTAAATACAAAAATGATACATGCATACACATAGCATAATCATAACCAGAAAACCATAACCTTGTCTTAGACACCTTATTTGACCCCCCTTTATACAAGATTTGGTGCCACTACAGGACCTTGGTTGCAACAATGATCTATACCGTCCCAGTTCATGTCAATAACGTCACAGTTGGTGAAGATTATAAAATCACATCTCTAAAAAATCCTTGCATAGATTTTTAGATGCACAATCATCTTTAGCCTTAAATGCTTGGATCTTCAGACATACAGTTTTTTAAATAAATCCTTCAAAAGACCATTCTTCTCTAAAATACATATTTGTAAAAGAAAAAAAAAACTTGCTTCCAAAGTCTTCCCGTCCTTTGTCCATCCCTTTCTCCCTTCACCCCCTCTCCGCCCCTGTTGAAGAGAGCCTTTAAAGGGATAACACCCCTTTCCTTCCAGATAGCTGGATAAAGAGTTTCCCTTTCTTTACTTCTGACTATCTGATGAACTAGTTTTAAGAGAACCCTCCAGCAAAATCAGTACCTAGTAAGATATATAATCCTTTGTTATGCCTAAAATCTTTGGAAACGTATTTTTTTAAAGTTGGTGAAACTTCATAAACATGTTTATTGTTATGGAGATCACACAAAGTAAATTAGCGTTCCCTTTTTCTAAAAGCAATGAACATTGTTATGAACACAATAAACCTCTGTTACTGATTAATTTAAAATAATGTCTTTGTTTCAGTGAGTTAAATATGTAGTAATCTGGAATGATTATGAAGGCTTAAGAGTACATTTAAAATATAAAATCAGCTTAGAAATACTGATGAAGAAAATGTAAAACAGAGAAGAGCTGCATCATGTATTCCATAATATTTAATGTTGTATTCAGCAAGACAGCTGACTCACCCTTACGACAAAGTTTTTTGTAAATAAATCTCTGACAAACTTCAGGGTATATAAAAAAAAACCTGTGACTGACATTTTTAATTCCTAAATTTAGTGCTTTTAATTAAGTACCTTCTGCATATCTAGTCTTCACCTTCTGGCATGCAGTGGAAAACATGCCCCATTTTCTTTAGAAAGAAATTACAGAAGAGTGTGGTGGTTTTTTTGTTCATTTGGGTTCAGGGATTTGGCTGGAAAGGGGTGAGCGGGGAGGGGGAGGGAAGAGAGGAGGGAGACAGTGGGGAGAGGGTGGGGCCTGGGCAGAGTGGGGGCGGGATCTGAGGCAGAGCTGGAGTGGAGTATGGGCAGGGCCACAGGCAGAAGAAGTGGGCTGAGGAGCTAGCCTCCCCAAGCGGCAGCTTCACCCACCCGCCCATGACAGCAGGTAAGAGCGGGTCAGCTCCTGGACACCCAGTGCGCACTGCAGTCTCCTTAGGCAGGGGCCATATTCAGAGCCGAATGCGCCAGCGCCGCACATTCTATATGAGGGAGTGGGTACAGGGCTCTCTGGGGGGAACTGTGACTCTCCGCCACCGTGAGGCGGGCCGGGTGGCTCGGTATCCTTGCTGCCTTGTGTTCCTCCCCCCCGCTCCCTCCCCGGGCTGTGAGCCCAGGCTGCCATCGGGTATAGGGGCACCAGTTTACTAATACTACGTAGTGCCCCATAAATCCTAAGGATGGCCCTGATGTCAGCAGCTCTGTCTTGGAACTTCTATCTTCCCCACACCTACATGGTTGTGGGGCTGGGTGGTTCCACATAGGTCTCAGTGGAGGAGGAGTCTCCTCTGCATAGCTCTTGCCCAAAGGGTGCTTTGGGTGGAGGAATAACCCTGACTGGGTCCCCAAGGTTTGCCTGTTTGTAGAAATGCAAAACCAGGAAGGACCAAGTTAGTGCTGATTACTGGTTAGATAGTGAAGGTGAGTCCGTGACAGAAATGATGAAACAACTTGAGAAACTAAATTGCACTATGTCACCAGATCAGGATGGTGCTGAAAGAAGCTTAATTAAAAGAAGCCACTCTCCAGTTGACTCGCTGTTAACATTAACTGAATTGTGTTCGTCTAGCCTGACCTTGTGTATAACATAGGCCATAAAACTTCCCCCCAAAAAATTCTTAGTATCTTTTAGAAAAACATCCAACCTCAATTTAAAAATTGCCAGTGATGGAGAATCCACCATGACCATTGGTAAATTGTTCTGATGGTTAATTATGCTGACTGTTGAAAAATACATGCCTTATTTTCTGTCTGAATTTTTAGACTCTCAGAATACCAGAGTTAGAAGGGACCTCAGGAGGTCATCTAGTCCAACCCCCTGTTCAAAGTAGGACCAATTCCCAGACAGATTTTTTCCCCAGATCCCTAAATGGCCCCCTCAAGGATTGAACTCACAACCCTGGATTTAGCAGGCCAATGCTCAAACCACTGAGCTATCCAACCCCAATCTAGCACAATCTGCAGGGGAGGGATAGCCATTTAATTTCTAGCCATTGGCTTGATCTCTTTCTCTGCTAGATTGAAGAGCCCGTTATTTGTTACCCATGTAGGTACTTACAGGCTGTGATCAAGTCACTCCTTAACCTTCTTTTTGTTAAGCTAAATAGATTGAGTTCCTTGAGTCTATTACTGTAAGGCATGTTTCCTAATCCGTTAATCATTCTTGTGGTTCTTATCTGAACCCCCTTCAGTTTCAGTATCCTTCTTTCTGTGGGCACCAGAACTGGAAACAGTATTCCAGCAGCAGTCACATCAGTGCCAAGTATAGAGGTAAAATAACCATTCTACTCCTACTCAAGATTTCCCTGTTTATGCATCCACGGATTGTATTAGCCCAGGAGTCTCAAACTCAAATTACCTTAGGGCCAGTGCCAGTCCTCAAATCCTCCCAGCAGGCCAATAATGTCACTGAAGATTGTGTTCATGCCACCTCCCAGCCTGTTTCCTATCTTTTTCCCTCACTCCCTTGGCCTCATGCTGCCCCGGCTGACTCTGCCCGGCGATTAGTGACGCTGCCTCCATGGCTGACCTTGCCCAGCGACTAGTGATGGTATCTCTGTCCCTCTCCCACAGCCAATGGGAGCTGGGGGGGGGGGAAATGGCGTCTGCAGCTGACAGCCGGCAGCGTGGCTGCATTGTTCTCTCCTCCGCGGCTTCACCAGCAACAGCAGGGATAGGGAACCGCTTGCAGGGAGCCGAGCTGCCTGAGTTGAATGACATCAGGATGGAGCAATGTTGTGAATCTCTTCTGCCCGCTTCCCTCCTGCCCCCCCGGGCCACGAGGGCCGGATGAAAGAACTTTTTAAAAAGTTTCCATGGGCCGCAGTGGGGAGGTTCTCGGGCCACAGATGGCCTGCGGGCCGGGACTTTGAGACCCCTGTATTAGCTGCTTTAGCCTTAGAGTTACACTAGGAGCATATGTTCTTCTTCAAGTGGTTGCTCATGTGCATTCCAATAGGTGTGTGTGTGTGCGGCATGCATGATCGTCGGAAGGTTTTTCCCCTAGCGATACCCGTTGGGTTGGCCGTGGAGACCCCTGGAATGGCGCCTTTATGGCAGTGTATATAGGTCCCTGCCGACCCGCCGCCTGCTCAGTTCCTTCTTACCGCCAGTGATGGTCATTGGAGCAGCTCAGTCTCTTTCATTCGCAAGTGCCTATCTAGTGGTTCCCTTTTCTTAGTTGTTAGTTCGTTATATAGTAGTTTGTAGTTAGTTGGACTTACTTTGGGGGGCTTCCGCCCCACTCTAGCTTCCTCAGGCACCGTGGCGTGCCTTGGTCTCAGGGGTTTAAGGCATGTGAGAGGTGTGCGAAACCTATGCCCACAGGCGATCCGCATGTTGCCTGTCTCAAGTGCCTAGGAGAAGGCCATCAGACAGATAAGTGCCCAATTTTCAGGAGTTTCAAACCCAGGACTAAGAGCGGGACTATCGTTTGAAGCTCCTCCTGATGGAGTCGGCCCTCCGTCCACGGCCGGCACCAGAAGCGGCACCGGAATCATCGGTAATATCAGAACCCAAGACCTATGGCCCCACACAGAACTATCGCTGCATATCAACGTGAGGGAGCTGAGGGTGGTTCGTCTGGCATGCCAAGCGTTCCAGGCCCGCCTGCAGGATGCACGTGTGTCAGTGCTGACGGACAACACTGCAGCGATGTTCTATATAAACAACAGGGTGGTGCTCGCTCCTCTCCCCTGTGCCAGGAAGCCCTCGAGCTGTGGGATTTTTGTATCGCCCACTCAATACACCTAGAGGCATCCCATCTTCGGGGAGCGCAAAACGAACTAGTCAATTGCCTCAGCCATTCATTTCACGGTCACGAATGGTCCCTCAGGCTCTCCCCACATAGACCTGTTCGCAACGCGGAGCAACAGGAAATGCCAGCAGTTTTGTCCTTTCCTGAACCACAGCCCAGGCTCCATCGCGGACGCCTTTCACTTTACATGGATGAGTCACCTGCTGTATGCGTTCCCGCCCTTCCCTCTCATACACAATGTCCTCCTCAAGACTCGCAGGGGCGGGGCTTCCTTGATCCTCATAGCGCCAGTGTGGCCCCGCCAGCACTGGTTCACCATGTTGATGAACCTCTCACTGGACAGGCCAGCGGCGCTTCCTGTATGCCCGATCCTAATCACACAGGACCATGGCTGTCTGCAACACCCAAATCTGGAGTCCCTCCACCTCACAGCGTGGAAACTCCATGGCTGAACTCTTGAGCTTCAATGTTCGGACCCAGTGAGGGAGGTCCTGCTGGGAAGTAGGAAACCCTCCACTCAAGCCACGTACCTGGCAAAGTGGAAGTGTTTTTCCATCTGGTCTCGACAAAGAGGAACCGAACCGCAGCTAGCGTCAATTCCCCTTGTTTTGGACTACCTGTTATACCTTACGCAGCAGGGGTTAGCAATATCATTTCTCAGGGTACACCTTGCTTCCATTTCGGCTTTTCACCCAGGGGCAGCGGGTGGGTCAGTCTTCGGTAAGCCCATGGTGGGCAGGTTTATCAAGAGCTTAGACAGACTTTATCCCCAGGTACGACGGCCCGTTTCCCAGTGGGACCTTAACCTAGTCCTATTCGCACTCATGGGGCCCCCTTTCGAGCCCATGGCAACCTGCCCTCTGTCCTACCTCTCCTGGAAGGTGGCCTTTCTGGTGGTCATAACCTCGGCCAGAAGGATATCAGCGCTCAGAGCGCGGATATCCGAGCTCAGAGCGCTGACTTCTGAGCCCCCCACACGGTATTTTATAAAGACAAGGTGCAGCTGTGCCCTCACCCTGCGTTTCTGCCAAAGGTAGTCTCCCAGTTCCATGTGAACCAAGACATATTTTTACCTGTGGTCTTCCCTAAGCCTCATGCCAGTAACAGAGAGTGCATGTTCCAGTCCCTGGATGTTAGGCGTGCCCTAGCATTCTACATTGAGCGACAAAGCCATTTCGTAAGTCACCGCAGCTCTTCATTGCAATCGCAGAAAGGATGAGGGGGCTCCCGATCTCGTCCGAGCGCATTTCATCATGGATCACGTCCTGTATCAGGACTTGCTATGACCTGGCAAAATTTTCAGCCCCTCCGCTTACGACGCACTCCACGAGAGCGCAGGTGTAGTCCACAGCGTTCCTGACGTAGGTCCCTATCCAGGACATATGCAAGGCAGCAACATGATCTTCCATCCACACCTTCACGTCACACTACGCCATTACCCAGCAGGTGAGGGATGATGCAGCCTTTGGCAGGGCAGGCCTGCACTCAGCAACCAGGTGAACTCCAACCCCTCCCCCAGGGAAACTGCTTGGAAGTCACCTAGTGGAATGCACATGAGCAATCACTCGAAGAAGAAAAAATGGTTACCTACCTCTCGTAATTGTTCTTCGAGATGTGTTGCTCATGTCCATTCCAATTCCTGCCCGACTCCCCTCTGTCGGAATGTTCTAGCAAGAAGGAACTGAGCAGGAGGCGGGTCAGCAGGGACCTATATACACTGCCATAAAAGCGCCACTCCAGGGGTCTCCACAGCCGACCTGATGGGTACCGCTAGGAGAAAAACCTTCAGATGATCATGCACGCAGTGCGCGCACACACCTATTGGAATGGACATGAGCAACACATCTCGAAGAACAACAGTTACGAGAGACAGGTAACCGTTTCAAAAGATGATTATCATGACCCCCAAATCTGCTTGAGTCATTACTTCCAAGGATAGAGTCCCCATCCTATAAGTATGGCCCACAGTCTTTGTTCCTATATGTATACATTCACATTTAGCCATATTAAAATGCATGTTGTTTGCTTGCACCCAGCTTACCAAGTGATCTAGATTGTACAGTATTAGTGACCTGTCCTCTTCATTATTTACCACTCTCCCAATTTTTGTGTTATCTGCAAACTTTATAAGTGATGATTTTGTGGAATTCTGGAGCTGGTCATCGGAGAGATAGGAAGTCAGAGAGGAGGTCTGGCGGTTTGTAACCACTAGGGAAAATGATCTTGAATGTTTGTGGATCAAAGTTCTAACAGATAAAACACAACATGGGGTATTAGTTGGTGTCTGCTACAGACCCATAATTCACACTAGGGAACAGAATGGTGCTCTCCTTATGAATCTATCCAGATCTAATGCATCCAAGGGTGCTGAGGGAGTTGGCTGATGTGATTCCAGAGCCATTGGCTATTATCTTTGAAAATTTGTGGCAATCGGGGGAGGTCCCAGACGATTAGAAAAAGGCAAATATAGCACCCATATTTAAAAAAGGGAAGAAAGAGAACGTGGGGAGCTACAGACCAGTCAGCCTCACTTCAGTCCCTGGCAAAATCATGGAGCAGGTCCTCAAGGAATCCATTTTGAAGCACTTGGAGAGAAAGATCAGGAACAGTCAACATGGGTTCACCAAGTGCAAGTCATGCCTGACCAACCTGATTGCCTTCTATGATGAGATAACTTGCTCTGTGGATATGGGGAAAGCGGTGGATGTGATATATCTTGACTTTAGCAAAGTTTTGATACGGTCTCCCACAGTATTCTTGCCAGCAATTTAAAGAAGTATGGATTGGATGAATGGACTATAAGGTGGATAGAAAGCGGGCTGGATTGTTGGGCTCAACGGGTAGTGATCAACGGCTCAATGTCTAGTTGGCAGCTGTATCTATTTGGCGCTGGTGAGGCCACATCTGGAGTATTGTGTCCAGTTTTGATCCCCCCACTACAGAAGGGATGTGGACAAATTGGAGAGAGTCCAGCAGAGGGCAACGAAAATGATTAAGGGGCTGGGGCACATGACTTATGAGGAGAGGCTGAGGGAACTGGGGTTATTTAGTCTGCGGAAGAGAAGAGTGAGGGGGGATTTGATAGCAGCCTTCAACTACCTGAAGTGGGGTTCCAAAGAGGATGGAGCTAGACTGTTCTCAGTGGTGGCAGATGACAGAGCAAGGAGCAGTGGTCTCAAGTTGCAGTGGGGGAGGTCTAGGTTGGATATTAGGAAACACTATTTCACTAGGAGGGTGGTGAAGCACTGGAATGGGTTACCTAGGGAGGTGGTGGAATCTCCATCCTTAGAGGTTTTTAAGGCCCGGCTTGACAAAGCCCTGGCTGGGATGATTTAATTGGTGTTGGTCTTGCTTTGAGCAAGGGATTGGACTAGATGACCTTCTGAGGTCTCTTCCAACCCTAATATTCTATTCTATGATTCTATCTATAATGTGTAGGAGAAAACGCTGTATGATCATGTGGGACTTCAGTTTGAGTGACATCTGCTGGAAGTCTCATGCTGTCAATACTGAAACATCTTTGGAATTTCTAAACATTATAGTTGTCAATATCCTAACTCAAAAAGTGTTGCAGCCAACACGGGGGAATTCTTTGTTAGACCTTGTCTTGTCTTGATAGATAAAGAGGAACTGATCATAGAACTAAAAATAAATGGGTACCTTAAGTACAAGTGATCATAAGTTCATCACATTTATAATTAAAGATTAAAGTTCAAACCAGTAAAATACACACGCGCGTGCACGCACACACACTCTTAGTGTTTTAATAGGGTCAAGTTTACAAAGTTGAAAATATTTATAAGATATGTCAGCTGGGAGGAAGAATTTAATCAGAAAAATATAAATGATAATTGGGAATCATTTAAGAACACATTACAGGATGCCCCAAAAACTAAAATCCTATAACTGAGGAAGAAGGCCATGCTGGTTAAAAAACTGACCTGGTTTAGAGATGAAGTAAAGACAGCTTTTAAAAAATAAATGTATAACCAATGGAAGAAAGGGGAAATTTGCTAATCACAATATGAGAGGTCAAGTCCTGACATCGATGGAAAACTGTTTAAGAAAAAGGAAGCAAAGTACAAGAAAAAGTGCCAATTTTTGTCATGATGCAAGGTTAATAGTGGGGTGCCATGCGGATCAGCACTAGGACTAGTATGCTGTATATTTATGCTCCAAAGGAGGAGGTGACAGCGAGATGACAGAACGTATTGACCTAACATTTTTGGTTTGTCAACACTAGCGAGGATTATGAGGAATTCCAGAAGGACCCAGCCAAATTAACTCAACCCAACTCATGGCTATGCAACGAGAAATGAAGTTCAGTATGGGGAATTACTAGGTAACATTCACTGGAAAGAACAGTTCAGGCTCTGTATGCATGCTGCTGGCTTCTGAATTAGTTATGTCTTCAGTAGGTGCCAAGAGAAAATCTTGATATCTGTGCGCAGCTCAGTGAAGATGTGCTCAGTGTATAGTAGCCACCAAAACATCGAATGTCATGTTAGAGTTTATCAAGGCAGTGATAGAAAATACTATGGAAAACATTATATTGGAGTGACATTTCCCAGGGTACAATCTGGACTGCTGAACCACTATGTCCCCTTAAATCTCCAACCTGGGGTGCCTTTTACACTGCTGTGACAACAAACCACTCCTGATCCTGCTCACACACAGCCTCTATCATGCAAAATCACTCCCAGCTGAATTACATGAATGCTCAAACCAGCCACTCATGAATTTCATACAGGGCGACGCCAGCAAACTCCCAGTCCCAGACTTGTCCCCAGAAGTGTGCATCTTGTACTGTCCAGTTCTCTTCTTCTGCACAATACAAGCTCATAGAAAGTCCATCATTTCATCAATGGAAAATGATATACCCTGTTATCTCAAACACTTTAATCCAAATACACACTGTTTTAGGTAAAACAATAAAAAAAGTTTATTAACTACAGAAGGATAGATTTGAAATGATTGCAAGTAATGAGGCATAAAAGTCAGAATTGGTTACAAAGAAAATAAAAGGTAAAATGCAAACTGATATCTAATTTAACAAGCAAAGTGAATTGAAAAGCAAAAGGTTTTCTCACCGCAAGCTTACAGCTGGCTGGATTGCTTCAGCCAGGACCTTCCCTGAGTTTAATGATGCTTCCTTTGTCTTTCAGACATTGTTGGTGTCGTGAATAGAGATGAAGGGAGAGAGGTGATTTGGGAGCCTCTTTTTCTCATTCTTGTACCCTTCTCCCCTCTTGGAGGATCACCCCCAGCTGGGGTTCAGGTGACAGTCAAGCTGTTTGCACAGAAAACCCCCAACTGTTCCATTGCCAGTATGTAAAGTTCTCTCTCACACCCTTCTTCCTGCCAAAGAATGGCCATGTAACCAGATGATAGCCCATGATAATCTATTTGATTATGCTGATACCTGGCCGGGACATCAGTGTGTCTTTTGTCTCTAAAAAGCTGGTTTGGGCCTGCTTTTCTAACTTTGGAACGTGTCACAGCAATGTTATACAGTAGAATCGTATAACCTTACAGACAATGTTGATACACAGATTTTACCAGAACAATAATGTTCAGCACATTGAGTTTTGAAATGAGAACTCACAAGGCATACTTTGTATAAAATTTATCATGGTCTTGTAAAAAGGATAAATATAGGGGTACAGTCTGTCACAATGGGCTATTACAGAAACTTGAGGGCAGGTTCTCACCTGGAACGTTATGTTCAGTTTTGCTCATCACAAATCAAGCAGAGAAATAATTAATAGAAAAGGTCTACAGAAGAAGAAGAAGAAAACTGATAATCTATCACAGAACATTCAATTCAATAAGAGCTGAAAAAAGGCTACCATTACTTAGTTTTCAGAGTAGGTGGGAAAAAAGAGAAATGCTCACTACTGTAAAGAACTTCTAGTTATCCATTCCCAATAATACAAGCATAAAAGGCCATTCAGAATTAAAAACTGGCAAATTTAAAATTGATGCAGTGGAAGAATTGTCTTACACAATTAACCTGTAGAGTGCACTGCTGCAAGAAACTATTGAAATAAATCACTTCAGGCTTGGCTTGAAAATGTAACAGACACCTACTAGCTGGACAACTATATCTACCAACCAGAAAATATTTCTGTCTTTCTCTTTATCTAATGCCTGCTAACAGACACCTTAATAAGAAATTAGCAAACAAAATCTCTGTATAGTGAATCATAGAATATCAGGGTTGGAAGAGACCTCAGGAGGTCATCTAGTCCAACCACCGGCTCAAAGCAGGACCAGTCCCCAACTAAATCATCCCAGCCAGGGCTTTGTCAAGCCTGACCTTAAAAACCTCTAAGGAAGGAGATTCCACCACCTCCCTAGGTAACCCATTCCAGTGCTTCACCACCCTCCTAGTGAAAAAGTTTTTCCTAATATCCAACCTAAACCTCCCCCACTGCAACTTGAGACCAT
>NW_020664546.1:884461-907523 GCF_002925995.2 Terrapene triunguis
CCCCAGCCCTCTGCCCTGACCTCGAGTCGCCCCACTCAGCCCGCTGCAGGCCTAGGTGAACAGAAACCCAGGCTGGAAGCGGGCTGAGCAGGCTGGTGGCGTAAGATCAGCATTTTAATTTAATTTTAAAGGAAGCTTCTTAAACATTTTGAAAACCTTGTTTACTTTACATACAACAATAGTTTAGTTATATAATATAGACTTATAGAGCGAGACCTTCTAAAAAACGTTAACATGTATTACCGGCACGCGAAACCTTAAATTAAAGTGAATAAATGAAGACTCAGCACACCACTTCTGAAAGGTTGCCTACCCCTGGTCTAGAGCCATCCTCTTAGGAACCCCCTTTCAGGTAGTTGAAAGCAGCTATCAAATCCCCCCTCATTCTTCTCTTCTGCAGACTAAACAATCCCAGTTCCCTCAGCCTCTCCTCGTAAGTCATGTGCTCCAGCCCCCTAATCATTTTTGTTGCCCTGCGCTGGACTCTTTCCAATTTTTCCACATCCTTCTTGTTGTGTGGGGCCCCAAACTGGACACAGTACTCCAGATGAGGCCTCACCAATGTTGAATAGAGGGGAATGATCACATCCCTTGATCTGCTGGCAGTGCCCCTACTTATACAGCCCAAAATGCCATTAGCCTTCTTGGCAACAAGGGCACACTGTTGACTCATATCCAGCTTCTCGTCCACTGTAACCCCTAGGTCCTTTTCTGCAGAATTGCTGCTTAGCCATTCGTTCCCTAGTGTGTAGCAGTGCATGGAATTCTTCCGTCCTAAGTGCAGGACTCTGCACTTGTCCTTATTGAACCTCATCAGATTTCTTTTGGCCCAATCCTCTAATTTGTCTATTTCCCTCTGTATCCTATCCCTACCCTCCCAGTTTAGTGTCATCTGCAAACTTACTGAAGGTGCAGTCCACACCATCCTCCAGATCATTAATGAAGATACTGAACAAAACTGGCCCCAGGACCGACCCTTGGGGCACTCCGCTTGATACCGGCCGCCAACTAGACATTGAGCCGTTGATCACTACCCGTTGAGCCCGATGATCTAGCCTGCTTTCTATCCACCTTATAGTCCATTCATCCAATCCATACTTCTTTAAATTGCTGGCAAGAGTACTGTGGGAGACCGTATCAAAACTTTGCTAAAGTCAAGATATATCACATCCACTGCTTTCCCCTCATCCACAGAGCCAGTTATCTCGTCATAGAAGGCAATTAGGTTAGTCAGGCATGACTTGCCCTTGGTGAATCCATGCTGACTGTTCCTGAACACTTTCCTCTAAGTGCTTCAGAATTGATTCCTTGAGGACCTGCTCCATGATTTTTCCAGGGATTGAGGTGAGGTTGACTGGCCTGTAGTTCCCCGGATTCTCCTTCTTCCCTTTTTTAAAGATGGGCACTACATTAGCCTTTTTCCAGTCATCTGGGACCTAAGGTTGTATTAGGACACTCCCCACCCAACCAAATTCTTGAAGCAGGAAAAGAACAAGTTAAAGGAAAACGCTCCAGCATTCTTTGCCACCTTCATGTCACCTACAATGCTGTTGCTAACACACTCCAAAAGTTATTCACTTCCATTGGCATCAGGTACCAAATTGCTACATGTATCCCAGTGTCTTCCCTCTCGCTCTGTCATGCAGTCTTAACACAATCTTCCGTTCTCTTGGATCAACAGATCAGTGCACCAACCAGTCTATCACATATAGTCAATCAATTTGCAAAGTTATTCAGCTTGGACAACAGAAAGAAATGCAGAAAGGAAACCTAGCATAATTAGTGACAAGTAGTTGTATTTTTAAAATTCCTTCATTTTCAGTAACCCGTGGTGCAATATTGGTAATGTAGGTTCTTCTTCGAGTGCTTGCTCATACCGATTCCAATTAGGTGTGCAAGCGCTGTGAGCACGATTGTCAGAAGATTTTTACCCTAGCAACACTCGGTGGGTCGGCTGAGGCGCCCCCTGGAGTGGCGCTTGTATGGCGCCGGATATATGCCCCGGCCAACCCAGCACCCTCTCAGTTCCTTCTTACCGCCCGTGACGGTCGTTGGAACTGTGGAGCGCGGCTTAGCTGATTGCCACTTCCCTAGCTTTTAGCTCATTTATAGTTGTAGATAGTTTTTATAGAGTAGTTATTAGTTTCTAGTTGTAGTTAATTGTTGTTAGTGTAAATAGTAATTGGGGGTAAGGGGCTTCTCCCCTTCCCTCCCTCCCGGTACCCGGGCTCATGCCTAGGTCTCCGGGTTTCAAACCGTGCTCGGCCTGCCTTAAGCCGATGCCTACGGGAGACCCCTACGACTCCTTTTTGAAGTGCGTGGGGGAATCCCATCAATCAGATAAGTGCTGCATTTGTAAGGCATTCAAGCCTCGGACTAAGAAGGAGCGGGACTTTCACTTGAAACAGCTCCTTATGGAAGCGGCACTTAGCCCGATGTCCTCGGCTCCGCGTCGAGACCCAGCGCCGACCCTGTCGGTCCGAAGTGCGCCTCCGGCACCGGAAGCAACAGCTTCACGTCCTGGCATCAGCAAAGACTCCCGGCACTGGGCATCTCCGGCACCTCTACCAGTACGGCACCACTCGCTGTCTCCGGGACCCAAGAAGCAGCACAAACAACCTGCTGCTCCTTTGCAGTTGCCGGCACCGCCTGTGCCTCCCTCGGAGCCGCGTTCCGTGCTAGACCACCCCGCGAAGGCTCCAACTCCGGCACCGTTGATTCCGGTGCTACTAGCGCCGTTGAGTCCAGTGCATGTAAGCTCCCCGGTGCGTACTTTCTCTACGGCACGTGACCTGATTGCGCTCACTGAGCCAAGACCGTCGCAACCTTCGGTACCGCCGGTATGGGCTGTTCCCTCGAAAGGAAAGCCCTCCATGATGCGCCCTCCGTCACAGAGCGAGACGGGACAGCACCGATTCCGGTCCCAATCCCGGTCACGGTCCCGATCCAGACGCTGGTCTCGTCCATTGGCACCGCTTGCAGTCCTGCCACCAATCACCATCTCGGCGCCGGTCACGCTCGCGGCACCGCTCCGCCTCACGAAGATTTTCTTCCCGGTACGGTCGGTACCGGTCCAGATCCCGGCACCGGTCTACTCGGAGTCGATCCCGGCACCGTTCCGCCCATAGATCTTTGTCGAGGTCCAGATCTGCCTCCCGGCACCGATATGACTGCCAGTCCCGATCCAGGTCACGGTACCGCTTGAGACCACGGTGCGGGGCGACAACACAAGACAGGGCGACCCAGCATGCGCGATCGGCTCCACCTTGGCCGTCCCGCCCCACCCCGAGGTCGTCCCAGGCAGAAAGTGGCTACCATGTCCAGGACCAGGATGCGGACGGTGCTAGCCAATGGCACGATGAGGGGCAGGATCCTGGTCAGGGACCTCCGCAATGGTCCTTTTGGACCCCTTGGGCATACCATCAGGTCCAAGGTGTCCCGTCGGGGGCTTCTCACTCTGCCCACTCGGAACCCCGGGTACCAGAGGCCATTGTGAGTCGCCCTCCCCCGGGGGGTTCGGAGGTGATGGCCCTGCCCTCAGCTCAGGCCCATGCCCCTAGCATGGTGGACCTAGGGCAACCGGACCCTCCACAACAAGACTTGCCCGAGGTCCCGTTAGTCCCTGGAGTATCCTCCTCATCTTCGCCTGACGAGGCAGTGGCTGGTACGTCCTCCTCTGGCCCCCACCTATAGACCTCCATGCACACCAAGAGTTGCTTCGCAGGGTGGCACAAAACATGAGCCTCCGGGTGGAGGAGGTGGTGGAGGTCAAGGATCCGGTAGTGGACATTCTATCTGCCGATACCCCAACACGTATAGCCTTGCCATTTATTCGGACCATCCAGGCTAATGCCAATACGATCTGGCAATCTCCGGCCTCTATTCCTCCCACTGCCAAGGGGGTGGAGAGGAAGTACTTGGCCCCCTCCGAAGACTACAAATACTTGTATATTCACCCCCAACCATGCTCCCTTGTTGTACAGTCCGTTAATGAGAGGGAAAGACACGGCCAACAAGCTCCCGCTCCTAAATCCAAGGACGCTAGACGCCTGGATTTATTCAGGCGCAAGATTTATTCTACTGGCGGCTTACAACTCAGGGTGGCTAACCAGCAGGCTCTCTTGAGTCGCTACAATTATAATACCTGGAACTTGATGGGAAAGTTCAAAGAGCTTATTCCTCAGGAGTCTAGGGAGGAGTTCGGGGCCCTACTAGAGGAGTGCAAGAAAGTAGCCAGCACATCTTTGCAGGCCTCAATAGATGTGGCAGACTTGGCGGCTAGGACTCTAGCCTTGGGCGTAGCTATGTGCTGCATCTCGTGGCTGCAGGTCTCCGGTCTCCCACCGGAACTCCAGCAGACTATCCAGGACCTGCCCTTTGATGGCCATGGTCTGTTTTCTGACAAGATTGACTCCAGACTCCAGAGTCTGAAGGATAACCGGGCCATCATGCGTTCATTGGGCATGCATACCCCGGTGACGCAACTTAGGCCTTTCTGACCCCAACCACAGTACACCTACCCTATTCCTCGGCCGAGACAGGACTTCTCTAGAAGACGTGGCCGGGGTGGTAGGAAGAGACAGTCTGGTCCTCAGACGGGCCAGAACCAGGGCCCCCCCAAACCTTCGGCGGGGTCCAAGCAAAACTTTTGAAGGTGTGCCCGAGGGTGGAGCACCAGTCTCCTTCCAGGATCCTTCCCCACCTTTCACCAACCGCCTCTCCTATTTCCTCCCTGCATGGTCCCGCATAACGTCAGACCGATGGGTCCTACGTATGGTGGAAAGTGGATACCGCCTTCAATTTGTTTTGTCCTCCCCCTCTCCCCCCATCCTCCCCCCCCGTCCCTCTTCAGGGACCCCTCTCATGAGCAACTCCTCCTACAGGAGGTGCAAACGCTCCTATCGGAGCTATAGAGGAGGTTCCAAGGGAACTGAGGGGCAGGGGTTTTACTCCGGTTACTTCCTAATCCCCAAGGCAAAGGGGGGGCTACGGCCCATCCTGGACCTGCACGGACTCAGCAAATTTATGGTAAGGTTGAAGTTCCGCATGGTTTCCCTGGGGACCATTATCCCTTCCCTGGATCCTGGAGACTGGTACGCCGCCCTTGACATGAAGGACGCGTACTTCCACATAGCGATTTACCCGCCGCACAGGCATTTCCTTCACTTTGTGGTCAACCAACAGCACTTCCAATTTACCGTCCTTCCCTTCGGCCTATCCACGGCACCAAGGGTCTTTACAAAGTGTATGGCCATCGTAGGTGCCTCATTCCGTCGACATCGGATCCAAGTGTTTCCGTACCTTGACAACTGGCTCATTTGGTGTCGCTCCAAGGACCAGGTGCAATCTCATGTCCAGTTCACCATGAGCTTGTTCAGACAGCTGGGCCTACTGCTCAATGTTGAAAAGTCCACTTTGGAGCCGACCTAAAGAATAGACTTCATCGGAGCAGTCCTGGATTCAAAACTCGCCCGTGCGTGCCTACCGCACGCCCGCTTCCAGTCCATGGCGAGCATTATCCACGGCCTCCAAAGCTTCCCGACCTCGACAGCATGCACGTGCCTCGGTCTCCTGGGACACATGGCGTCTTGCACCTTCGTGACCAGACATGCCAGACTGCGCCTCCGTCCACTTCAGGCCTGGCTCTAAACCGTATACCGCCCAGGCTGGGACAGTATGGACACAGTGGTCACGGTACCGACGGAAGTTCTAACCTCCTTGGTCTGATGGCTGAACCCCAGCTCAGTATGCGAAGGGGTGCCATTCCATGCCCCACAGCCCTCCCTGGTCCTGACCACGGATGCATCATCTTTGGGTTGGAGTGCTCATCTCGCAGACCTTCGCACACAGGGCCTTTGGACCACTCAAGAGATTTCCCTGCACATCAACGTACGGGAACTGAGAGCAGTGCGCCTGGAGTGCCAGGTGTTCGGCAAGCACCTTCAGGGCTGTTGTGCTGCAGTTTTCACAGACAACACAATGGCCATGTTTTATATCAACAAACAAGGGGGAGCACGATCGTCCCCCCTCTGTCAGGAAGCCATTCGCCTGTGGGAATTTTGCATAGTCCACTCGATCGACCTGGTGGCATCGTTTCTCCCAGGAGTCCAAAATACCTTGGCAGATCGCCTCAGCAGATCCTTTCTGGCTCACGAGTGGTCAATTCGCCCGGACATTATCCATTCCGTTTTCCAGAAGTGGGGGTTTCCCCAGATAGACCTTTTCGCCTCTCGCTAGAATCGGAAGTGCCAGGTGTTCTGCTCTCTCCAGGGGCACTCCCCGGGTTCCCTATCGGACGCCTTCCTGATACCGTGGAAAGACCGCCTGTACTACGCCTTTCCTCCATTCCTGTTAGTCCACAAGGTCCTTCTCAAGCTGCGCAGAGACAGGGCCTGCTTAATCTTGATCACCCCGGCATGGCCCAGGCAACATTGGTATACCACTCTCCTCAATCTATTGGTGACCACTCCAATTCCACTTCCATTGTGGCCGGATCTGATCACTCAGGAACACGGCCGTCTCTGTCATCCGGACCTGCAATCCCTCCACCTCACAGCATGGATGCTGCATGGCTAACTCAATCTGAGCTACGTTGCTCCCGCTTGGTGCAGCAGGTACTTTTGGGTAGTAGAAAGCCCTCGACTAGGTCCATGTACTTGGCCAAGTGGAAGCGTTTCTCCTGCTGGTGTGCTCAGCAATACTGCCCCTCTGGAGGCGCCAGTACCTACCATCTTAGACTATCTCTTGTCCTTGAAACAGCAGGGCCTAGCAGTTTCTTCCATCAGAGTTCACCTAGCAGCGATTTCGGCCTTCCACCCGGGCGAAAATGAGCGCTCGGTCTTCTCCAATCCCATGGTCAGCAGGTTCCTCAAGGGATTGGAACGTCTGTACCCGCAAATTTGGCATCCGGCCCCTACGTGGGACCTCAACCTGGTCCTATCCAGACTCATGGGTGCCCTATTCGAGCCGATGGCCACTTGCTCGCTCCTGTACCTTTCCTGGAAAACAGCTTTCCTCGTCGCTATCACCTCGGCGAGACGTGTGTCGGAGCTTAGAGCCCTTACTTCGGACCCACTGTATACGGTGATTCATAAGGACAAGGTACAGCTGTGACCACATCCTGCCTTCCTTCCTAAGGTGGTGTCTGCCTTCCATGTCAACCAAGACAGCTTCCTTCCGGTCTTCTATCCGAAACCGCATGCTTCTCGATGAGAACAACAGCTGCATTCCCTAGATGTTCGCAGGGCCCTTGCCTTTTACATCGAACGAACGAAACCTTTTAGGAGGACAACCCAGCTGTTCGTAGCTGTGGCAGACCGGATGAAGGGCCTCCCGGTCTCCGCCCAGCGCATCTCGTCCTGGATCACATCTTGCATCCGTGTGTGCTATGACTTGGCTGGCGTGCCAACTATGCACCTTACTGCCCACTCCACCCGGGCTCAAGCTTCCTCCTCCGCCTTCCTGGCTCATGTGCCCATACAGGAGATGTGTAGGGCAGCAACCTGGTCATCGGTGCATACCTTTGCTTCCCACTACGCGATTGTCCCAACAGTCAAGGGGTGATGCAGCATTTGGCTCAGCGGTTCTCCACTGTACGACGTCTCACTCCGACCCCACCGCCTAGGTAAGGCTTGAGAGTCACCTAATTGGAATCGATATGAGCAAGCACTCGAAGAAGAAAAGACGGTTACTCACCTTTGTAACTGTTGTTCTTTGAGATGTGTTGCTCATATCCATTCCAAACCCGCCCTCCTTCCCCTCTGTCGGAGGAGCCGGCAACAAGGAACTGAGGGGGTGCTGGATCGGCCGGGGCATATATCCGGCGCCATAAAGGCGCCACTCCAGGGGGCGCCTCAGCCGACCCACCGAGTGTTGCTAGGGTAAAAATCTTCCGATGATCATGCATGCGGCGCGCGCACACCTAATTGGAATGAATATGAGCAATACATCTCGAAGAACAGCCGTTACAAAGGTGAGTAACCATCTCTTATTACTGTTGGAGTTTGAGCCTGCAAACACCTATGCATGTGCTTATCTTCGCTTGTGTGAGCAGTCCCAGTGACATCTCTGCAGCTGCTTGTGTGGGTAAAGCTAAGTACATATGTAAACGTTTGCAGGGTTGGAGCCTTAGAAAATATTTATGCCCACACTGTGCTGGGTGCCTTCCAAACACATAGGAAGATGGTCTCTGCCAAGAATCTAGTCTGAAGAGATATGAAGGGAACGGGACAGAGAGTATAGCTTACAAACACTGCAATCATTATTTATTAGTTACCTATTTGTTCTCTTTTTGGTTAAGAAATGTGTGTGTCTGCAGCATCTGATTCTTACATTATCAGTGTCTTTAAAATGTACTTCTACATACAAGAGATGAAGTTTCAGATATGTGCCAAAGCTCTGCAGTTGGTCACTGAATGGAGCCACTACTGAGAGGTTCACCAAACTAGTGACCTCTTTGTTCTGTTTCCTACTGTATTGATCTGTTTGTGAGGAGTGCAGGTACTTGGGAGTGATGGCCGCTCTGAGAATTGATCATTGGACTAGACAGCTGTTTATTTGTAAGACATACCTCCAGATCTGCTGCATCAAGATGGTAGAAGTATGAATTTCTCTTTAAGCCTGAGATGTTACTCAATTTCTTTTGGACTGTGAGTTTCTCAGGGAGGGACCACTTCATTCTGTGTCTCATACAGTGCCAAATACATTGTCAGCATTAAAAAAAATTATCTCTAACCAGGTGACTGCCCTGATTTAGTAAGCTGCATTTTATATTTTCATGGAGCCTATAAAGTGGAAGTAGATCCAGTATATGTAAAAACTAATCAAAGGTTTATATGTCAGGAAGGTTTTGCCATTTGAAGTGGCAGGATTCAGTCCTGAATTAATTAATTAATTGACTGTATTCTGATTATAATGCATCTTACAGTAAATGTAAACAGTAATTTTCAAACCTAAGTAAGATACATTCCCTGGCCTGAAACATGTACAGTGTAAATGAGACAAACACAAACCAAGAAACATCACAACAGTCCAGGAGAGCTGTTTAATTTGCTTTCTTCGAAGTAAAAGGGGCACCATGGAATTTGAAAGGCCTTGAAAATTTATGCTTCTTTTAAAAAGTCCTTTGATAATTAAAAAATCAATAAACATGAGCTTTTCAAAATTAGGGTGTGTCTATCCTATCACAACTGCCCTTTGGCTGGGCAGCGCACCTCTTTCAAGGCTGCTGGGCTGGTTGGGATTGTTTTTTCATATGCATCAGAAGTTGATATCTAGATTGTTCAGCCATCTAACTGCTGCATCATCGAGCATAGCACGATGCACTCCTCCATCAAGTTTTGACTATATGCATTGCTACCCTGCAGTCATTCTTGTAAAGATTGGGCTAAACCAAATTTCTGTATTGTAGCAGCCATTATGGCCATTCCAGGAACTGTCCAAGATTCGCGTCCCAGGTTGCAAACAAGTGGGTGTAAATTTGGGCTTCTGAAGTTCACCAGCATGCCTGGATTGGGATTGTTGATGCTCATGTGCTGGTCCTGTTGTCCCTCTGTTTTCCCATTTGCCTTTTTTCTGTTTCAAGGGGGTGGGGGAATGGATGCGATGAGCTCTGAGTGTTCCTGGCAGCAGGATGAGTGTTGGGGAGAGCAGGAGACAGCAACCCATGTGTGGATGGTAGTTTTACTCAGCTCAGGAGCTGAGATTTTAATGCTGTACCAGCCCTTACTCTGGAGATTGATTTTTTTTATCATGGGGACACTATATAAGTGGCAATATCACTTGTTTTCACAGAATTAAGGATCCTGTAACATTCAGATCTGCCTCAGCCATTATTTCAGTGAGTGCTCTATAGACGTTACACTGGGGAGGAAATAAAGCTGGTGTTGTTCAAATTCCTGGGGTTTACAGACGCTTCTCCTGTCTCTAAAGTGGGATTTTAGTAGCAGATTTGTTAGGTATGGGGATCTTCTTTTTGGGTATTAACAGAGAAGGGCATGATCACTTCTGCTTGCTTATGTATTTCAAGGATGCTCTCAGAGTATCAATTAATGCCTTTGATACGTTTAGATTTTATGCTGTGTTTTTGATCAAGCCCACTAAGTACAATACTGAAAGGAAGAAACTTAACTTCAGATATAGTTTTAAAGGGAAGTGACCGATCTTGGCTGTATGCTTTATGTTTCAGAGTGAGTTTCTGTATGTAGAACTGCCCCCTTATCCCTGGGGCTGTGCTCTCTGAGCTCTCCTGGTAAGAGCTTTGCCTCATCTTTAAACCTACCCCATCCTCCAAGGGTTTGCTGATGTGCTCACTTGGTTTGGCTGGGGTATCATCTTGTGGCTGAAACCCATGAGGTTTTACCAGACCCTGCATCTGCCTAACATCTGGCCTGCCCTTACTTCTGAAGCAAGACCCATTTGAGATGCAGAATCCAAAGCATAGGAAGTGAAGCTGACTTTCCTATATGACTGGAATGAAATCACTAGTCATGCTGGCTGTAAAGTGGGTACTCATGTCCCATTGCTGATTCTTGCCCAACCCCAGTGATTTGCTGAAACCTTAATTACTTACGAGCCTTCTCCTTAGTGGTTGCACTTTTAGTGTGCCCTGGAATTACCGACAGTCAAACAATTTGTATTTTCAGAGCTTAGCCAAAGTGCTCAGGGCTGTCTGCAACAGATTTCAGTTTTCCAGAGTCAGTAAATATCTCTGGGAGGGGGTGGGTATTTGAAAGTTGGTTTCTTCAAGTGGGGAGAAATGGACCAAGAAAGCTAGAGCCTCTGGTGTTAAGAGGTTAGTGTTTGGGCATTTGAACATGGGCTGCAGAGGGTTAATGATGAGTAAATTCTAATGGCTACAGAAAGTTCCAGAAAGCTATTGGGAGAGGTGGTGATATAAAAGGAAACAATTGGGTGGCACTTTAAATAGGAAAAATCAAAGAGAACTTCTTGGTGATCGTTTGTAAATATCATTCTTAGAAACCCTCATGATAAACTGTTGCTTAAGAATTCAACCTTTTTGCTAACTGAGAAGCAGAGTCAACAATCTGGACAGTTATTGTTCATCCCAAATCCAGCCACTGGAACAACCCTTTCTGAACTCTGATCAGTGCTTTTTCTTTTTAGGTGGATTCTGAAGAACCTGTTTTTGAGGCAGTTATAAATTGGGTGAAACACTCAAAAAAGGAACGGGAGGACTCCTTGCCAGAGCTGCTGCAGTACGTGCGCATGCCGCTTCTTACCCCACGCTACATCACAGATGTCATAGACACCGAGGTATAAACAGCACAGTGATCCTGTGATATAGAAAGGTTAAGAGTCAATATTATTATTCCTTTGCATTCCATAGTTCAGCCCCAAATATCTCAATAGAACACATTGGGGACTCTTTCCATACTGTTTCCCTTCAGTGATGGCCTTTAATTAAGGCTACGTTTTAGTCACGGGTATTTTTAGTAAAAGTCATGGATAGGTCACGGGCAGTAAACCATGGACGTGACCTGTCCATGACTTTTACTATATACTCGTAACTAAAACTTGGGGCAGGGGGCTGCGGGTGATCTGGGGTAGCGGTCTGGGGATGTTGGAGGGAGCGGGTGGCAGCGCGCGGCCCAGGACCTGTGCTGGCGAGGGCGGGGTGGGTGGCAGTGCGTGGCCCAGGACCCCTGCTGATGCTGGGTGGGGAGGGTTGGCGGGGCTGGCGGGCTCCCGGCTCCGACTGGCATGTCCCTGCAGCTCCTAGGGGGAGGAGTGGCCAGGGGGGCTCTGCGCACTGCTCCCGACACAAGCACTGGCACTGCAGCTCCCATTGGCCGGGAACCACAGCCAATGGGAGCTGCGGGGGCCGTACCTGCGGGCACGGGCAGCATGTGGAGCCCCCTGGCCCCTCCGCCTAGGAACTGCAGGGACATGCACTCCGCCCTGCACTCCAAGCCCTAGCCCTGAGCCCCCTCCCACACACCCAAACTTCTGCTGCTGGCCCATGGGCTGCCCATCTTTGGCATCCCCATCTTGGGCAGCCCCTGAGCCAGCACCGGCCGCTGCAGAAGCCACGAAGATCATGGAAAGTCACAGAATCCGTGACTTCCATGACCTCCGTGACAGACACGCAGCTTTACCTATAATCCATAGTGTTATCCTTACCCAGCTGGAGATTCCTAGTTGTGTTACCCTCACCAAGCAGGGCAGAGTTTCCTGCAGCAAACTACATTAGAACGGTTTCACTGCCATAATGAAATTGATCTAAAACTAATATTATTACCCTGATGCCAATCCCCAGCACAGACATAGTTGAACTGGTTTAAATATTGCTTAAATTGGTTTATCTTAGTTTGGTAATTTACTTGGTCTTGTTTGTTCTTCCACAGTTAGGGAACCCTGCAGTATCTGGCACTGTGCAGGTTTTTGGCCTTTTTTCGTCTGTAGCACTTTCAGCCTTTCTCTGTTGCCAGCAGGTCATCATGCAAGTCAGAGTTTTAATGTCATTTAAATCCAGTGGAACTGGTTCTAACATGATTGTTTCTAGGGAATTTAAAACAAATCAAACATACAACATATGCATGTTTTCTCCCAGCCTTTTATACGGTGCAGTTTGCAGTGCAGAGACCTTGTAGATGAAGCTAAGAAATTCCACCTAAGGCCTGAGCTCCGGAGTCAGATGCAAGGACCCAGGACCAGAGCACGTCTAGGTGAGCAACAAAGGAAAAGACACTCAGGAGGTTCTCTGGGACATTGCCAGGTATTGTATTTAGATGCTTGTCTAGTGCCTTCTGACTGATGATCTCAATGCTTCACAGATACTAATGAGCTAACTCTCACAACCCTTTGGGAAGCAAGTAATATTCCCATTGTACAGAGGGAAACTGAGACAGAGAATGGAAGTGATTTGACTCAGAACAAACAGTGAATTTGTGGCAGAGCTGGGAGTAGAGACCAGATCGCCTTAACTTCCAGTTCTGTGTATTAGTCACAAGACTGTCTTTCCCCTCAGAGTTGTCCATGCTTCTAGACGTGTATCCCAACGTGGTGGGATAGTTTCTTTCTACCCCTTTACCCGGATCATTAAAAACACCAGGGAGGTAGGAAGAGATACTTCAGTGTTAAAGAGCAAAAATAAGCCCTTTGCCTCTCTTTGACACATGCCTTAGCAAGCCTCCTTCTTGCTTGAAGTTACGATCTCCCTTTCTGACAGGTCTGCAGAGTTGAGCTCAATTGATTGCAATGTAGTTAGAGGTCAGTTGCTCTTGGCCTGCAGAAGCAGCATGCCAGTCCTTTTGCAGGGCAAAAATGCTTTTCATCTCTCTCGACAACTCCCACCCAGGAACTATTATAATCTAGTCTGACCTCCTGCATAACACAGGCCATAAAATTTCACCCAGTTAACCCTGCAGAAGAGAAGAGTGAGGGGGGATTTGATAGCAGCTTTCTACTATCCGAAGGGGGGTTCCAAATAGGATGGAGTTAGGCTGTTCTCAGTGGTGGCAGATGACAGAACAAGGAGGAGTGGGGGAGGTCTAGGTTGGATATTAGAAAAAACTATTTCACTAGGAGGGTAGTGAAGCACTGGAATGGGTTACCTAGGGAGGTGGTGGAATCTCCCTCCTTAGAGGTTTTTAAGGCCCGACTTAACAAAGCCCTGGCTGGGATGATTTAGTTGGGGTGGTCCTGCCTTGAGCAGGGGATTGGAATAGATGACTTCCTGAGGTCTCTTCCAACTCTAATCTTCTATGATTCTATGACTCGGACCCTCCAGTCGAGCGATCCTGGGTCTGAGCCCTAGGTTAGCATATTTGCAGTGTGTATGCAAGGGGGATTTGGCTTGAGCCTTGCCTGAGACCTGGGATTAAATTGTTGTGTAGACATACCATCAGAGAACAGGCAGAAATCAGACAGAAATGGGAGAGAGCTCTGTGGAGCTTTGGGATAAAATACATGCTTCAAAATCATTTGCTTGTTTACATAGTTTTAAGGTGACTGCAAAGGAAAGAAATAGTTTGATTTCCCCTCCCCCCCCCCCCCCCCCCCCCCGTGATGTACAAGGAAGGATTAGGCAGAATATTTAGGATTTTTTCTTTTCAGGGCTTGGCTATCCTTGTTTTACTTGGCAGTATTATGGACAACTTGGGAAGTAGTAGGATGATGATGATATGAGTAGCAAGGAGGTGAAACTGGGCAACTGAGTGGGGGAAGAGATTTTGAAACGATTACACTGTTCTTTGATGTATTTATTTACTTATTTAACTCAAACTCCTGACAAACATTGGAGGAAAAATAAGTTTCCATGTTAAAGATCCAGCACTGCTCCCCTTTAAGCAGGGGCTCAATAGGCTCCCATTCCACTAGTCTGGGCCTCCAAGAGACTTCCAGAAAAAAACAGAAGAGGAAACATGATATTATTGATAATTCTAAGCTAAACAGAACAGGCAGGAAAAATCCTTTCAGGCCTTCCTTATACATGATAAAGAAGCAAAAAGGGCACAGAACTCTTTTCTTTCCTTTATAGGAGAAATATTTAACACAGTTAACTTCATGGTCACCTGAAAAAGACTTTATTTGGAATTTAATATTTTCAGAAAATAGTTCTTCCCCCAAATCATCCCTTCTGCCTTTAATTATAAGTATTTTGTAGCTGAATTGCTTCCTTCCATCAGGATAAGTCTCCTACTGTGCTTCAGTGGGGTAGCTAGGTAGGTACAGCAGCAACTGGTTGCATGAGGAGGGTATAGGGCATTGATGCTCACAGTGAAATGGTGAATGAGGGAGGGTGCTCTCTCTGGCCTGCATCTGAGGGGTAGCTTAGATGATGAGAAAGGAGAACAATTCTTGTGAGAATAAGCTAGGAGGAGCATGGACCAGCCACTTTGAGGTGTGGGGAAGGCTGAATATTGTCTATATGGTGCAGGGAGGGAAACAAAGAGAAGTGACAGCAATATTCAGTTAAAGAGGCAGCTGTGCCCCATCATTCCTGCCACAGACCATCCCTCCAGGATGGATCCAAAAGTTTCATTAAAGGATTCTTTCTAGGTGACCCTTTGGTGGCAGAGGAATTAACTTGACTCTGGACTTTTTTTCTACAGGGGCTAACGAAGTTCTGTTAGTGATTGGAGGCTTTGGCAGTCAGCAGTCACCTATTGACGTGGTGGAAAAATATGACCCAAAGACCGAGGAGTGGAGTTTCTTGCCGGTAAGGAATTATCTGCTTTACCACATTTTTCACCACCAGTGGGTCCTGCAAATGTAATGGATCAAAATACTGATAGGTCTAAACATTCTGATAAGGGGATAATTGCTTAGTGTTCCCCATATGGACTGTCCATTCTCTTCCGCTTAGAATTGGAGATTTATGTTCAGAGGGACTGCTGAGGGTTAGATGTTGCCAGAAGTGTTAATGATTCAGCATCTTTCCTCTGCTTGACTGAGATTTGCACCGGTGCCCCAACTCAGTACCAAGGGCTCTTTGCTGCTTGTGGGACTCTCTTTTAGGTGAGATATTAAATTTAGATCCCAAGCTCTTATGGCCATTAAAAATTCCCCTGAAACTTTTTGCAATGGTTTGTATGAGTTTCTGTGTTCTGGCCAGATTCCAGTTTGGATGATTGTAATCTACCTCCTTAAATTACGACTGCAGTTAGATTCTGCATTCTCCATTTCCTCTCCTAAGCTGTTGTGTAGTGTTGCTATTAGCTATTTAACAGCTGCCACATTCTATCCAGAGGAGGCTGTATTTCAGGGGTGAAATGATGCTAGTGTATAAACAGTGTATAATAAATGAGTGAAGTTTGCAGAGCACAGTAAGATCTGTGGAGGAAAGATGCCACTAATTGATGGTCATTAGTCTTAATATTGATAACATAGACATATCAGGTTTTTTGGAAAGATTAATTAAAATATTATCTCAGAAAATATACATTGAGAAAAATGTCTTCATAGATTAATAGATTTCAAAGCCAGAAGGAACCACTGCATAACACAGGCTGTAGATCTTCCCCAAAATAATTCCTAGAGCAGATCTTTTAGAAAAATATCCAATCTTGATTTTAAAATTGTCAGTGATGGAGAATCCACCACAACACTCAGTAGGTTATTCCAGTGGTTAATTACTCTTGCTGTCAAACATTTACACCTTGTTTTCAGTCTAATATTTCTCTAGCTTCAACTTTCAGCCATTGGATTGTGTTTTACCTTTCTCTACTAGATTGAAGAGCCCATTCTTCTTCGAGATAAGTGTCCCTGTGGGTGCAGCACTCCAGGTGTTGGTGTGTCCCTATACCTTCGCTCGGAGATTTTTACAGCAGTACTCGCACGGGCCGTGCATGCGCGGTGCCTGCCTCACATGCCCACCATGTCTCAATAGCACATGTGCGTGGCCGGTCTCTTCAATTCCTTCTCTACCGTCCCTGGCCTGAGATGGAGCTCAGCAGAGTTGCTGAAAAACTTCTTTGCTTTTAGCTAGTCTAGTTAGTTTTACACAGTTTTACCCTGTATTTAGTCAGATACGTTTTATTTTTCCTTTCCCAGTCCCTCAAAAAAACCAACCAAACAAAAAAACCTCCATTTTTTTCTTCCTTCCCATTTTTCCTGTCAGTTAGTTCATAATATGACTGGCTCACCAGCTTTTAAGTGCTGCGCTACGTGCAGAGATGCCATCCCTATTTCGGACAGCCACTCTCAATGTGTTCGCCGCTTGGGGGAGTCCCACATCCCCCAGAAATGCATCCACTGTAGTAAATTAAAAGCCAGGGCACGAAAAGACAGAGACCTCAGGCTCAAGTTAATATTAATGGAAAAGTCCCTCGTACCTGCCTCCGACCCAGGTGCGGATTCCTCATCGACACAAAGCCCTCCTCGGTCAGCAAAAGATTAAAAAAAAGGCAAAAAACCGACCACCTGCCTCGCCTCACAAAGACTTACCGCTTCCCAAATGATCTCCGAGCAGGTCTGTCTCCTCGGTGCCGACCGCTCCATGGCTCAGCACATATGAAGCGCCAGGCACCTCCGGCACCGCACGTACCCTGGCTGCTTCCAAGGCACACCATCCCGACGCCAGGGCTTCAGGCTTAAAGTTGCCTGCCTCTTCTCATGTAGCACCTGGTGTCGACTCAACTGAGCCTGCCCTTGTCACAGCCTAGTGCGGTTGCTACTGTGGCACCAGCACCTCAAGCCACTATATCTGCCCCTACGGCACAGCGGCATTCGGGACCACCCGACCCCATGACACCGCAATTGCAGCTAACAGAATGCACTCTGGCTGCAAACACTGCGGCACTGCAGTTTGTTCATTCAAGGGATTTGCTGGAATCACCGACCCTATAGTCCCTGCTTGATACTGATCTCTCACCAGACCTATCAACATGGCCCCGACAGCTATCTCATATTCCTTCTCACTTCTCTAGTTATGAGGATGCCGATGTTCAGGGAGGTTTTTCACCATACCATTCCTCCCAACTCAAGACCCCAGTCAGCATGGGACACAGGAGATCAAGGTCTTCATACTCCAAGGACCTACCATCCTGGTATGCACACCCATGGATGGGACCACCCATGCCATTTCCCAAACAGTGGCATTAATGTGGCCCCTGGGGATCATACAGGGACACCATGGTGACCGACACAGCCCCAGAAGAGGTGACACCGCATCTCCTCTTGAACCTGTGCATACATCTGCGACTGAACTACAGGAACAACCCGCAGTGCTGCACGTAGAAGAAGAGGCATCTGACACCTCTCCGAACAATATTAATTAACCCACCGGACGAGGCTATTATGCCCCCACCTCCAACAACAGCGGATGATTTTTCTAATTTTCAGGATCTCTTCAAAAGAGTGGCTAATGAATTTAAGATTACCCTGGAGGAAGTACCTGAAAATCAGCATGAGCTGACTGACATTCTGCAACCTTCCAGTGCATCTAAGATTGCTCTCCTATTAATGCAGCCATTATGGATCCTGCCAAGAATATGTGGCAAACACCGGCCACTATAACCCCTACCTGCAAGCTAGCAGACTGGAAATACTATGTCCCTTCCAAGGGCTCAGAGTTCCTTTTCATGCACCGAGCACCAAATTCACTGGTAGTTGAAGCAGCTAACCAAAGGAACAAACAACAGCATCTCCCGTCCACCCCCTTTGACAAAGACAGTACAGTAACTCCTCACTTAACGTTGTCCTGATTAACGTTTTGTTGTTACGTTGCTGATCTATTAGGGAACAAGCTTGTTTAAAGTTGCGCAATGCTCCCTTATAATGTCGTTTGGCAGCTGCCTGCTTTGTCCACTGCTCGCAGGATTCTCTGGAAGAGCAGCCCCTCCTTGTGGGGATTAGAACCAAGGGGGCTGGCAGCCCCCGCCCCCCATCAGCTCCCCTAAATTCCCTGTAAGGTGTGTGGCTCGGCAGCTGCCTAGCAGCAGTTCAGGTGGCCCTCCCCCCACTGCCCTGCTGCTCCTGCCCTGCCCTGCCCTCGATATGCTCCCGGGAGCTTCCTGTTTGCGGGGGGAGAGGGGTGCTGATATCAGGATGTCCCCCTGCTCCTGCCCACCCACCCCCGTTCCTTACCCCCTCTCCACAAAGTGGAGGAGAGGGAACAGGGCTCAGGGACAGAAAGGAGGGAGCTTGCTGGAAACTGTTGCTTCCTGTCTGAACTGGCTGATATGCTTAAAAGGGCAACATACTTGAAGTGGGATCCGTGTACTTAAAGGGGCAATGCACGTCTCTCTCTCTCACTCATGCATGCATCCCCCAGCAGGTTGGAAAGTCAGCACCTGTGCAGCCGTGCATGTGCTGTCAGGAGGAGGGAGTGTTGCGCTCCAGCTGGATAGCGTGGGCTCATCATCATGTTCAGTTTTTGCAGGGAAGTGTTTGTAGCTACTGCCCTGCATCTATTGTGTTTCCTCCCTCCTGCCTCAGTCCATGCTGCCTTGTAGAGTGTGAGGCTACATTAACAACAGCGTATTAACCCTTGAGGGCTCAGCTGAGTGCTAGTTCATCATTGAGCAGCAAGGCATTCCCTGGGAAATATCCCACCCTCTTACTCCACCATCTCAACCAAGCTTCACAAACATTCATTGCTGTGTACAATATTAAACTCTTTGTTTAAAATTGTTTAAAACTTATACTGTATGTGTATATAATGTCTTTTGTCTGGCGAAAAAAAATTCCCTGGAACCTAATCCCCCCTATTTACATTAATTCTTATGGGGAAATTGGATTCGCTTAACATCGTTTCACATAAAGTTGCATTTTTCAGGAACATAACTACGTTAAGTGAGGAGTTACTGTAAAAGGTTGGACCTACTCGGTCGAAAAGTTTGTGTCGTCCACACTACAATTCAGGGTGGCTAATTACGTGGCCCTATTGGCCAAATGTGACCACAGAAATTACGGGAAACTCATGGACTTCATTACCGATATTCCTGAGGGCAAGAGACAGCAATTCAAAGCCGTAGTCTCTGAGGGGCACTGCAATAGCAGTCGTGATGCATTGGGCCTCATGGTTTACATCATCTTCTTTCCCACACGAGATTCAGAATACTGTGGAAGATCTCCTCTTTGATGGAGACAAATTATTCTCCACAAAGACCAAAAAGTGTTGCATACCATGAAGGATTCCAGAGCGACTCTCAGGTCCCTAGGCATCCACACACCATTGACTAGAAGGAGACAATATAGGTATCAGCCATATCAACGTCCACGATATCCGACCTACACTCAACAACACCAGAGGCCATATGATCACCAACAGCAAGAACGCCAGAGACCTAGGTACCAACGTCGCTGCTTCACTCTGTTGACACCTTCCCAACCCCCTCCACCTAACAAGCAGATTTGAAGCCTTGGTCGATGGTATAGAAGACTTCCCACCCACTCCAGCGCTCATATTACCTACCCATATTTTTGGGCACTGTTTGCTACTTTTTTACCACAAATGGGAGAACATTACTACCGACAAATGGGCCCTAGAGGTCATCAGAATGGGCTACTCCATTCCCTTCCTGTCCATACCCCCCACCCACCTCATCCCTCTTCAGGAACCCCTCTCACGGCCACTTGCTCCACCAAGAGGTACAACATCTCCTGCAAATAGGAGCCCGACCAGCACAAAGAAATGGGGTTTTACTCCCGTTATTTTTTAACAGAAAAGAAAAATGGAGGATGGCAGCCCATTCTTGACCTCAGATGACTCAACAAGTTCATCAAAAAGCAAAAATTCAAAATGGTTACCCTCACAACCATAATTCCAGCGCTGGAGCAGGGAGATTGGTTTTCAGCCCTTGACCTGCAGGACGCCTATTTTCATGTAACTATACATCCTGCCCACAGGCGTTTTCTCCGCTTTGTTCTGGGCTCACAGCACTACCAGTACAGAGTTCTGCCCTTGGGCCTCTCAATAGCTCCCCATATCTTTTCCAAAATTCTCGCGGGGGTAACGGCTCACCTAAGGAAAAAAGGAGTCATAATTTTTCCTTACCTGGATGATTGCCTCCTCAAAGTGCGGAGTCTCGAGGAGGCCGTTTGATCCACCCAGATGACTGTCGACTGTTTCCAGGGTCTTGGCCTACAAATAAACGAACAAATCCACATTGATTCCTACCCAACAACTGGAGTTCATAGGTGCACACCTTGATTTGTCAACGGGACTCACATCTCTCCCATTTGACAGATTCAACACCATAAGAAATCTGATCGTCAAGTTGTGAAACAACCCTCAGGTCACTTTCCGAGACTGCCTACAACTTCTGGGCCATAAGACCTCTTGTACTTTTGTGGTCAAAAACGCATGCCTCTACATATATTCCAAGGCTGGATGACCACTGTCTACAGACCAAATGTACACAGTCTAAACAGACTTCTATCCATCCCTACCAAAGTCAAGGACTCACTCGTATGATGGATTCTTCCACACAATCTCTGCTCTGGAGTCTCGTTCCTACAGGACTCCCCCTCCATTATAATTACTACAGACACACCCCTCACTGGCTGGGGGGGCACACATGGCGTATCATACCACTCAAGGACTTTGGTCCCCCACCAAAGCTTCTTTACACATAAACCTTCTAGAACTCGGAGCAGTCTGCAATGCTTGCCTCCAATTCCTCCCCTTCATCAAAAACCAAAACAACAGGATCATGACTGACAACATCGCCTGCATGTTTTATCTAAACAGACAAGGAGGAGCTCGATCCCATCTCTTTGCACCGAAGCTATGAAGCTTTGGAATTGGTATCTCCAACACAATATCCAGATTTCAGCTTCTTACCTACCCGGTTCTTTAAACACTACCGCGGACGAGCTCAGCAGAGCATTTCCCCTAGATCACGAATGGGAGATAAACAAGACCATCCTACACAACATATTTAAAATATGGGGTTACCCGAAACTGGACCTTTTTGCAACCGCAAAACCAAGTATCCAGAATCCCGCTCCAGAGCTGGCCTAGGGAAACACTCCTTGGGGTGTTTCCAATGGAGCGGCAAATTACTGTACGCATTCCCCCCCCAATGCCACTTCTACACAGAGTGTTACTCAAAATACGGACAGACTGTGCCAGGGTCATACTAATAGCCCCTACGTGGCCCAGGCAGGCGTGGTACGCTTTTCTTACCAGGATGTCAATTTGTCCGCTGATTCCGCTGCCCCTTCTTCCGAACCTATTATCACAGCCCCTTCTTCCGAACCTGTTATCAAAGCGGTCGACTACCCCACCCCAGCCTCTTTATCATGAAAGTGTAACTTACAAATGTAGATTTTTAAATTTTTTTTAACATAACTGCACTCAAAAATAAAACAATGTAAACTTTAGAGACTATAAGTCCACTTGGTCCTACTTCTTTTTCAGCCAGTCGCTAAGGCAAACAAGTTTGTTTACATTTACGGGAGATACTGCTGCCTACTTCTTATTTATTATGTCACCAGAAAGTGAGAACAGGCGTTTGCATGGCACTTTTGTAGCTGGTGTTGCAAGGTATTTATGTGCCAGATATTCTAAACATTCGTATGTCCCTTCATGCTTTGGTCACCATTCCAGAGGATATGCTTCCATGCAGATGATGCTCATTAAAAAAAATAATGATTAATTAAATTTGTCACTGAACTTCTTTGGGGAGAATTGTATGTCCCCTGCTCTGTTTTACCCGCATTCTGCCATATATTTCATGTTATAGCAGGCTCGGATGATGACCCAGCACATGTTCGTTTTAAGAACATTTTCACAGCAGATTGGACAAATCGCAAAGAAGGTACCAATGTGAGATTTCTAAAAATAGCTACAGCACTCGACCGAAGGTTTAAGAATCTGAAGTGCCGTCCAAAATCTTAGGGGGACGAGGTGTGGAGCATGCTTTCAGAAGTCTTAAAAGAGCAACACTCCGATGAGGAAACTACAGAACCCGAACCAGCAAAAAAGAAAATCAGCCTGCAGATGGCATCTGACTCAGATGATGAAAATGAACATGCATCAATCCGCTCTGCTTTGGATCATTATCGAGCAGAACCCATCTTCAGCATGGACACATGTCCTCTGGAATGGTGATTGAAGCATGAAGGGACATATGAATCTTTAGCGCATCTGGCACGTAAATATCTTGCGACGCCGGCTACAACAGTGTCATGAGAAGGCCTGTTCTCACTTTCAGGTGACATTGTAAACAAGAAGTGGGCAGCATTATCTCCTGCAAATTGTAGCCAAACTTGTTTTGTCTGAGCGATTGGCTGAAGTAGGACTGAGTGGACTTGTAGATTCTAAAGTTTTACATTTGTTTTATTTTTGAATGCAGTTATTTTTTGTACATAATTTTTTGTACATAATTGTACTTTCATGATAAAGAGATTGCTCTACAGTATTTATATTAGGTGAATTGAGAAATACTATTTCTTTGGTTTTTTACAGTGCAAATATTTGAAATAAAAATAATAATGTAAAGTAAGCACTGAACACTTTGTATTCTGTGTTGTAATTGAAATCAATATATTTGAAAATGTAGAAAATATCCAAAACTATTTAAATAAATTGTATTTTATTATTGTTTAACAGCGTGATTAATTTTTTTTAATCGTGTGACAGCCCTACTTT
>NW_020664546.1:907623-908167 GCF_002925995.2 Terrapene triunguis
TTTTTTTTTTTTTTTTTTTAAATAATATGGCATTTTTCCTTTATTGAGGGATTGTGGCTTTTTGGGCATCTAGTAAAGTGTTCTTTAGTTGTTCCAGCTATACCCTAGAGCAACAAAGATATGGAAACATGGTTTAGTTAGTATGTGATGCACAACTTCTGAAACTTCCTTATGAGTTGACTAGCTAAAGAAACCTGTGAGAGAATTAGAATGTAAATATAATTTACTTTATTGAAGTACACTAAGAACTCATAACATAAATACTGTAGAGCAGTGGTTCTCAAAGCTGGTCCACCGCTTGTTCAGGGAAAGCCCCTGGTGGGTCGGGCCGGTTTGTTTACCTGCCGCATCCGCAGGTTCGGCCGATCGCAGCTCCCACCCTCCTCGGTTTGCCGCTCCAGGCCAATGGGGGCTGCGGCAAACGGCGGCAAGCACAGCCCTCGGCCCGCGCCACGTCCCGCAGCCCCCATTGGCCATGAGCGGCGAACTGCAGCCAGTGGGAGCCGCGATCGGCCGAACCTGTGGACGGGGCAGGTAAACAAAC
>NW_020664546.1:908267-911457 GCF_002925995.2 Terrapene triunguis
GAGAACCACTGCTGTAGAGCACTCTTCCTTTTGTTGGAAACACGTGTGTGTTGCCTCTGCAGAGCTAAAGTTGAGTCTAGATTTCCATTTTAAGCCTCTCTCTAACTACTGATTGGAGCAACTGATTTGTTTGTAAATTTCAATGTTTACTATAGGGCAGGCAAAGTTTTTTTTTAAGATCTGGGAAAAGTGTTGGATTCCAGATGTTTGTGTGCTGCTTAATTAAAATGAGCAGTGTTCTAATGTGTCGTCCCCCTTCTTCTTCCTCCCCCCGTGCCCCAACAAGTAAATCTTACTTATTTTTGGCTTTCTTGTTCTCAGTTGTGGAAAATGTGAAGAACTCCCAATTTTATGCACAGCTGCAACTCCTTATGTACTTGAGAGTAGGGCTTTTTGAAATCACAGGAAAGGATTATATAGGAATCTTAATATTTTAGCCATAGAGATTAGTAAAGGATTAGGGTAGAGAAGCCAGTTTCATTATCCAGGGAAGTGCCATTCCTGCTTGCTACTATTTTCTGTGAGCTAGAGGACTACAGATGTTCTCCAAGATAAGAAAAGGAGAAAGGAGTGGGGGGAGAGGGAGGAAGAGAAAAGGTAAGGGGGAGAAATTAGGGACTGAAGAGGGTGTGATGTGATTATAGGGCTGTATAAATGGCTGCATCATTGCCGATTTGTTTTAAGTTGCTACATAAGCTCTGCACCCAAAAAAATAATAATAATATTTAAACCTGCAAAGGACTTTATCAAATTGGGCTTCTGACCTTTTTGCTCCTTTTAAGATGGATAAAAAAATGGAATGGAAGGGTTTTTGTTTGTTTCTGGCTTTAAAAATTTTTTATTTATTTTTTTTTTTTACCTCAGAAGTATCTATCAGGAGTGTCAACTCTGATCTGCCCTGGTTTTGCTGAGTGTCTCAGAGCATGTGCACAATCTGCTTTCCCACCTTAATTGCAGGTATGAGGTCGGGGAATTTTAAAGAAATACATCCTTTCTCCAAAATATGTTGTTGAAGTTAAATAGCTGTTTGTTTTTTGTTTTTTTAAGTTTTTAAGGGATTAAAAATCCCTTCTCTCAATTACTATAACTCTCGGTTTCTTATGATATCATCACATCACTAAGTCTACAGTCACCATTGAGTGTGTCTACACAGCAACTAGACACCCATGGCTCCAGCCCAAGCCTGGACATCTACACAGCAATGAAACAGCCCGAGCCCTGGGAGTCCGAGTGAACTGGTGCAGGCCAGCCACAAGTTTTTCTTTGGTGTGTAGACATACCCTCAGAGCCTAGACAGAACCTGAATTTCTAATATAGGAAAAGAAACAAGGGAAAAAACTTACAAAAAACCATTCACATTCTTCTTTTATCCATTGTAAAGAATTTTTTTAGAAAAGGCTCTAGCCCTAGTCTTTCCTTTGCAGGTCACCATTAAGTCTCATATGGTCCAGGAAAAAAAATCAAACTATGAATGGAAATTGAGCCATGCAGTGATGTTTTGGAGGTGCCAGGATTCAGGAGACCTGAGTTCTGTCCCCAGCCCTGGTCCTAGGACACACTAGATTTTGGTCACCTCTCTGTGCCTCAGTTTGATTATCTGAAATGGGGATAGTGATACCTTCTTTTTTTAACCACTTTTTGATCTGCTGATAACAAGCACTGTATGAAGGCTAATTATTACTATTATTTCATTAACTGAGTGTGCAGAGACACTGAAACTATAGCTCAATGAGAGTGTGGCTTGCCCCCTTCATCTCCGTGGGGCCTTAAAACTGTGAAGCTTATTGATGATCATTTAAATGTCAACAATAACTATTTCACCACTGATATTTTAACAGAGACACCTTGCTAACATGCATGTTTGTGGCTGAATGTAATGGGAGATAGCGGAGAGAGGTCACTGGAGGAGCTAGTGGCTCCTGGGATGGAGAATGAGGAACACTACTCCCCAAATGTAAAGCCACCCCCACCCCTACCAAGTGGGGGGAGGTGGGAGAAGGGAGGGAGGAGCTGCATTTCCTTCCTAGAAGAGCCTGGATGCCATGAATTCCCAAATCCTATTCTGCTCTGGGGGTGAAACCCCCCAGATGTTCCCTACACGTCTGCCAAACTTTCCAGCTTTCCCTCTTGACAATTACTACAGCGCTGACAAGTGGAGGGAATGCAAACATCTCTGGAACGTTGAAGTTTTGGGGGCAACAGAAAGTAAACTGAATTTAATTGCAAAATAAATAGTGCAAAGGATATTGGACTGGGAGGTGGGAGCGCTGAGGGGGAGACCATAGGGAAGGGAATCCATACACACAGATCCAGGATTCCTACATATAATTTTCACCCAGTATGCCACATAGAATTGAGGGCTTTGGCTATATAAACGGGTCCCTTTCAGTGTAACAGCAAAAAGGGATGGAATAATCTAGAGAGACTCTGATAGTTCTCAATGTATTGGTGTCATTTTCTGTCTTTGACACTTCTTCAAATGTGTTAGAGCATCACCCGTAAGAGGCGCTATGTTGCCACGGTGTCCCTGCATGATCGGATTTATGTGATTGGGGGATACGACGGCCGCTCCCGTCTCAGCTCTGTGGAGTGCTTGGATTATACGTCGGATGAGGATGGCATCTGGTACTCAGTGGCTCCAATGAATGTTCGTCGAGGCCTGGCAGGGGCCACTACCCTAGGAGGTACACACTGATCAGCACTTGTCACAGAGGCCAGACAGGTCCATTGCCAGCATGAAATACAGTGTGTCAGCACCTTCCGAGGGCAGGTGGCTGATAAGGGAAGAGGAGTAACTGATTGGAGATTGTATCTCTCAGCATTTGGAGTTTGAGAAAGAAAATCACTTGCCCATTAACTGTAAGAGCAGCTCTTCCTCTTCTTCATCCTGAGAGTGTGTGTTTCTAGTTCCAGGGAGTGGGAATCTTCCATTCTATACCCTGAAGTTCAGAATTCATCTCCCAGGCAGTTGTTAGAAACATGTTGCTCCCAGAGACCAACTTCTGTTTGTCCTAGCTGGAAGTCGCTGCTGGGACCTGGTGCTAACTAGGGTGACCAGACAGCAAGTGTGAAAAATCAGGACAGGTGGTGTTGGGGGGGGGGGGGGGGGGGGGGAAAGAGGGGAAAAAAAAAAAAAGGAAAAAAAGGAGGAAGGGGGGGGGGGGGGGGGGGGGGGGGGGGGGGGGGGGGG
>NW_020664546.1:911557-987555 GCF_002925995.2 Terrapene triunguis
GGGGGGGGGGGGGGGGGGGGGGGGGGGGGGGGGGGGGGGGGGGCGGTAATAGAAGCCTATATAAGAAAAAGACCCAAAAATCAGGACTGTCCCTATAAAATCGGGACATCTGGTCACCCTAGTGCTAACAGATTGGCCCTGTTCCCCCTCTCTTGGCTGGGAGCACCTTCAGGGGCCTGTATTGATTCATTTGCTGCAGTTTAACATGTTTTTAAACATTCGATGAAATGTCATTTGCAGTGAACAATTTGAATATAACCAATAGATATTTTTCAATAGAACTGTATGAGGGAATATAGCTAAGGAAGGCCTTTGGGCTGGGATTTATGCAGCGGGTTTCAAGCATAGTGTGTTGCATCTTTTAAGTACTCATTCTAAGGAAGTGCTGATGTAACATCAATGAATGGCAGTGTCCAAGTGACCCTAGGCCTCTTCTATGCACAGGGACACACATACATGGTGTGCATGAAATAATATAAAGGGTGGGAAGTGCTGGAGAGGGAAGGGCATGTGTGTGTATTCATGTCTTTCTGAATCTGCTCCCCGTATTATGTTGCAGATATGATCTACGTTTCTGGTGGTTTTGATGGAAGCCGGCGTCACACCAGTATGGAAAGATATGACCCAAATATTGATCAATGGAGTATGCTGGGAGACATGCAAACAGCTCGGGAAGGAGCAGGACTGGTTGTAGCTAATGGTGTTATCTACTGCCTCGGTAGGTGACCTTAGGATCCATCAGCATTCTGCAAGTATTAGTGTTCCACCCAGAATTCAGGGCAGATACCATCTATAACGGGCTCCTGGGATGTATTTAGAATACAGCCTAAAAGAGAATCCCAGTTGTTGTATACTTCGCTCTCCTGAGATATTGGGTAGCTTAGTCAGCAGACAGATTTCTCACATAGTCACTGCTGAGGAGACATTTTGATGGCTTGTACTGAAGCCATGGGAGGTGTGCTGGGCCACGTGCCAGCTGAGATATGAGGAAGTTTGGGGGATGTGTGCTGGCTGGAATGTGCAGGCTATGGGATAACTAGTTCCTGGGAGTAGCTTTGGCTATGGTGCCATTGGAACATGGAAAGGCTGGAGTGGCCTGTCCTGAGCTGCTTGTGTTCCAGCTCCTCTCTCTGGAGGCTGGAAGGCCCCAGCTGCCCATACTGAATGTTGTGAGTCCCAGATGGACAATGGTCTTAAACTCTTAAATGAACTCATTCTTTGGATGCTTCTCCAGGGCCCTTGGTCAAGGCAGCGCCATGGCTTTGTTTTCTGACCACCCTCGTCATGGTCCTATTCTAGGGGAATCTCATGTCTCACGCAGTCCGCTACGTTTTCACTTACTGCTTCATCCTAGGTTCCCCTAACCTTCCCTTGCTCCCTTCTTCTCCTTGCCCTCTGGGCTGGTAGCACAGTGTTCTTCCCCTGCTGAGGCAGTGTGACATGGCCACTCTGTGTACAATTTCCTGAAAACGTTGCAATGGCTGCCTGTGCCTTCCACCTCAGGTCATCCCCAGCCCCTGCTGTCTGTGGCCTCCAGAACTTTGATCCCTGCCTGGTGCAGGCTAGATTCTATGTTTGCTTTTGTTCAGCCTTGCGAGGCGCTGTGAGTAGTGTTGCTCACACTGCCAAGGAGTCACTAAGCCAGAGCCATCTGGGATGGAGCAGACACAGGCATTGCAATGTTCTCTTTGCAGAAACAGTGATCGAGATTGAACCCACTGTTTGTTCCCATGTTGTTTCAGGTGGCTATGATGGGCTGAACATCCTGAACTCTGTAGAGAGGTATGACCCTCACACTGGACACTGGACAAATGTCACCCCAATGGCCACCAAGCGCTCAGGTGAGAACTCTGATATGCAGGGTGCACTGCTAGATTGAATAGAGCAATGATTTCTGGCCTGCCTTCATATCCTGGAGGCCATCGTATATCTGCTGGCCTGTGGGGCTTAGCACTGTTATAGATGCACAGCAATCCTAGCAGCAGTCCTTACGCAGCCCTGGGTGACCATTGACTTAGCTCCACAGAGAGGCTTTTCTTGCTGTCTCCAGTATAGCCCTGATGCCAACGGGACAGTGTTGTTCCCAAACGACGGGTCAGGATATGCCCTGGCCAGCAGTGCTCCTCTGTCTCTATCAGGCACTCAGCACCCTAACTTCAGAATGCCTCCCACGAATTAAAAAGATCAGCAGTGCACTTTCTTCCTTTCTGGTCACCAAAAGCCAATCTTAGGGGTCTGATGGGTTTTATATTTGGTTTGCTTTTTAGTTTTTTTAAAGTGACCACAAAGGTGCTAGTGTGGGAGAACCTGAGTGAAAAGAGGGGGGTCGCATTCAGCTTTGAATACGATGAGGTTAGTTGTCATTCTGATTTCATCTTGCAGTAAGTTTCCATGGTTTTTCTCCATCTGCTATGAAGATTCTGTCTTCCATAGTCACTAACCCTCCTCAGTGGCTGACCATTTCATTGTCCAATTCAGTGTAGCCATTGGAGGGTGTCATGGTCACAGAGACACAGATACTTGGGCCAGTTCCATGCAGAGAATCAGGACAGTGACGGGGGAGGGATAGTTCAGTGGTTTGAGCATTGGCCTGCTAATCCCAGGGTTGTGAGTTCAATTCTTGAGGGGGCCACATAGGGATCTGGGGCAAAATCAGTACTCGGTCCTGCTAGTGAAGGCAGGGGGCTGGACTCAATGACCTTTCAGGGTCCCTTCCAATTCTATGAAATAGGTATATCTCCATATATTATTTTATTATTCAATGAGGAGCCAGTGCAGAAAGCAGTGTTTCATGGAGATGTGTTCCTAGTGGCCTGTGTTGTTGAGCAGCTGGGCTGCTGAGTTTATTGTGGGCACTAACTACAATAGTTGTATGGTAGTGCACACTAGAGTTCAGGATGTATTCCTGCGTCCATTCAACTTCCCTTCTCATTTTTTGAAAACAATTCATTTGGGACTGAAATCATTCATCTTCTTGGTACTTACGCTCTACGAATATGTGTAGATTATTACCATGTGATTCTGTTCTCCCTACTTAGTCAGATTAGACCGTTCTAGCTCTTCTAATCATTCCTAGTACATTGATCCCTCCAGCCCCCCAATCATGTTGCTGCTTTTCTTTGAACTCCCTCCAGTTTGTCATCATGCCCAAAAGGAGCATTATAAAATATTTTCTATAAAGTCTAGGAAACGAAATAGCCAAAACCTTTGGTCAAGTGACACATAAGCTTGTGAAGTGAAAAATTAAGAACTGATGTACCAGTAGGTACTTCTTTAACAAAATAACCCTTACAAAGCAAGAAGTTCTCAAGCTAATGTTCCATAAACAGTCTTGCCGCCAGCTTTCCTGCACAGTTCATGCATACAGACCATTAAACAGAAACCTTCTCCGTGAGGAGCCTCAAAACAACCAGAACTCTGCCTTACTAAAACAAATAAACATCATCCATTCAGTGCATAGATTCTCTCAAAATTACACCTAAACATTTTAACACATTACTTTTATTCGTGCAAAGTTTATAAAAAGCCTGTCTTTTCATTCAGCCATATACAGTCTACAAAATCAAACTAGCTATTCAAGACCATTTGCATGTCTTAGGTTTTTTAATAGCACCCTTCATAGTAGAAATCTTTCCCTACTGAGGGAAATAATTCTATATTCCCATATTTAGAAAATGATCATTAGAGACAAAGCTACTGAATACATTAAAATTAATTCTTACACCAAATCATAAAATGTATCCATTACACAGGAGCTATTCATGTCTCAGTGAATGAGCCAAATTGCTCAGACAGAACATGTGATGTCCATGTTCAGCTTCATTAAAGTGAAAGGAAAAACAATCATTGATTTCAGTGGAATTTGGATCTGACTATAAAATGTTAGGGAACACAAAGCTTGGGTCAGAGTAAAGGTTTGGGTGCTGGTCACATTTTTGTTTCCAGACTGGGTATTACGGTTGGTATCAGAATTGTTTATATAACTTTAACTTACAATTTCCACATGTTTTAACATGTTAACGTATTTACAGATGTGCTTGATGATATATCTTCCCTTGAACTGCTCTTAGCAACATTAAATGTAATTTACTGGAGTCTATTGTTAATTACTGTATTATTGGGTAACTAATATATAAAGTGAAATCTTGTACAAGAGATCACTATTTATTAGGCAGCTTTCTGTCTTGAGACCACCCCAAAATACCCTTAAATGTATCAAGCAGTTAACTCACGCAATTAACTCAAAAAAATTAATTGTGATTAAAAAAATTAATCACGATTAATCACAGGTTTAATCGCACTGTTAAACACTAGAATACCAATTGAAATGTATGAAATATTTTGGATGTTTTTTCCTACATTTTCATATAGTATTCTGTGTTGTAATTGAAATCAAAGTGTTTATTATTCTTGATTACAAATATTTGCACTGTAAAAGATAAACAAAAGAAATAGTATTTTTCAATTCACCTCATACAAGTACTGTAGTGCAATCTCTGTGTGGTGAAAGTGCAACTTACAAATGTAGATTTTTTGTTGTTGTTACATAACTGCAGTCAAAAACAAAACTGTGTAAAACTTCAGAGCCTACAAGTCCAGTCAGTCCTACTTCTTCAACCAATGGCTAAGACAAACAAGTTTATTTACATTTAAAGGAGATGATGCTGCCCTCTTCTTATTTACAATGTCAACAGAAAGTGAGAACAGGCATTTCCATGGCACTTTTGTAACAGGCATTGCAAGGTATTTACGTGCCAGATATGCTAAACATGAGTATGCCCCTTCATGCTTTGGCCACCATTCTAGAGGACATGCTTCCATGCTGATGATGCTCATTAAAAAAATAATGCGTTCATTAAATTTGTGACTCAGCTCCTTGGGGGAGAATTTTATGTCTCCAGCTCTGTTATACCCGCATTCTGCCTTATATTTCATGTTATAGCAAGCACGGATGATGACCCAGCACATGTTGTTCATTTTAAGAACACTTTCACTGCAGACTTGACAAAACGCAAAGAAAGTACCAGTGTGAGATTTCAAAAGATAGCTACATCACTCCACCCAAGGTTTAAGAATCTGAAGTGCCTTCCAAAATCTGAGAGGGATGAGGTGTGGCACATGGTTTCAGAAGTTTTAAAAGATCAACAGTCCGATGAGGAAACTACAGAACCCAAAGCACCAAAAAAGAAAATCAACCTTCTGCTGGTGGCATCTGACTCAGATAATGAAAATGAACATGCATCAGTCCACACTGCTTTGGATTGTTATCGAGCAGAACCCATCATCTGCATGGACGCATGTCCCCTGGAATGGTGTTTGAATCATGAAGGGACATATGAATCTTTAGCGCATCTGGCACGTAAATATCTTGCAATGCTGGCTACAACCGTGCCATGAGAACGCCTGTTCTCATTTTCAGGTGACATTGTAAACAAGAAGCGGGCAGCATTATCTCCTGTAAATGTAAACAAACTTGTTTGTCTGAGCGATTGGCTGTACGAGAAGTAGGACTGAGTGGACTTGCAGGCTCTAAAGCTTTACACTGTTTTATTTTTGAATGCAGTTATTTTTTGTACATAATTCTATATTTGTAAGTTCAGCTTTCATGATAGAGATTGCACTACAGTATTTGTATTAGGTGAATTGAAAAATACTATTTCTTTTGTTTTTTACAGTGCAAGTACTTGTAATCAAAAATAAATATAAAGTGAACACTGTAAACTTTGTATTCTGTGTTATAATTGAAATCAATATATTTGAAAATGTAGAAAACATTCCAAAAAATTAAATAAATGGTATTCTATTATTGTTTAACAATGCAATTAATTGTGCGATTGATTTTTTTAATCGCTTGACAGCCCTAGGATCAAGTATAATTTGCTCCACTATGGGATAGCTTGGAAGGGAATACTGGTTCTTCTTCAAGTGCTTGCTCATGTCGATTCCATTTTAGGTGTGCATGCATCCACGTGCACAGTTGTCATAGATTTCTGCTTTAGTGGTATCTGTAGGGCTGGCTCTGGTGCCTTCTGGAGTGGCCCTCCCATGCGGCAGTATATCAGGCACCGCCGGCCCTGTGCCCTCTCAGTTCCTTCTTACCACCCGTGACAGTTGATTGAGCGCCTTGTCTTGCTTCGCAAGAACAGTAGCGGTTTATCCATTGAGTTGCTTGTTGTGGTTGTACATAGTTTCATAGTTAATTAGCTAATAGTGTTAGTCAAGAGATTCACCCAGTGGGACTTTGCCCCAAGCAGAGCATGCCCCGCTTCCCCAGCTTTAAGCCATGTGCGTCATGCTGCAGGTCGATGCCGATCAGCGATCCGCACGATAGTTATCTTAAATGTCTGGAAGAGGGCCATCGCAAGGACAGGTGCCGCATCTGTAAGCACTTTCGCCCGCGGACTCAGAAAGAGTGGGATATCTGCTTGAGGGCATTATTGATGGAGGCTGCTCTTCGTCCGGCGTCAGAACACTCCACCACGGCACCTACATCCAGCACTTCGGCCTCTGCACGCAGCGCACCGCCGTGCCGACCTGAAGAAGAAGCTGAAGAAACAGAGCCCCTCAGCACTGAAGGACAGAGGAGCATCAGGCAAAGGACCTCTGTCAGGCCATGTGCCTACTACGGGGAGTCACAGGGGTACCACAGAGGTTGGACCCACCAGCCCCACCAAGGCCCCCCACCCTCACCCCGGGCAGCGGCAAGGGTTCTCAGCCTGTGATGGGGCTCGTGGTGCCAAAAGCAGTCTCAGTGGCCAAGGAGCAAGGCTGACCAACTCTGCAGGTGCCACGCCAGGTGACCGATACGGATCCACTTGTGGCACCAAAGGGGAAGGCCACCAAGGTGCTGCAGCATAGACTGGCGGAACACCCCAGGTCGCCGGATCATAGATGCAAGTCCTCCTCGCTGCGAACTTGGGACCCGGCACCATACCCTAGCTCGCCAGCCAGACGGCCGAGATCTCTGTCGAGATCCCCCTTACTAGGTGGGGGACTCTGGACTCATGGCGCCGCTTCCCATACTGCCAGTACTGATGACCGTCCAGCCATAGATCACCTATACGCTGAACACCCTCTCCCAGAAGGTCTCCTTGTTGTCAGTCCCCATCCTGTAGGGCTCGCTCAGGGTCTCGACATCGGTCACGCTCGCCCGGGTACAGCTCCCCCAGCAGGCGGCGCGACTCCTCGTCACACCGTTGTTCGCCTACCAGGGTCAGTAGACCGACTCAGGCCACAATGGCTCCGCCGTGGTCACCGGAGGGGCAGTGGTCGGATTGGACCACGACTTCTCAGCCTGTCACCGAGGCGGGGTGACTCCCCTCCGACGCGGGAGACAGGCGGCACAGGCTGCGGTGCCAACACAGCAGGATCCATGCCCCTCCACCCCCAGTGGCAGTCCTGGAATCCATGGGGGGTGCCAGTGATGTCGGTCCAGTACTCCCAGCCCTCCCTGGCCACATCAGACAAACCGGCCAAGGTGCAGCCAGTGCCACAATCGGAGCACAGCACCGCGGCGGAGGCGGAACCCGCACCCCGTACTCTGGTGCCGAAGAAGCCCTCCCCCAATAAAGAAGGGGGTGACACCATCCCTCAGGCCACTCAATCGTCATCGTTATCCCTGGACGAGGCGGTGGTCAGACCTTCCCACAACAGCAGTCCCCTGGACGATTTTAAGGAGCACCAGGCCCTCCTTAAACGTGTGATAGAGAATCTGGGCTTACAAATCGAAGAGGTTGCTGAAGTGTCATCTCGACCACCACACCAGCAAAAATTGCATTGCCCATCCATCCAGGGTTGGTCAAACTAGCCAAATCGATGTGGCAAATGCCCTCATCTATTCCACCAAAATCCTAAAAAGCGGAAAAGAAATACTATGTCCTACAAAGGGCTTTGAGTATCTGTATACTCCTCCCGCCGCGGCATCACTGGTCGTGTCTGCAGTGAATGAAAGGGACAGACAGGGCCATCCCAGCGGAACCCCAAAAATAGAGGCCAAGAGACTCGACCTATTTGGGAGAAAAGTTTATTCAACGGCCAGCTTACAGTTTAGGGTCTCTAACCACCAGGCCCTGCTGGGACGTTATAACTTTAACCTGTGGAAGTCCCTTAATAAGTTCACGGGGGCCCTCCCACAGGATCGTGCCCATGAGTTCGCCGCATTGGTGAGCAAAGGCATGGCGGTGGCCCTTGGAGTCCTCCAGATGGCCTGGATGCGATGGGCTCAGCTGCCAGGGTGGTCGTGTTGGTGGTGGCCATGCAACACAGCTCTTGGTTGCAGGCTTCTGGGATGTCTCAGGAGATGCAGACCACGATACAGGACCTGCCATTTGAGGGTTCGGGGCTCTTTTCTGAGCTGACTCTAGGCTCCTGAGCCACCCTCCGTTCCCTGGGTCTGCACACCCCTCAGCTGTCCAGGAAGACGTTCTGCCCTCTGCCTCCTCCTCAGACGCAGTCTAGGTCCTGGGGGGCTCCCAGGTCTGGCTCCTACAGGAGAAAGAACAAGGACAAAGCGCCTAAGAGACACTACCCATCCTCTTCCCGTCCACCTGCTCAACCTGATCCTCCCAGAAGTCAGGGAGGCCAGAAGCAGTCATTTTGAGGGTGCGCTTGAGGACCCCAGCCACTGTACTGGATCCAACCCTCCCTTTCCTCAACTGCCTCCGTGTCACCTTGGACCGATGGTGCTAGATACGGTTTCTTCTGGCTATACCCTGCAGTTTACAGCTGACCACCCCTCCCACTTCTCCCTTGTCCCTCTTCAGGGACCCTTCTCACGACGTGGAAGGCAGAGGATTCTACTCCTGCTACTTCCTATTTCCGAAGGTAAAAGGAAGCCTCAGACCCACATGCGTCACCTCAACAAGTCGCTCCAGAAGTTGAAGTTCCACATGGTCTCCCTGGCCTCCATCATCCCCTCCCTGGATCCAGGAGACTGGTACGCCGCCCTCGATTTAAAGGACGCATACTTCCATATTTCCATCTTCCCGGGGCACCGGTGCTTCCTCCGCTTCATGTTGGGAGGGCGCCATTTCCAGTTTACGGCGATGCCCTTTGGTCTTTCGTCGGCCCCGAGGATATTCATAAAATGTATAGCACCAGTGGCTGCTTACCTGAGGCTTTGGGGAGTCCAAATATACCCATACCTCGACGACTGGTTGATAAAGGGCTGGTCTCCGGGTCAGGTGCAGAGGCATCTCAACCTGGTCTGTTCCACCTGTCGCGACCTGGGATTTATAATAAATGAGACAAAGTAAACCTTAATCCCGGTACAACACATAGAGTTCTTCGGAGCGGTCCTCGACTTCACTTGGGCCAGGGCTTTCCTCCCTGAGACTCAGTTCCAGGCCATGTTGGACCTTATCGCAGGCCTGCAGGCCCACCCACTCACCACCACCCACACGTGCCTGAGGCTGCTGGGCCACATGGCAGCATGTACTTGCATGGTCTGGCATGCACGACTCGGCCTCAGATCTGTTCAGTGTGGCTGGTGTCAGTCTATGTCCCCAACTGGCACAGCATGAACCGGGTGGTCAGGATTCTGGACAGCGTCCTGGCGTCCCTCATCTGGTGGCAGGATCCCGCGTTGGTGTTGGAAGGTGTTTCCTTTGCAGCCCCATTCTCGTCGGTGACCCCTGTCTCCGACGCCTTGGACCTGGGCTGGGGAGCCCACCTCGGCAATCTTAACACTCAAGGCCATTGGTCCAGTCAAGATTGTTTCCTTCATATCAATGTCAGGGAACTCAGGAAGTCTGACTGGCCTGCCAGGCCTTTCTACCTCATATAGAAGACAGGGTGGTACAGGTCCTGACGGACAACACGGCTACAGTTTTCTGTATCAACAGGCAGGGCGGAGCCAGGTCGTTGGCCCTTTGCCAGGAAACCCTCTGGCTCTGGGACTTCTGTCTACAGTACAATATCCATCTTGTAGCCGCTCACCTTCCGGGGTCCAAGAACCCGTTGGCTGATCGCCTCAGCAGGACGTTCTTTTCTCGCCACAAGTGGTCCCTTCATCCAGAGGTGGTCAGCTCCATCTTCCACAGGTGGGGAATTCCCCAGGTGGACTTGTTTGCTTCCAGGCAGAACAGGAAGTACCATGTCTTCTGCTCAATTGGGGGCATGGACAGAGGAGCCCTGTCTGACGTCTTTCTAGTCCCATGGTCGGGGGCTTTGATGTACACCTTCCCTCCGGTACCGTTGCTTCCCAGGATTCTCATGAAGATCAGACAGGACAGGGCGACAACACTGGTTCAGCACCCTCCTAGGCCTCAGTAGCAACCCTGTTCCAGCTACCGCTCAGGTCGGACATGTTGTCCCAGAACCACAGCAGTCTTCTGCACCCCAACCTGCCAGCACTACATCTGACAGCCTGGCTGCTGCATGGTTAAACGCACAGGAGCAGCAGTGCTCGGCAGAGGTTCAGCATGTTCTGTTGGGAAGCAGGAAGCCCTCCACCAGAGCGAACTATGTGGCCAAGTGGAGACAGTTCACCTGTTGGATTGCGGACAAAGCTGTTCATCCCGAGCGGGCTTCACTGTAGCTTATTCTGGACTACCTCCTGCATCTCAAGCTCCAGGACTTGTCCCTCTCATTGATCAAGGTCCATCTAGCGGTCATCTCGGCCTTCCACCCGCAGTTACAGAGTAGGTCTGTTTTTGCTCAGGATATCGTGACCAGATTCCTTAAAGGCTTGGAGTGCCTCTACCCACAAGTCAGAGACACTGTCCCTCCGTGAGACTTGAATCTGGTGCTGTCTCAGCTCAAGGGTCCTCCCTTTGAGCCCTTGGCTTCCTGTTCTCTCCTCTCCTCGAAGGTCGCGTTCCTGGTTGCAGTGATGTCGGCCTGCTGGGTATCTGAGATTCAGGTGCTCACCTCGGAGCTGCCGTACACGGTCTTCTACAAGGACAAGGTCCAGCTAAGGCCGCACCTGGCTTTTCTTCCTAAAGTAGTCTCTGTTTCATTGGAGCCAGGATATTTACTTACTGGTCTTCTTTCCAAAGCCGCATAAGTCAGAAGAGGATCGCAGGCTACATGCCGTAGACATTAGGAGGGCTCTAACCTTCTATGTGGACAGGACCAAGTCATTCCGTAAGTCGATGCAATTGTTCGTCACAGTGGCTGACAGGATGAAAAGTCGCCCAGTATCCACTCAAAGAATTTCTTCTTGGATCACTGCCTGCATTCGCTTCTGCTATGACCAAGCGAAGGTGCCATCCCCGGCGATTGTCACCGCCCACTCTACCAGGGTGCAGGCCTCTTTGGCAGCCTTTCTGGCCCATGTGCCTATCCAGGGCATCTGTAGAGCAGCCACATGGTTGTCTGTCCACACTTTTACATCTCACTATGCGCTGACCCAGCAGGCCTGGGACAATGCTGGCTTCGGTAGGGCAGTACTGCAAGCCGCTAAGCTGTGAACTCTGAGCCCATCTCTGTTGATACTGCTTGTGAGTCACCTACAATGGAATCAACATGAGCAAGCACTCGAAGAAAAAACAGTTACCTACCTTTCGTAACTGTTGTTCTTCAAGATGTGGTGTTCATGTCCATTCCATTTCCCACCCTCTCACCCCTCTTTCGGAGTTGCTGGCAAGAAGGAACTGAGAGGGTGCCGGGCCGGCGGCACCTGATATACCGCTGCATGGGAGCGCCACTCTAAGGGGCGCCACAGCTGTCCCTACGGATATCGCTAAGGCAGAAATTTCCGACAACTGTGCATGTGGGCGCATGCACACCTAGAATGGAAATGAGCCACTCATCTCGAAGAACAACAGTTACAAAAGGTAGGTGATTGTTTTTTACTCTCCCACACAATCGTCTGGCACAATGGAACTTTCAGCAATAAGAGTAAAGCTCATCTCTGCAGGAGACAGAACTCTTGTCTGGGGTAGCCTGAGACTATGGAACAAACTCCCCCAGGAACTTAGACTATCAAAAACCTCACCACTTTTTGCAAGTTCTTTTCCCTTGCTTTCTGTACTATAAACACATAGCAACAGGTATACCTATATTTAAAAACAATAGATGCTACCAACCCAAGACACCCCACTTCATGTGCTTCTCCATATGGGGAGAAAATGAGAGAATAAACAACACGTGACAGATATATAGTCACATGGCTTAATGCATTATGGGAAAGCTCTTGGACACTATGGTGGTGAGTGCAGTATAAAACAATAGAGTATAGAATAGAATCCCAGGGTAGCTGGATGTTTCTGTGAAGATGATCAGCAGTAAAATAGTTTATAGTGTTGACTGTAACAAGGTGGCAGTATTTACAACCCTGACTAGAGATACAGATTCAGACTGGAAATAAGACATACATTTTTAACAGATAATTAACCATTGGAACAACTGACCAAGGGTCATGGTAGATTCTCCATCACTGACCATTTTTAAATCAAGAAGGGATGTTTTTAACTGATGTGCTCTAGGAATTCTTTTGGGGACGTTCTTTGGCCTGTGTTCTACAGGAGGTCAGACTAGATGATCACAGTGGTCCTTTCTGGCCTTGGAATCTATGAATCTATGCAGGGCTCAGCTGTTAACCTGCACTCTTAGCAGGATTTAGAACCCTGCATAAAGCTACTGAGCACATTCTGCTTGCTCAGTGTGGTAGGTGCTTCACAGCTGCACCAGATCTGAAAGGTAGTGTGGCTAGGAACAGTCAGGCTGGGAAAGAGTTTAGGGTGAGGTTTATTTTCAGTTGTTTGAGTTACCAGTAAACCACATCCCAGGGAAAGGGTAACTTTGACCTTATCCAGTAGGTATGGTCATTTTGGAGCAAGGTGGGCTTTTAATTCCGCTTTGCTTCAGTGCCACCACATCACCGAGGTTGATGACAGCAGCCTTCATGTCCTTAGAGCCAGATATTGCCTGGCTGTATGTAGAAGGTCTAAGAGGGATAGGGGTAAAGGAATTCCACCCCCAGCTTGGTGCAGAGCAGTGGCCTTCTCCCCACTACAGCCAATGAGCTGAGTAGCAGCCAGAGATGAATGCATTCACTGTGCAGGGGTTAGACCTATGTGTGCATATTAATAGATCTGCTCATTTGTACGGCCACCAAACTACTCCTCTGTACTGAGTCCCCCAGCATGGCCTCCCACACACACTCAGTAGAATCACGGCAGTTCCATTGGGTTTAAACCTTTCTGCACCCTTGAGTTGGGTGAGCATGTTTAGAGCTATTGCTTCAGCTCTGTCTGCAGCCTGAACCCAGTGCCCTGCCCCTTCCCCATGCATATTGCCCAAACTGTCCACTAAAAGCAGAGAAATCCAATTGTTGTTCTTCTATCGATTCCAATTAGGTGTGCGCGCGCTGCATGCACGGCCATCGGAGAACTTTTACCCTAGCAACACCCAGTGGGTCGACCGTGGAGCCCCCTAGAGTGGCACCTTCATGGCGCTGGATATATACCCTGGCCGACCCAGCGCCCCCTCAGTTCCTTCTTACCGCCCGTGACGGTCGTTGGAACTGTGGAGCTCGGCTTTGCTGCTCTCCACTCTCCCTAGCATTATTCCTCTGAACAGTGTTAATAGTTTGTTAATAGTTTATAGTTAGTATAATTATAGAGTTTTTATATAGTTATAGTGTAAATAGTTCTATTTAGCGGGTTAGCAGGGATCTTCCCTCCTCCCCACCGGTAGCTTGGGCTCATGCCGAAGGCTCCGGGCTTTAAACCCTGCGTGTCCTGCTCCAAGCCCATGCCAACAGGCGACCCCCATGACTCTTCCCTAAAGTGTCTGGGGGAATCTCATCAGACCAAGAAGTACAGGATCTGCAAAGGTTTTCAGCCCTGGACTAAAAAGGAGCGGGACTTTCGTTTGTGACAGTTTCTCGTGGAGGTAGCTCTTAGCCATCAACCTCCAGCACCGCGCCAAGACCTGGCACCGAGTGCTTCGGTGCGCAGCACCCCGGCGGCAACAGTAGGAACTGCACCGCGGTCAGACTCTGATAGAGACCCGCGGCACCGGCGTTCCCTGGCACCGCAGCCGGCATCATGGGTCCAGCACCGCTCGCATTCACCTGGTCAGAAGCGGCACCATAGACCAGAAAAGGCTGGCCCACCTCAACAGACGCCAGCCTCCCTGGACCCGCCCTCGGCGCCGCGTCCCGTAGAAGAGCGACCGGGGCACAAGTGCCGACTTCGGCAGCATTGACTCTGGCACCGAGAGAGGAGCCGTTGAGTCCGGTGAGTCTGGACTCCCCGATGCGTAGCGTGGTTGAAGTCCAGTTGCTATCGACTCCAGACACATTTGCGGCTGCAAGGGATCTGATTGCTATGACAGCGTCGGCATCCCCTCAGCAGAGAAAGGCACCGGTTCCTGCTTGTGTGGTCCCATCCCGGGGCAAGCCGGCCCTTATCCACCTGGCACTGTCGATTGAGCCATGGCACCGATCCCGCTCTTGGCACCGTTCCTGCTCCCGACACCGCTCGCAGTCCCGACGTCGCTCGCAGTCACGGCGCCGCTCTCCTTCGTGGCGCCGGTCGTACTCGCGGCACTGATCAGACTCCCAGCACCGGTCTCGGCACCGCTCTGTACACCAGTCACCGTCCAGGAACTGATCTCAGTCCAGACGCCACTCCCAATGACTATCACCGTCGAGGTCTAGGTCCAGATCTCAGCACCGGTCCAGACCCCGGCACTGATCTAGGTCACGGCACCTCTCCCCATCGCGGTGTCACTCTCCATCTTCGCCGTACCAATCTCCATCGCATTGACGCGAGTCGGCGCAGACCCGCTCGGCACCACCGTGGCCATTGCGCTCCGCCTCTCATTCGACAGAGTCGGACGCAGGGTCGCGTCTATCCGACCGCCGCCACTTGGATCACAGCCATCTGAACTCAGGGGCTGCTCATTGGCAGGCGCAGGGACAAGGTCCGGTCCAAGGGTCTACTCAATGGCCCTTTTGGACGCCCTGGGCGTACCACCAGGCCCAGGGTGCTCCGTCAGGGGCTTCTCGTTCAGCCCCCTCTGAGCCACGGGTGCCAGAGGCCACCGTCAGCCGTCTTGCTCCTGGGGACATGGAAACTGGGGCAGTGTCCATCCAGACCCTCTTCCAACCCCGCTTCCAGGTCTGGACGCTGAGATCGCGGACTCAGGACTCTGAGACACAGCTGACCAAGAGGGCCCAGATGATCCTCTTCCTCCTGCGGCCTCCACCTCACCTGATGAGGCAGTGGCACACACTGCTATTTCGGGTCCCCCACAATAAACCACTATGCCCACCAGGACCTCTTACGTAGGGTGGCATGGAATATGAACCTCCAAGCGGAGGAGGTTCTAGAGGTGGAGGACCCTGTGGTTGACATTTTGTCTGCAGAGGCTCCATCTAGGGTGGCCCTACCGCTCATCCGGACTATTCAGACCACGGCCAGAACAATCTGGCAAATACCCGCGTCCATTCCTCCAACTGCTAAAGGGGTGGAGTGGAAGTACTTCGTCCCCTCCAAAGAATATGACTATCTGTACACACATCCACAGCCCTGTTCACTGGTGGTGGCCTCAGTGAATGAGAAGGAGTGCAAGCCCCAGCACCCAAATCAAAACAGGCCAAACGCCTCGATTTATTTGGGCACAAAATGTACTCCTTGGGTGGTCTTCAGCTCCAGATCGCAAACCAGCAGGCACTCCTGAGCTGATACAACTATAACTCTTGGAACTCCATGTTAAAGTTCAAGAAGCTGGTTCCTTCGGAGTCCAGAGAGGAGTTTGGGGCCTTGGTGGAAGAGGGCAAGACAGTGGTGAGGACCTCATTACAGGCCTCGTTGAACACCGTAGACTCTGCTGCTTGGACCCTCTCTTCAGGCATTGCAGTGAGACGTATATCTTGGCTGCAAGCTTCCGGCTTACCACCGGAGCTTCAGCAAACATTACAGTATCTCCCCTTTGATGGAGAGGTCCTGTTTTCAGACAAAACTGACTCAAGGCTTCAGAGCCTCAAGGACTCAAGGGCCATAATGTGATCGCTGGGGATGCACACACCGGCTACCCAGTGGAAGCCATTTAAGCCTCAGCCCCAACGCTCCTATCCCCCTCCTCGGCCGAGGCAGGACTTCTATAGGAGGCGGGGGCGCAATACCAGGAGGAAACCCTCCAACCACCAACCTGACCAAGGCCCTTCCAAGCCCTCAGCGGGCCCTAAGCAAAACTTTGGAAGTGATGCTCGAGGATGATGTACCGAACCTCGGTCAGGATCGTACCCCACCCTTCCTGAATTGTTTATCCTGTTTCCACCGTGCTTGGTCCCGTATAGCCATGGACCGTTGGGTTCTTCACACGGTGGAAAGGGGATACTCTCTGCAATTTTCTTTCTCCCCACCCTGTCCCTCTTCAGGGACCCTTCTCACGAGCAACTCCTCGTTCAGGAGGTTCAAACACTCCTATCCATGGGGGCGATCGAGGAGGTTCCAAGGGAGCTAAGGGACAAGGGGTTTTACTCCCGTTACTTCCTAATACCCAAGGCAAAGGGCGGGCTTCGGCCTATTCTGGACCTGCGCGGACTCAACAAATTCATGGTAAAGTTGAAGTTCCGCATGGTCTCCTTGGGTACCATTATACCTTCCCTGGATCCTGGAGACTGGTACGCCGCCCTCGACATGAAGGACGCATATTTCCACATAGCAATCCATCCGGCACACAGACACTTCCTCCGCTTTGTGGTCAACCGCGAACACTACCTGTTCATGGTCCTTCCGTTCGGCCTTTCCACGGCCCGCCGGGTGTTCACCAAATGTATGGCAATTGTGGCTGCCTCCCTTCGTTGGAGACGGATACAGGTATACCCGTATCTCGACGACTAGCTCATCCAAGGTCGCACCAAAGAACAGGTGCAATCCCACGTTCAAGTGGTCATGGACACGTTTTCTCCATTACGTCTTCTCATCAATGCGGCGAAGTCGACTCTAGAACCAACCCAGAGAATAGAATTCATCGGGGCGATCCTAGATTCCATGCATGCCCAAGCCCTCCTGCCGGACGCGCTTTCCCACACTCTGACGGGCCTCATCTGGAGCCTTCAAAGCTTCCTAACCTTGACGGCAAGAACATGCCTGAGTCTCCTGGGTCATATGGCTTCCTGCACACGTGACCAGACATGCCAGACTTCGGCTCTGACCGCTTCAGGCCTGGCAGGCATCTGTCTACCGTCCAGGTCAAGACAGCCTGAACCTGGTGGTCACTGTTCCGGAAAGGGTCCTGGCCTCCCTCCAATGGTGGCTAGACCCAAGGGTGGTATGCAAAGGAGTCCCCTTCCACACCCCTCAGCCCTCCTTGTCCCTCGTCACGGATCCGTCAGCCTTGGTATGGGGCGCCCACCTCGGGGACATCCAGATGCAAGGTCTATGGGCCCCATCCAATCTCTCTCTCCATATCAATGTACGGGAGCTGATGGAGGTGTGTCTTGCATGCCAAGGCTTTTGGGAGCAGTTGCATGGTCATTGTGTGGTGGTCCTCACAGACAACACCATGGCTGTGTTCTGCATCAACAAGCAAGGGGGGCTCGTTCCTCCCCCCTCTGTCAAGAGGCCATTCGACTCTGGGAGTTCTGCATAGCCCATTCTATTCACCTGGTGGCGTTGTTTCTCCCAGGGGTCCAGAACACGTTGGTGGACCACCTCAGCAGGTCCTTCCAATCCCATGAGTGGTCAGTCCACCCGGATGTCATCCACCCCATCTTCCTAACGTGGGGGTTTCCCCAGGTCGACCTGTTTGCCTCGCGCAGCAACCGGAAGTCCCGGCGTTTTGCTCCCTCCAGGGCCGCTCCCCGGGCTTGCTCACAGACGCCTTCCTACTCCCGTGGACAAGCAGGTTGTTGTACGCCTTCCCACTGTTTCCCCTTGTACACAAGGTCCCGATCAAGGCACGCAGGGACAGATCACGACTGATTCTGGTCGCCCCAGCATGGCCCAGGCAGAATTGGTACACCACGCTGTTAGAGATCTCGGTGGACACCCCGATTCCGCTGCCTCTCTTTCTGGACCTGATCATGCAGGATCGCACCCCAACCTGCGGTCCCTCCACCTCACGGCATGGATGCTGCATGGCTGAGCCACTCTGAACTTCTCTGTTCTCGTTTGGTGCAGCAGGTCCTGTTGAGCAGCAGGAAATCTTCCACTCAGGCTACGTATATGGCTAAATAGAAGCGATTCTCATGCTGGTGCTCTCTCCATGATACGCTTCCCCTCCAAGCGTCCATGCCTCTCATTCTAGACTATCTCCTGGACCTGAAACAGCAGGGCTTGGCGATATCATCCATCAGAGTTCACCTGGCAGCCATCTCAGCTTTCCACCCGGGAGCGAATGGGCGATCTGTCTCCGCCAACCCCATGGTTGGTAGGTTCCTCAAGGGCCTGGACCGTCTATATCCACAAGTACAGCAGCCTGTACCCACATGGGACCTCAACTTGGTCCTCTCCAGACTTATGGGACCCCCGTTTGAACCTTTGGCCACATGTTCCCTTTTGTACCTCTCTTGGAAAACAGCTTTCCTCGTTGCAATCATTTCACGAGGTGTGTCTCTGAGCTCAAGGCTCTTACATCAGAACCACCTTACACGATCTTCCATACGGATAAGGTGCAGCTATGACCTCACCCTGCCTTTCTTCCCAAGTTGGTATCGACTTTTCATATCAACGAGGTATCTTCCTCCCGGTTTTCTTCCCAAAACCTCACGCCAATAGTCAGGAACAACAGCTTCACTCCCTCGATGTTCGTAGGACTCTTGTCTTCTACACAGAACATATGAAACCATTCCGGAAAACAACGCAGCTCTTCGTCGCTGTAGCAGACCGGATGAAGGGTCTTCCAGTCTCCTAGCTCATCTCTTCTTGGATCATGTCATGTATTCGTGCTTGCTATGATCTGGCCGAGATCCCGACCCCCAATCTCACCGCTCACTCCACGAGGGCTCAAGCCTCGTCGGTAGCCTTCCTGGCCCAGGTGCCAATCCAGGAGATCTGCAGAGCTGCTACTTGGTCTTTAGTGCATACGTTCGCCTCACACTATGCCATCGTTAGACAAGCCAGAGACAATGCAGCATTTGGTAGGGCGATCCTACAATCCGCGGTACTTCACTCCGACCCCACCGCCTAGGTAAGGCTTGGGAGTCACCTAATTGGAATCGATATGAGCAAGCACTCGAAGAAGAAAAGACGGTTACTCACCTTTAATAATAATATCATATATGGAGATATACCTATCTCATAGAACTGGAAGGGACCTTGAAAGGTCATTGAGTCCAGTCCCCTGCCTTCACTAGCAGGACCAAGTACTATCCTTGACAGGGTTTTGTTGTTTTGTTTTTTTTCCCCCCAGATCCCTAAATGGTCCCCACAAGGATTGAACTCACAACCCTGGGTTTAGCAGGCCAGTGCTCAAACCACTGAGCTATCCCTCCTCCTTTGTAACTGTTGTTCTTCGAGATGTGTTGCTCGTATCCATTCCAAACCTGCCCTCCTTCCCCTCTGTCGGAGTAGCCGGTAAGAAGGAACTGAGGGGGCGCTGGGTCGGCCAGGGTATATATCCAGCGCCATGAAGGCGCCACTCCAGGGGGCTCCACGGCCGACCCACCGGTCTCCTTTGAGGTAAGAACAATCAGGAAACACTTCAACCCTAACAAGCTATTTTGCAGAAAGTTGAAGCAAGTAAGAAATGTCCTTTCTGTCCCTGTAAGTGCAGTAGCACCCATGCCATAGAGCTGCAGTTATGGGGAGAGTGCTCCATCCAGCCTACCTGCAGTGATAATCGTGTGCTGGTCGCTGTTGCTCAGCGTAACTCCCCTTCCCCTTCCAGGAGCAGGAGTAGCGTTGTTGAACGATCACATTTACGTTGTTGGTGGGTTTGATGGGACAGCGCATCTCTCCTCTGTGGAAGCCTATAACGTTCGCACTGATTCCTGGACTACTGTGACAAGTATGACAACGCCTCGTTGCTACGTGGGTGCCACCATGCTGAGGGGACGGCTGTATGCAATAGCTGGGTAAGAAGGGTGGGTCTTGCTGCTCTTTGAAGGGTTGTCTACACTGGGAACTTGTTTGGTGGTAGGAAAGGAGTCCTCTAACATGCTGCTAAACAAGACTTAATCCTTAGTGCAGACGCGGACAGCCATGTTTAAAACGTATTAGCAGGGAATGTCCAACCCAGGCTGGGGGAGGGGGAGTGGCTTGTTGTCACTAAGCAAAGTAATAGCCAGCAAGTGAGTTTAGTGCAGTGGCTGCAGATCCTGCGGTAGAGCTTCAAAACAGGGGCTCTCCATGTATTTCCCTTTTGGCGCACCCAAAGAATGACAGGCCATGGTGTCACCATAGTGAGTTAAACAAGCAGCGCCACATGCTGGGACGCTGCTGAGCTGGCCAGGGAGATGGTGGGAGAGGTGCTCTGGAACTGCTGTGCTGATCTTATTTCAGCCCTCCTTCCCTGTGCACAGAGCTTTAGCAGCATTTTGGGCCTTCAAACGCCCAGGGTAACTCCTTAAGCTCCCACCCAGGGCTCCGTACTCCCCTCTCTCTCTCTCAGAAATCATTGCTCACCTGTAGCCCTCTGTCCTTTGCAGGTATGATGGCAACTCGCTGCTGAGCAGCATTGAGTGCTACGATCCCATCATTGACAGCTGGGAAGTGGTGACCTCACTGGGTACACAGCGTTGTGATGCTGGTGTTTGTGTCCTTCGGGAGAAGTGACTTTGGAGAAGCCCAGGTGAGAGAAACTCCTTGAGAAGGACAGGCTGAAGGAGGAGAGTCTCACGTGATTTGCAGGGACTGTTCCTGATAGCTGGGGATGCAGGGACTGCAGGCACTAGTGCAGCATTCTTTGTGTGCTGCTTGAAATACGTTGTGTGGACAAAGACATCACCCCAGCAGCCACTTGAAATCAAGAGCTCTGTGTGAAGCTAGAAAAAGGTACTTGGGTGGGTCAGGAGAAATTGCATCCTCTGCCAACCTGCCATCCCAACAGCTAACTTTATCAACACAGCAGATATGCTTGGAGCTTTGCCTGGTCAGACAGCCTAATGAATGTTTAGGAAGATACGTACTTACAGCTGATCTGACAGTCACCTCTGCACCTGCAGTCCTTGCAGGGTCACTGGGAGCTCTGAGCTGCCTGCGTGTTTGAGGGTGGAATCCAAACTGTTCTTGATGTGCCAGCTTCAGATTCTCATACAAACTAAATGTTTAAAGCTAAGTGTTCCATGTACCAAGTGCACTTCCATGCAGATGATTGCCAGTGTGTGCTACACTGGAGCTACATCTGCAGGTTATACATGGACCTGTGTACAAAGGACAGAAATCGCACACTAATGCTTTCAACTACTGAGACCCAGATGCAGCGGGGGAGGAGAAGGGTCTGGCACTCCAGGTAATAGTGGAGGAGGGAGAAGCAGAGATTGGGGTGTTGGCAAGACTGCAGTATCCCAGTCTGCCTACTGGAAACAGACTGGAAGAGGTGAGGAGAATAATGTGTTTAACATGGTCGCATTTTCTTCAAGAAGATTGATGGACTTGTCTTGGGAGTGAGAGCTTTTTCTGGCAGCAGAAACCTCACTCTGCTGCTCACCACAACCCTGTGAGTGTTTGTCATCGTGCAGAACAGTGGAACCAGCGGATTCCTTGGTGACTGAGACATGGGAGGGTAGACAAGACTCAGGATCAATTTAGAACGTACATGTACTACTGAATAAGAACCATTCCCTGCCTCGAGACACAAGGCATCTAGAACTGGCACTTCAAACCCCTTTCATGCCTTTACTCTCAGCTATTTACTTCCTTGGCTCCTAACACCTCGTCTTCTCACACCCATAATGCTGTGTGCAAAACATACAGTCCAAGCTCCACAGCTGAAGCTGCAAATAATGCAGCTTCATCCATTGGCTTGCTAGACTGTCCTCCCCTTCAGCCCATCTTACATCTTTGGTGCTCTCTGCTCAAGGATCAGAAGCCTCAGTCACTCCTGCCAAGCCTCCCACAATGTCTGGGTTTTGGGTGGTGCTGCTCTCTGTGTGTGCTATTGATTCTGTGCTTCAGGGATGGAGTGGGACCAGGGACACAGTAGAAGGAGTTAATGATGCACTTTCAGCCAACACTCTGAATTCCTCCATTTGTTCCTATCACATGTTTTGTGTTTCATTTCCTATGTATTTTTTTTAGTGAAAGTATCAAAAATAAAATACCTGTAGGAGTTTGTTCTCTGCCCTCTAGTCATGCATTTAAGGGCTATGTTGGGGATACACCTGTATGGTTGCCTTAAAAGACCCTCATTAGACCAGTTAGTCATTCATGTTGAAGTTCTCTTTAGCTGTGACTTTTTGACCTGCAGTTTACAAGCCTGGGTGGGTGGTTCTTAATAGATGTGTCCTGTCCATTGTGGTCAGTGTTACAAACATCTTTTGGGGATAGGAGGTCTAGAAGAATTTGCTGCTGCCAAATCGATTTGAGGCCAATTTAGGAGGATTCAGGAAAGGATTGGACATTTATGTGATTCATGGAACATCCAATCTAGATGGAGATAGCGAAATGTGTTACTTTTGAGCTAGGGGTGAGGCACAGCTTGTTGTGTGTTGTAGAGCCTGAAAATAGCAGCTCGTATTTGCTTTCTTGCCAATGGTGTAATTGCAAAATACCCTCAGTACCTCCCTCCCCACCCTCACCAAATCCTTCAGTGATCCTAGTCCTGGGTTGAGAGCGCTCTTGCAATCCCCTAGCTTGTGACTTAGTCCCCTTCCAAACATCCTCTCCTCATGTTTTCTGGATTTTAAACATGCAGGTTTCCTGCAGTGCTGACCCTCTCTGCATCAAGGGGAGAGCAGGGGTACTGGCTGGACCACTCTCTAGCCCTCTTCCTAAGCCATGAGTATATGAGGAACTGCCTTGCTGATGAAGTGTGAGCTCCCATGTAGGAATAAGATCCAAACAGGAGCCCTATCCAGTACTCACTGGGAAGCACTAACTATTTCCATAACTGCATGCAGGACCCCAGAGCAGTAAATAGGAAATGGCCTAAGCCAAACCTCCTATGGCATGAGGAGAGAGACTTCTGAGAGTTCCCAGGTTATAATCACAGCAAAGGGGTGGTGGTCTACACTCGAAGCATGCAGCAGCTCCTCTGACCTTTCTTGGGTCAGCTTCCATGCAGAGGCCTTTTGTGCTGCTTTCTAACATCAGGCCCCAGGCTTCCACCTCCAGTTTCCCTATTGTCCAGCCACCCACCAGTGATGGTGGTCAATGCTTGGTTCTGCTGACTTCGTTCCATTCCAATGAATGAAATAACAGGGCCTAAACCAGGTTATAGCAGGGCTTGGCCCTGTCCACAGTGCCATGGGGACCTTTCTAGGAAGAGCTGTATTGTAAAGGTTGTATTTGCTGGAGGGGCATGGCATTGCTAAATATATCACAAACAAAAGAAATCCTAACAATAATCTAAGCTGATTAGTGATGGAGATGGTAAAATTGTATATATTGATTGAGAAAAGGCAGAAGTGCTCAATAAATATTTCTTTTGTGTTTCGAAAGAAGCTAGATGATGTTTTCACACCTTACAGTGATAATGAAATACTCTGTTCCAACAGCAACTAGGGAGGATGTTAAACAGCAGCTGTTAAAGTTAAGTATTCTTAAATCAGCAAACTGGATAACTTGCACCCAAGAGTTTTAAGAGAATTGGCTGAGGAGTTCTCTTGACCACTGATGTGGAATTTTTAAAATCTTGGACTGTTCCAGAAGTTTCAGAGGACTGCTTAAAAACAACAACAACAAAAAGGCAATGTAGTATCAGGGTTTTAAAAGGGTAAATGGGACAACCCAGGTAACTCTAATGTGGTTAGCCTAACATCGATCCCTGGTAAAATAATGGAAAAGCTGAGGTTGGATGCAGTCAGTAAACAATTAAAGAATGGCAGCATAATTCAGGCCATTCAGTATGGTTTTGTGGAAAATAGATCTTGCCAAGCAAACCTGATACTGCTTTTGGATGAAATTACAAATTTGGTTGATAAAGGTAAGTGTGATATATTTAGACTCATGTTTTTGACTGGCTACTGTATGGAATTCCGATTTAAAAATAGCACTGTACAAAATCAAAGCAGCACATACTAAATGGATTAAAAACTAGCTGGACAAGGTGGGTGTTGTGGAAAAATGACCACGCGTTGTGTTTGGATCAGAATCGCCTGAGGCCTTTTTATTTTCATGCATGCATGGGGGGTACCAGTGAACTAGCAATCCCCCTGATTACAGAATTTTGCACAGTTTATATAGCATAAAACCACAATTATGTAATACATACTTTCTTATCAGCATTATTACCATATTTGGAATACACTCTCCATAAAAGGAATATAGCTTAGCAAGCTTTCCTGTTTTTCACAGTCTGCCTTATTGCGGTTTCTAAGCTTTCCTGTTTTTCACAATCTATCCTACTGCGATTTCTAGACTTCCCCAAAACCGTCAATGCAGCACTATGAATCATAGGCCTTATAATTATAGATAATTCTGCTTTTATACTTTTCTGTCTACCCTTCTCCTTTTACTTCCCCCCACCCTTTTCTCCTTCCTCCAGTCCACAGATACAGTTCATCTGACCCTACATACAGTTTACTTGACCAAAGTTTAGGCCTTATGGCTATTTTTCCTCCACAATTCCCCCCTTTGGCGCTTCCAGCGCCACCCTTGGCCTAAACTTCCACATTCATGAGCCCTCTAATTTCTGTCTTTTCCTTTTCTCTTATCTCATCCCAACTTTTATCATAAACCTCATTAACAATCATTAAGGCCACTTGCTCCCTTGCAGTGGGCCTAGCAGAGAAATTACAGGCACAGCAATATCCCTTACAACAGCAATAGCAAAAACACAATCCTAAAACAAGCAAACCCAATACAACAGTCAATCCACCTATAGCAACAACATGGTGTGGTTCGTATATAATTTTGGTCACTGCACACAGCATGTCTCGACTAGTGCACAAGGAAGACAGTCGATAGGCTGTCTGAAAGGCACCTTTTTCTATCTGATATACATTTTTAAGGATATGAATTTGTCCCTATAAATCAGAAAATATTTTTTTGGACCTCAGGTATCAATGAAAGCAGATTTTGGAAACGGTCTGGTACCAGGGTTGTCCAGTTAAAGGGCATTTTATACCTGAGAGTTGATTGCAAATTTTTATCCAAAGGCCAATAAATAACATGGTTGCCTGCAGTCATAGTAAGGTTAAAATGGGCGTTGTGTATAATATGGGCCTTAACAAATACACAGCTGTTATTAGCCTGGAAGATCATGACTCCTGTCAGGAAGGTTCCCAGTCCCTTACCTTCCCAACAAACATTGTTATGGACAGTGACAACTTTCCCCGGCTTGAGTTTACATATACATTGAAGCTGTGGGGTTCTAATGGCCAGAGTGTCCATTGATTCCCCAATCCAATCCAAATATTGGGTGTTATTTCAGGGGCACCGACTATAAATTGGCTAGGTAAACCAGGTGGTTTTATTTCCCATATGTCTTAGTGAATAACCCAGTCCCAGATGCATCCCGTCCATGGACCAGGCAGGACTCGGTAAGTGGGTGCCCATACCCCTTTAACTGGTCCATACGCTTGGAAGGAGCATTGGGACTGTACAGACTTCCACCCTGAAAACCTCCAGTTATGTCTCCATGGCCACAGATTAGATGGTACTCCTGAGGTGTCTGTGAGGGCAGTGGGCCAGGCCTGGTGCTCAAGGTCACTCTGAATGGCCACTAACTCATCATTCAGAAAATCCTGGATCTCTGAACATGCCGTGTCCCACTGCAATGCCTCCCCAGCACCAGTGATGTTCCAGACCATCTTTGCTAGAAGTCTCTGGGTTAAGGAACCAAGGGCAGAAATGATATGTAACTCACCTACCCCGGCTTGCACCTTGGTTAGTTGTGCCCCTGTAATAAGCCCTGAGGCCTTTTCTAATTGGCCCAATTTTTCTGCATGCTGTTGGTTTTTATGGATATTCCAAATTACAGCTACACTATTGGCTCCATCCCATAGAGATCCGGTCAAGTCTCTCTTCTTTCTAGAGGAAATAACCCAAGCCCTCTGTTGTGCTTATCTAATGGCAGGCCCCCCCCCCCCCCCCTTGAACATAGAGGTGATCTGGAAACTGGATAAGGGCAATACAAATTTAACAGTCCCTAATGTAGTGTTAATTACAATCCATTGATATCCTAATACAGCTCTCTTTGGTGTAGTACTGTACCACATCTGTTGGTTAAACACCTTTATGTACTTCTGGGAGGCATTGATATTAATGGCATAAGAAGGGGTGTATTACAGTAAGATACAGGTCACATTATTAGTCACTGGAATAATTTCTATGCAGGTAAAATTTCCAGTGGCAAAACAAACTCTTTGGGTATTCGTTTAATTGTTCACTAATATGGGATATCCTGAACCTTAAAAATAATTTCTTTTTCTAAACAATATTTAAATAAATCACTAAAGTGTGAAGGCCTTGGCCATTGGTTTTATCAAATATATGGCACTGTCTGTATTTGGATGTGTTACAGGGGTAATAGTGTAATGGAGGAGATGGCAGGGGCAGTGGCAACAAGGTGCCTTTGGTCCTTGTCATTTAAAATCCAATTAGGGAGGGCAATACATGCTGAAGGACTTATTCAAAACACAGGGCACAGCCTGTAGAATAAACTCCAAAATCCAATCAATACCACATTCCCAAGCATGGGTCCCACAAGTTTCTTCCTGCCAGTGTATAATTCTTTGTTTCTTCACCAGGGTCAGTTCTTAATGTCTTTTGTAGTCAGGAATCCCTGGACTTTGGTGGTTTCAATGGAGCGAGTGTTCCTTCTTCTCTTTTCCTGAAACAGTCGTGATTCAGCATCATACAAGGGAGAGGTTACTAGCACTTCACCTTGTCCTTTTCCCCTGCTGTCCAGAAGGCACAGCAGAGCTTGAAGGAGCTTATCAGTCAGAGAGCCCTCCCGAGGTGGAGGGGTCTTTTTACAGTGAGAAGCATGGGTCCAGGCAGGCAGTCCTTGGCACTTCACAGCGGTGTTGGTGGTTAACAGGACTTGGAAAGGGCCTTTCCAGTGTGGAGCCAAAGCAGTCTTTCGATAATGGACTTTACGTAGACTCAGCCTTCTGGTTTCAATGAATGGCAGGGCTGCTAGGGTCTTTGGATAGCACTTCTTTACCTGTGAGAAAAACCCTAACATATTTCATTAATGCCTGGCAATAATTTGCAGATTTTTTACAGCTGCTTGGGCACATTCCAGCCCCCCTTTTTCTTGGTTGTCAGCCAAGTCTTAGCTGTAGCAGTGTCCTTGAATGGGGCCAGCGTCTTATCTTTGGACTGAGCTTGCTAGCTATTTTTTTTCCCAGTTAACTTGTTCTGTTCTTTTTTCCTTCTCCCCTTCTTGGCTTTTTTAACCTACAAAGGAAACTTCCACTCTTCACTCATACACCTTTTCTCAACAATGAACACATACACATTGCCATTATACAGTACATTAGTCTTATTATTCTATGTATACCACATTTACCCTTCCAGTAAAATAACTTTATTACAGAGCTATGGAGCAACAAACCAGGACAAGCACACCCACTTTTGAGGAGTCTACTCGGTACAACCTCTGGTGTCTAATAGCTTTCCTCCCTCCCCAGCCCTCTGGCTAGAAATCTGAGGTAGCCAGAAGGATCCCATGTGCAATATAAGGAGTGGGTTAACCTTTCATGTCCTTGCTTCCAAAGACTGTTGGTATACAAATTTTAACAACAATTTTTTTTTCAATTAAAAGATCTGGCCAATGAAGTTTCTTTTTCTTACTTAAGCAAATGTATTAAACTTTAGTATATCACATTTTCCTGATTTATCCAAACACTTTGTATTCCAAGTTGAATAAAACAAGTATCTGCTTTTTTTAATTTAACCGTTCTATTTAATTTTAAACTAGACTGTTCTATAAAAAATATTAAACACAACAATTCTGGCCACAAGACAAACACCACAAGACAGGACACAGAACACAAAAATAATTCCTATTGTACCAGTAAATGCATGGTACGTTGAATGCTATTTAGCTGGCATCTGTTTTTCTCTGATTATCTGAAAGACAAAAGAACAGAAGTCTACCCCTTCTGGGTAGTCAATCATTGCTTAAAATATTTCCTTTATATACAAATACTCTTGTTGATTTCAGGCAAAACAGGAATTATCCCATATTTCCTTGTAATTGTTTTATAGGCAGCCCAGGTTTCAGTGGCTTCTACATTATCAGTTAAGATAATTTGCATTAGTACAGATGCTTTCTGGCTTGCTTTTGGATTCAAAGCTATTCACAGCTTAAAGACTCTTACTTAAAAAGGAACACAATTAACTTTTAACTCCTGTTTTCAAACACACAGTGATCTGAAAAAGACAACACAACCTATTTTGGTAGGTTTGCATTTCCTTTACCTCTGTTCCAATATACACTGCACATGTTCTGGGGGAAATACACATCCTCTCCATCAATTTCTACACAAGGTGTAACTGTTTCTTTTGTGCTTACAAAATCTTCATGCACCCACAGCAAAGTGACAGCTCGACCACACAGAGCCAGTGGCACTGTCCTTCTCTCTCTTTACCAGATCCTTTTATCTGCTATTTTGTTACCCAAAAACAAATTCAAATCTTTTATTCTCCTGGCTTTGACTACCCTGCTGCAGCCACAACCTTTGGTCTTTATTTAAAACATTTTAAATCTTGTAAAGCATTAAGTCACCTTAAGGATTAAATGCTAAATACCTTAAACAACACTAGTTTCCTGTGTCTGGCAAAAGTATTCTCAGTTTTGCAACTTTAAACAATACCAATTTATCTCAAACTTATAAAATACAGATTGTACACAGCAGGAGTGTTCTTCAGCAAATTCGACTAAATTATTCATAGTCGAATAATTCCACTTAAATAACCTCTTGCCTGGATTACTTACAGACATTCCTACCAAGTTTCACTGCTTGATTCCCTCCAGTAACTACAGAGTTAACTTTTCACTTTCTTTCTTTCAACTTCCTCAAACTGTGATTGCCTGCTTGTATGGGCCCGATCCTTTTTTCTTTGCTGCATTATTTCTTTCCATGGGCACAGGCATTGTTTCACTACCAATTTAGCAAGGAGGGTGGGCCTTTTAACTAACCCCCCTTTTATTTATTTATATACACCTATTTACATACACACATTACATCTAGATGCATCTTATTTAATAATAACTTTAATTCTTTATATCTGGACTTAATACAATTTTTTTCTTGAGGCGATAATAACCCCTCAGCACTGGTGCATTATAAAAAAGAATAACAGGGCTAGGGACAACGGGAGAGAAAGAAAGACCAACAGCATGAACAGCATGATAAAACGGGGGAGTCACACTTACTGACCATAGAAATAATGACTTCTTGTTAAATTAAGGAGGTAACAACAGATTAGATTTTTCTTTGGCCTTTCTGATAGAGGATACTGCTGCACCTTGGGAAGGGTTCTTGCTGGGTTTAGGTGAATCTTAACGGGCTGGGCAGACCCAATGCACCCAACCTGGTTGGCATGATCGGCTCACAAAGCCCATGGGGGGAGAGACCTTAACCAGCAGTTCCTGTTGCAACGAGGAAGGGCTGGGGTCAGTCTTTTCCTATAAACTGCCAGGACTTCATTGTGAGCGGGACCAGGCACGTCCAGATACACACCATCTGGGGTATAGCAGATTATACAATTTAATTTACACAACAAGTCTTTTCCCAAAAGGTTAACCGATAAACAAGGACTAAAGAGAAAAATTGACAATAACAGGTCTATAAGATCATCAGGAGGTGTGGAGGGGATACTCCAAAGAGCTTTGCCTCCTGAAGGGGTCTAGATGAATAGAGCGATATCTGCTGGCCAGCGGGGTTACGGAAGAGAGTGAATTTCCTTTTTATCTTTTTTAAGCTTTTCTTGGGAGTCCTTGGGACTCCCTACTTGAGATTTATGGCGCCGTTTTACTGTTTCCTTACACCAATAAAAATATACATTATAATGATCATCTCTAGTATACCAATTACATTTACATTCCTGGAGTCTACCTGATTGTAGGGTTTTGGTCAGCTATCCCGAGGTTACCGACTGTGAGATCCAATCTCTCAATCCCTAGGTTTCCGATAGCGTCTTCCTGAACCTATAATCCCTTTTTCCCACGATCCTCAGCTCCCCCTGAACACTATCAGGCCACTCACACGGGTCATAGGGCTTGCTTTAGAGACATTCCTGGTCGTAAGCCTCAAGGCCTCGCAGAAAGCTCTGGGCGTCTTCCTATGACCCTCACTCATTTTCATTCACACTTGCACACAAATGCTGAGGTAAGGCCTACAACCGAGGCCTATCCTTGTGGGAACCCTGACTCCCCGCCACTTACCCGTGGCTCTTCCCGGGGAAACCAAAAAGTTGTCAGGCGAGTCTGGCAGCAAAGGTCCGTATCCAGCTTGCTACTCATCCGACCCAGGGCCTACGGACAGTCCTCCACCGATAACCCAAATAGAGATTTAAAAGGTCTCTCACCTATCAAGTGCCGGCTGGGTTCGGAGGGGAATGGTCCGCGGTCTCCTGGTCCGGTGGACAGTCTGTGGATCCGAGTCACGGCACCAAGATTGTTGTGGAAAAATGACCACGCGTTGTGTTTGGATCAGAATCGCCTGAGGCCTTTTTATTTTCATGCATGCATGGGGGGTACCAGTGAACTAGCAATCCCCCTGATTACAGAATTTTGCACAGTTTATATAGCATAAAACCACAATTATGTAATACATACTTTCTTATCAGCATTATTACCATATTTGGAATACACTCTCCATAAAAGGAATATAGCTTAGCAAGCTTTCCTGTTTTTCACAGTCTGCCTTATTGCGGTTTCTAAGCTTTCCTGTTTTTCACAGTCTATCCTACTGCGATTTCTAGACTTCCCCAAAACCGTCAATGCAGCACTATGAATCATAGGCCTTATAATTATAGATAATTCTGCTTTTATACTTTTCTGTCTACCCTTCTCCTTTTACTTCCCCCCACCCTTTTCTCCTTCCTCCAGTCCACAGATACAGTTCATCTGACCCTACATACAGTTTACTTGACCAAAGTTTAGGCCTTATGGCTATTTTTCCTCCACAGTGGGTGAGGTGATATTTTTTGTTGAACTTCTGTTGGTGAGAGAGACAAGTTTTTGAGCTTACACAGCACTCTTCTTGGTGAAGAAGGTCTCTGTGTAAGCTTGAAAGCTTGTCTCTCTCACCAACAGAAGTTGGTCCAATAAAAGATATCACCTCCCCCACCTTGTCTCTCCAATATCCTGGGCCCACCACAGTTACACCAACACTGCGTAAAAACTATCTAGCTGACAAACTGGCTACATTATAGTTCTGAAAAAATAATTATCGAATGGGCTGTCTGTTACCACCCATCTCCTCGCTACCCCGTTAGCAGAAACATCATCCATCTCCATATTAGTGGTGAGGCCTGCTGGCTTGACAGCATGGAGAAGAATGAGGGCTTCATTCAGCAGTGCTGTCAAATAGGTGATGCCTTCACCAGGACTAAATCCAGGCCATTTTTGTAAAGGTGAAATTATGTTTATATGCAAATTATTATCACATATGCAAATTAGTGTATTACATTTACATTAGATGTTCCCACATGAAGATGAACAAAACTTGGCAGTGATGCCACTGTAGAGGCTAATCTCTGGTATGTCTAGACCGGGATAAAAGATGTTTTTCGTGTTAGCTAATAACTTCTAACAAACGTGTTTTACAGCTCCAGTGTAGACGGGGTGAGTCTTACTTTCATACATGCTAAATAGGGCATATTGGAGCCTGGGGGAGCCAAACGTCAACTCACCCAGTGTAGTGCATGCTGAAATCCACACTACCCTGTTTCCACCAGAGTGTAGGGTGAGTGTTAGGAGACATCGGCTAAGGCACGCTATCATCACACCTTTAAATCTTAGTCAGGATGAAGCTAACATGGGAACGGATGTGTCAAGTCACATTAACTCAATCAAACTAGTTACCGTATATACTCGTTCATTAGCCGTTCGTTTATAAGCCGACCCCCCAAGATGGATAGATAAAAATAGCAAAAACTGTATGACCCTTTCATAAGCTGGCCTTATATTTCAGGGGTTGGCAAACTTTGGCTCCAGGCCCGTTAGGGTAAGCCACTAGCTGGCCTGGATGTTTTGTTTACAAAGAACGTTCGCAGGCACGGAGCCCCTCAGCTCCCAGTGGCCAGGATTTGCCGTTCCCAGCCAATGGGAGCTGCAGGAAGTGATGCCACTTTCCGCAGCTCCCATTGGCTGCGAATAGCAAACCGCGGCCACTGGGAGCTGAGGGGCTCTGTGCCTGTAGACGCTCCAAGTAAACAAAACATCCCACCTGCCAGCAGCTTACCCTGACGGGCCGGGAGACAAAGTTTTCTGACCCCTGCTATATTTTAAAAGTTGGCATCACAAGAAACACTCAGAAGTTTTGCTAGAATTATTGTAGTGTAATCTAACGAAAAACCTGTTATAATAATAACTGAACTAATATGTATTCACCTTCAAAATTACAGTCAATATTTAAAATCAGCAAATGGATATTTAAATAAGTACCTTAGAACAGTATGAGACTTTAAAAAGTCTTAAAATCCTTCAAAGTCTGAATCAGTCTCTGATTCACCAAGCAGTTCATTAAACTCGGCTTCGGTCACCTGCATTGTCATCGTAGATGTCAGCAGTGTCATCTTCAGACTCAGATTCCTTCTCATCATCAGTCTCTGTTGTGTCATCATCAAATATGTCATCATCTTCTGACCAATCGAGTGCATTGCTGATACAGCATTTCTGAAATGATTTTTCTGTCACTTCCATGGGAATGGACACGATTCCCGCCTTTTGTCAACTTTGCCATGCCTGAGCACGTCCATTCAGACCACATTTTGCGTAGCCTGTCTTTAAAGGGTTTGTTCAGGCAGATGTCAAGTGGTTGTAGAACCGAAGTTAAGCGTCCAGGTATTACAGCCAAAGTAGTTTTCATATTTTTGGCCACATTTTTCACCTCATCTGTCTTGTGTGCCCTGAACATGTCCCAAACGAGCATAGCTGATTTCTTGAAAAGTGCTCCTGGTCTCTTATTCCACACTTTTTCCAGCCATTCAGTAGTCCCACTTTCATCCATCCATCCCTTTTCGTGTGCACGTACGATGACACCAGCAGGAAATTTCATGTTTTTAGGTAAGGTTTTTCTTTTAAAAATAGCAAGAGGGAGCTTTGATCCATTTGCCAAACACAATAAAACCACCGTAAAATGTATTTTTTTCATGGCCAGTGGTTTTAATTAAAACTGTTTTTTCACCAACACCGGTTACCATTCTGTTGCTCGGGAGATCGAATGTCATCGGTGTTTCATCCATATTTTCTATTCGTGACAGTTCAAATGCATATTCCTTTCGATATTTTATAATAAACCTTTGGAAAGATTCGATTTTTTTCTTCCAGATCTCTCGGCAGCTTTTGCGCTGTCTTTGTTCGCTGACGAAGACAGAGACCATGACAGTTCATGAAGCGAGTACCCCAACCTGCCTATGCGACAAACATTGACAGCTTTACTGATTTGTACTTGTCGTCTTTCAACATTTGCAGAGCACGCAGACTAATTCCAGTTCTAGTGACACTGTACCCATTTTGTCGACATTCAACAACCCAATTATTGAGATCTTTCTCTAGGTCAGGAAAGGAAGCACACCATGTTGGACATTTTTTCTTGCTTCTTGGCATGTCTTTTAGTGTTGTTTTATTTTTTTCACCATTCTCTTACTTGCTTCTCATTGATACAGAACTCACGAGCAGCAGCGCAATTATTGTTTGCTTCTGCATATTCAGCAACTTTAAGTTTGAACGCTGCGTGATAAGCAGACCGTTTTCTTTTGATTTCACCGTTCATTTTAAATACTAGTATGAAAATAGATTATTATTATTATAGTTATAGATTTTTTTAGGACTTTAGGAATGTCACCTGCTTTATCGCTGTCAAATTATTATTATTCTTTGTTTATTTCAAAGCAGCCTTGTAGATTGGCATGTCTGTGGCGATAACAGGCTATTTAAATTTTATTAGCGATTCCTTCGATTCTGTACGTTATATTTTCATATTGGCTCGAGACTTATGAGGTCCATTGGCAGAAATGCATGAAGAGATCAAATTATACAGTAGCAGACTGACACCAGTGCTATAGTACTATCGTTCATGGTATTTTTCTGATTGGCTTGTAAGGTGTAGCATTTTGTGAAATGCATGAGGCAAATGTCATGCAGATCTGCAGCACTGCTCTTTTAGTATTCATTTCAAGCCAATCTAGTCCACTAAACAAAGCCTTTGCAACTTTAAAAGGCTGCAGTATTGACATCAATAAATGGGTCGGCAAACTTTGGCTCCTGGCTTGTCAGGGTAAGCTACTGGTGGGTTCGGACGTTTTGTTTACCTGGACCGTCCGCAGGCATGGAGCCCGTCAGCTCCCTGTAGCCACACTGCGCCGTTCCCAGCCACTTCCTGCAGCTCCCATTGCCTGGGAATGGTGAACCGCGGTCACAGGGAGCTGAGGGGCTCCATGCCTGCGGATGCTCCAGGTAAACAAAACGACAGTGTATTAGATATTCAATTCAATAATTCCATAGTGTTTAAAATCATCAAATTTTGATGTAGACCCGTTTATAAGCTGACCCCCGCTCTTTGATGCTTCACTTTTTTACCAGAAATATTCAGCTTATGAACAAGTATATACGGTAATTTGGTTTTTAAAAGCCACCTTTGTGCTGTATTTTGTGATAGCACCTTTATCACAGACCCCCAGGCCAAACCTTAAACTTTTGACTCCTGCAACAGACCTTTGTGAAGTATCTAGACTAGCATTTAGAGTCCTATTAGTTAACTTGCATTAATTGGTAATTAATTGAGTTTCAACAGGGCCACAAATTCTAGCCTAGACAAATCCCGGAGGCCAGGTTTTCAGAACTCAGCATGTTAGGTCATAGCTGAGGTCACAGTAGGAGGTGAACACTTTTGCTAATCTGGCCAAGAGCTCAGCTTCCATTTGACAATCAGGCCCCAGTTTCAGGTGCTGAGCTCTGGAAAATCAGATTTTTCATGACCTGGCCTGTCTTTTTCCTCTTGACTAATGAAACCGCAACCGGGTCAGACATTGTTTCAGCTACTGCCTTAGCAAGAGTAGAATGGTGGCTAAATGCTTTTATTTCAACATGTTGGGTGTTGCACATTTGTGAAATCAAGGGCGCAGTTTTCTGCAGAGAATGGAATGAAAATGCTGCTGAACTGTTCGGGCTGGTCTCTGCAGTGCACTGGCTTTCAAAGCCATTCTGCAGTCTGGCTGAATCCAGTTGTCTGTTCTGCTGCACCTCTTCTGGGTAGCTGTGCGTGTGGTGTTCTGTCCCAGCATCCCACACAGGGGAGGGAAATAGAAACTGGCAATATAACAATGCCTTAGTCCTCCTTAACCAAACCTTCCATTATCTCTGTGCCCAGCATAACTCCAAGATGAAGGGAGGGGTGCAGTACTGTGGTCTTCCTGAGGGATTCTTCAAGGCAGGGCTCGAAGGGGACAGAGTTAAGGACATGTGGAAAGTGTCACCTTAACTCTGCATTCCTGGTTTTTGTAAGTGTCCCCCCTCCGCTATCAGTGATAGGTGATATCAGTAGAAGTGTGGGCAGTCCTTAACTCAGCATCTCCTGGATTGCTAATGTTCCAATATTGGGTTTTAGAATCCCACTTTCTGGATAGGTGTGAGGAGCAAAAAGTCCTGGTGCGTGTGAGGAATCAGAACATCCCCTTAAGGATACATTGGGAAAGAAACTGAGGGTTTGTCTACGCTACAAAGTTAAGTCAACATAAGACAGGTGTATATGCTGTGATGCTCCTCCTGCCAGTTTAACTCTCCTGCTGCACCAACATAATAAAATCACCTTGATGAGAGGTGTAACGTCTAGGGCGATGTAGGTAGAGTGGTGCAGCGTCAGTGTAGATGCTGCATTGCTTATGTTGCCCTAAGTGGCCTCCAGACAGTGTCCCACAATGTCCATTGTGACCGCTCCAGTTGCTGTTTTGAAGGTCACTGCCCTGCAGCCAGGTACCCAGGCATGTGCCACTCCCCTTTTAAAGCCCCAGGAAGTTTTGAACTTGCTCTTCCTGTTTGCTAGGTGTGGAGAGCTCACATAGCAGCTGTCCAGCTGTGCAGGATGGCTTCAGGCAGCAAACATGCTCCTGCCTGGAGTACACAGGAAGTGGTGGATCTCCTGGGTCTGTGGGGAGAGGGGGCCCAGCTCTGCTGTAGCTACAGGAACTTTTTGGGGGCATGGAGAAGAAGGGCTATAATAGGGGGACACAGCCATGCCATGTAAAAAATCAAAAAGCTGCAGCAGGCATAGCAGAAGACAAGAGAGGCAAATAGTCACTCTGGTGCAGATTTGCAGGCATGTTGCTTCTACAAGGAGGGGGCTGGGGTCAGGGTGCTGACATGCAGGTGGGGGAGCAGTCAGGGTGAGGGCTGTAGAGGAATAGGGGGGCTGGAGTTGGGGTTGTGGGAGCAGCCAGGGTAGTGGTATAAGGGTGAGGAGCTTTTGAAGGGAGCAGTCAGGGTGGGAGGTCAGGGTGCTTAGCCTCAGACTATAGAAAAAGCAGGCATGGTTTTAAGGAAGAAAGAAAGATAGCACTGGCATTCACTTTTTCATATAGATGTAAACTGCGCAGGATTAAATTACTGATGGAGAGTGGGAAATTGGTACAATTTTTGCCTATTGTAGATTATTCATTAAAGAAAAGGGATTTACTTCTTTTGAGGAAGGATTTTGTGTTTTAAGTCTGGCTGAAACCTTCTCCAATCATACAAAGCTTAATTAGAAAAGAAACAGCATTCCAGGACCTCCCTACACTCCCCCCCCCCCCCCCCCCCCCCCCCCCCCCCCCCAATTCCATGTATCTTCCAGGGCTGCAGCAGCACCCAAGGCACTCCACCCCGTAGGAGATTAAACAGAACAGCCGCACATATACCCAGCTGTGAAAGCTGTGTTGGTTCACCCTGTTCCCTCCCCTTTAAAGATACTTTCCCTTGCATATATGAAGTTTTCCTCCACATTACATAGGTAGGTTTTGTGGAAGAAAACAAGTCCTCACTCTGCGTTTGTTAGCAACAAGCCAGAGAAATTTATTACGAGCAATTGCAAGGGAAGACTGCAGCCGGACAGGGGGCCCCCCTGACCTTAGGCAGATCTTCGTTTTACAAGCAATATAGGGCAAGTATTTATACCTTCCTGTTACATATATCAGCAGCTAACGGTTATCCTTTGTTTATACAAACTCCCTTCAGACTCTACCTTATCTCAAGGTTTCTGCTTAAATCAGCATTCCATCCTTATCAGCTAAAAGCAAGGCGAGAATTCTGCATCTCTAACAACTCTCGGGTTGTTAGGTTTAGGGCTAACTTTCACTCTATCCTTAAATTGACTAAAACATTTATCCTGCTTTTTAATTCAGCTTCCACATGGGTATGGGTGTGGAATAAAAATCTACGTGTGAAAACTGAAGTTATCTGCTAACATTCACCAACAATAGCAATAGGTGCATGTGAATTGTTATAGTTGAACACACACAGCAATCACTACAAGGTACATAGCACAATGCTAACAAACAATGCCAGGCTCAGCACATTACAGCAACACACGTTACTGTGGCTCATTATTAAAATGCTCCTTCAAGGCCTCCCTCAGCCAAATAGTCCCCCATTGGGCTCCTCTTATAGCCTTGCGTTAATAACACACAGCTCAATACTGAAGAGCAGTGCAGGATCCAGGCTTTCTGACACAATGGCTGGCTCACAGCTTACCAAGGCAGTTGAAAAGCAGCTGGAAACCTAGTAGGATGCCCATGGAATTATGGGATTGAGAAACCTGCATCATGTGACACTGAACCTGCCCCTACGAGGCATTGCAAACCCTTCCCAAAGCACCCTGCGGCCAGTTGTGCAGTGGGATAGCTACCCACAGTGCACTGCTCTCTGGGTCGATGCAAGAGCTTCTACTGTAGATGCGCACCACCAACACAAGGAGCATAGTGTGGACATGCAACAGAGGTTTAATTACAGCAGTGACTGTATGTTGGTGTAACTTATGTTGACTTAACTTTGTAGTGTAGACTTGGCCTCAGTTAATTTGAGATATGTCTACACACATAGGCGCCAACTCCATGGGTGCTCCGGGGCTGGAGCACCCATGGAAAAAAATTGGTGGGTGCTCAGCACCCACCGGCAGCTCCCCATGGCCCCACCCCACCCCCCTGCTCCAGCTCACCTCCGCCTCCTCCGTGAGCGCGCCGCTGCATCCTGCTTTTCCCCCCTCCCTCCCAGCACTTGCGCTGCGAAGCAGCTGATTCGCTGGGCAGGGAGGGAGGGGGGAAGAAGGGGAACACAGCGCGCTGGGGGAAGAGGCAGGGCCGGGGCGGGGATTTGGGGAAGGGATCCAATAGGGGCAGGGAGGGAGCGGAGTTAGGGCGGGGACTTTGGGGATGCGGTTGGAATGGGGGTGAGGCATTGTGAAACAATTAAGGTCCTGTTTTCACAGGGGTATCCTAAATTAAAAAACAAAACCAAAAACCCGTGGGCCAAACAAGACAGGCACCACTGTGTCTCAGGAGATGGGTTTTCAAAGTTTTCTACAAGGCAGCTGCTCTTTAGGCCAGGGGCAGGAGTGGGTGAGAATGAGTCACTGCTTCTTTTGGACTGCTCATCCCCAATAACTCCCTCTCGGTAACACCTGCCAGGGGCTGGCTCGCTGGCTTTTTTATCGGCGCTGTGCAGAGCCAGGCCCCTATGGAAACCTTGCCTGCCGAGCCAGCAGCACAGCGCTTTGCAGAACCTCCCTGCACTTGCCTCCTTTCCAGCAGCCACCATGTGAAAAGCAGCAACCGCACAAAAGAGAAGCGAGAATGCAGCAGGTGCCTGCCAGGTGCTGTCAAGATCACGTGGGGTCGGGCTTTTCTGGGGGGTGGGGACGGTGGTGGCTCTTGTCACCATGGGGGTGGGGAGGCTGCTTTCGCCCGCTGATTTCGCAGCCCAGCCAGGGGGATGGGCCGAGGCCGGCGGGCGGGGGAGAGGCAGCACCCGGCTGACAGCGAGCTAGCGGCAGTCAGGGGGCATGGGGAGGCGGATTTCCTCCGCGCTGCCGGCAACACCTCCCCGGGGGAAGGGATCCAATAGGGGCAGGGAGGGGGCGGAGTTAGGGCGGGGACTTTGGGTGGGGTTGGAATGGGGGCGGGGATGGGGTGGAGTCAGGGTGGGGGGGCGCGGGCATCCACTGGCGCCGGAGAAAGTTGGCGCCTATGTCTACACAGCAAAAGAAACCCCACTACACTATCAGAATCCAAGTCAACAAACTTGGGCTCACACTACAGTGGAGAAACTAGCTGTGTAGACATTTGGGCTCTGGCGGAAGCTCAGGCTCTGAACCCAGCCCTGTCCCTGGGCTTCAGGGCCCAAGCTTCTGCCCAAGCCCTAACGTCTATGAGCTATTTTTAGTGCCGTAGCATGAGCCCAAGTCTGTTGACCTGGGCTCTGAGACTCCCTGCCACAGGATTTGTGGGTTTGGGGTTTTTTTTTTGCCATATTGATGTACCTTGGGGCTGCACAAGGCCACTTTGGGCTGATCTGGGGAGTAGAACCCAGTCTCCAACTATGACAGAGGAAGTCTCATCCACCTTCCACCTGAACATGCTGTGACATGATCTCGCTAGCTCCTTATTGGTATGTTAGCACGAGCAGGCAGAGTCCCTGGAATATTGTCACAGGCACAAGCTCATTTAGCAATATTGTTCACTATTGTTCATTGGAAGAGGGTACAGAGGCAGCGCCAATCTTGCTGCTGGTACTGCTGTACAGCAGGATGAACTAATTTTGCTTTCTCCCAGTGGCAGGGAGCACAAACACATCCTAAACTTTCTCCCAGCGTTATTTCCTGACATTTCTTACCCTTGGAGAGCTATATGGGGGGGTTGCCAAAAAACCCAGCCAACCAACAAGACCAGTAACTTGTTACAAGACTAACTCTGTGTGCATCCCATCCAGTCCATAACCCCAGCTCTCACCTCATGTAGCGCACTTCTCCCAGAGCCTGGCAAAAACCTCAAGATTCCTGATCCCAGCATCCTGCAGTTGTTTAAGAAATAGTTGTATGACCCGCTGCTAAATGTGTGTCATGTCCCAGCTAATAGCTGGGCCACCCAAAAGGTAAATCATAGAATCATAGAATATTAGGGTTGGAAGAGACCTCAGGAGGTCATCTAGTCTAATCTCCTGCTCAAAGCAGGACCAGCACCAACTAAATCATCACAGCCAGGGCTTTGTCAAGCCGAGCCTTAAAAACATCTAAGGATGGAGATTCCACCACCTCCCTAGGTAACCCATTCCAGTGCTTCACCACCCTCCTAGTGAAATAGTATTTCCTAATATCCAACCTAGACCTCCCCCACTGCAACTTGAGATCATTGCTTCTTGTGTCATCTGCCACCACTGAGAACAGCCTAGCTCCATCCTCTTTCGAAACCCCCTTCAGGTAGTTGAAGGCTGCTATCAAATCCCCCCTCACTCTTCTCTTCTGCAGACTAAACAATCCCAGTTCCCTCAGCCTCTCCTCATAAGTCATGTGCCCCAGCCCCCTAATCATTTTCGTTGCCCTCCGCTGGACTCTCTCCAATTTGTCCACATCCCTTCTGTAGTGGGGGGACCATAACTGGACGCTATATTCCAGATGCCAAATAGAGGGGAATAATCACTTCCCTTGATCTGCTGGCAATGCTCCTACTAATGCAGCCCAATATGCCATTAACCTTCTTGGCAACAAAGGCACACTGCTGACTCATATCCAGCTTCTCGTCCACTGTAATCCCCAGGTCCTTTTCTGCAGAACTGCTGCTTAGCCAGTCGGTCCCCAGCCTGTAGTGGTGCATGGGATTCTTCCTTCCTAAGTGCAGGACTCTGCACTTGTCCTTGTTGAACATCATCAGATTTCTTTTTGCCCAATCCTCCAATTTGTCTAGGTCACTCTGGACCCTATCCCTACCCTCCAGCTTATCTACCTCTCCCCTAAGTTTAGTGTCATCTGCGAACTTGCTGAGGGTGCAGTTCATCCCATCATCCAGATCATTAATAAAGATGTTGAACAAAACTGGCCCCAGGACCGACCCCTGGGGCACTCCGCTTAATACCAGCTGCCAACTAGACATCGAGCCGTTGATCACTACCCATTGAGCCCGACAATCTAGCCATCTTTCTGTCCACCTTATAGTCCATTCATCCAATCCATACTTCTTTAACTTGCTGGCAAGAATACCATATCAAAAGCTTTGCTAAAGTCAAGATATATCACATCCACCACTTTCCCCATATCCACAGAGCCAGTTATCTCATCATAGAAGGCAATCACATTGGTCAGGCATGACTTGCCCTTGGTGAATCCATTTTGACTGTTTCTGATCACCTTCCTCTCCTTCAAGTGCTTCAAAATGGATTCAAGTGCTTGAGAACTTGCTCCATGATTTTGCCGGGGACTGAAGTGAGGCTGACTGGTCTGTAGTTCCCTGGGTTCTCTTTCTTCCCTTTTTAAAATATGGGCACTGTATTTGCCTTTTTCCAATCGTCCGGGACCTCCCCCAATTGCCACAAATTTTCAAAGATAATGGCCAATGGCTTTGCAATCAGATCAGCCAATTCCCTCAGCACCCTTGGATGCATTAGATCTGGACCCATGGACTTGTGCATGTCCAGCTTTTCTAAATTGTTCTTAACCTGTTCTTTCACCACTGAGGGCTGCTCACCTCCTCCCCCTACTGCGTTGCCCAGGACAGCAGTCTGGGCGCTGACCTTGTCTGTGAAGACCAAGGCAAAAAATGCATTGAGTACTTCAGCTTTTTCCACATCATCTGTCACTATATTGCCTCCCCCATTCAGTAAGGGTCCCACACTTTCCCTGACCACCTTCTTGTTGCTAACATACCTGTAGAAACCTTTTCTTGTTACCCTTCACATACCTTGCTACCTGCAACTCCGATTGTGCCTTGGCCTTCCTGATTACACCCCTGCATGCTCTAGCAATATTTTTATACTTCTCCCTAATCATCTGTCCAAATTTCTACTTCTTGTAAGCTTCCTTTTTTGAGTTTAAGCTCACCGAAGATTTCACTGTTAAGCCAAGCTGGTCGCCTGCCATATTTGCTATTCTTTCTGTACATCGGGATGGTTTGTTCCTGTGCCCTCAATAAGGCTTATTTAAAATACAGCCAGCTCCCCTGGACTCTTTGTCCCCTCATATTAGCCTCCCAGGGGATCCTGCCCATCAGTTCCCTAAGGGAGTCTAGACTGCTTTTCTGAAGTCCAGGTGTGGCGGTGCCCCCTATAAGGCTTTATGGAAATATGCTTATGAATGTATATATGACATAACTGGAATATGTTTTATGCTACATATGCCATGTAACATATCTTGGTAAAGGTTATGATCTACTGAATACATTCCTCCTCTTTGCATGCATGTATGATTTTTGTACTTGAAGTTATGAATATTGGCTGTATACTTGCTTGATTTCTAAGTAAGCTTTGTAAGGCATTTGGTCAGCTTCTTTGGAAAGGAATTTGCAAACTTAAGTGCCCAATCAAGAAGCACCTAAGGAACAATGAATCTTGGAAGGCTCCAATCCACATAAGAAGTCTACCTGAGGACGTTCAAGGAAGCATGTGAACCATGGCTGCTACCCTGTAAGTTCTGAGTCATGCATGGACATGTGACTTGCCCATGTGACTCCAAAACTCCATCTTGGAGCTGGACTTTGCATAGGAGAGAGGAGGGGGTCTCCACCCGCAAGAGAAAGTCTATTTAAACCTCTGGGAGACCCCTCCATTTGATCTTCAGCTGGCGAAAGAGATAGCCTCTCCACCCCCAAGGATACCTGAAAGAAACTGGAACAAAGGACAGTAACTACAGGGGGTGTGAGTGATTGCTGGACCCAGACTAGCAGGAGACTAGTCTGTAAAAGGAAGCTTACTGGAACTGATGAAGTTTTATTTGTATTCAGTTTCTTAGACATAGACTTGCATGTTCTATTTTATTTTACTTGGTAATTCACTTTGTTCTGTCTGTTACTACTGGGAACCACTTAAATTCTATTTTCTGTATTTAATAAAATCACTTTTTACTTATTAATTAACCCAGAGTATGTATTATTACCTGGGAGGGCAAACAGCTGTGCATATCTCTCTATCAGTGTTATAGAGGGTAAAACGGATTTATTTGGGGTTTGGACCCCATTGGGAGTTGGACATCTGAGTGTTAAAGACAGGAACACTTCTGTAAGTTGCTTTCAGTCAAGCCTACAGCTGTAAGGGAACGTGGTTCAGACCCTGGGTCTGAGTTTGCAGCAGGCTAGCGGGTCTGGCTCAAACCAGGCAGGGCACTGAATTCCTAAGCTGCCAGTGCAGGAAAGCAGGGGCAGAAGTAGTCTTGGCACATCAGTTGGCAGCCCCAAGGGGGTTTCTGTGATCCAACCTGTCACACCAGGGTCGGTATTTTGCTACTCTCTTTTCTTCCTTTCGTCAGGATCCTTAACTCAACCATCTCATGGTCACTGCTGCCTAGTTTGCCACCCACTTCTGCTTCCCCTACCAATTCTTCCCTGTTTGTGAGCAGCAGGTCAAGAGGAGCACGGCCCCTAGTTGGTTGCTCCAGCATTTGTACCAGGAAGTTGTCCCCAGCACTCTCCAAAAACTTCCTGGATTGTCTGTGCATTGCTTTTTGCTCTCCCAGCAGATGTCAGGGTGATTGAAGTCCCCCATTAGAACCAGGGCCTGTGATCTGGAAACTTCAGTTAATTGTCCGAAGAAAGCCCTCTTCTACCTCATCCTTCTGATCCAGTGGTCTATAGCACACGCCCACCACAACATCACCCTTGTTGCTCTCGCCTCTAAACTTAACCCAAAGACTCTCAACAGGCTTTTCTCCAGTTTCATACTGAAGCTCTGAGCAATCATACCACTCTCTTACGTACAATGCAACTCCTCCACCTTTCCTCCCTTACCTGTCCTTCCTGAACAGTTTATACCCATCCATAAATCACTCCTGCAGCAGAAGTCTGTGGTGGGGATCAGAAGCTCCAATGCTCAAGCCCTGCCGATGAGCCACAGGAGAGTCCTTGTGCTTGTATATAATGTCATTTGTTTGTTTTTATAAAATTGTTTCTTTAAGTCTCACAGTGAGTGTGTCCTGAATCAGGTGTTACAGTTAAAAGCTGATAATTGCTCAGTTATGGTGGGATGCAAAACACAACCCGAGTGCTGTTCTAGTCATTTGTCTCCCTTTTGCTGGCTTGTGTGGCCTGCAGCCAGGTGGGAAAGCTGAGAGGTCAGTGCAGGATAGCTAGTGTGAGAAGAGCTACTACTTTGTCATGCTGCTCCCTTGAGCACATAGTCCACCAGTCCTTGGTCTGGTGAACAACACGTGTTTCTTATTTACTATTTGTAACTTGCCCAAGTGTGGGTCCTCATGAGTGGGGGAAAGGTTCCCAGCATGAGTGGAGCAGTTTGGGACTCCTAATGGGGTCTGGAAGCTGGATTCTCAGCAGGGGAAGGAAACAAGTTTAGAATTAGCAGCTCAAGGGAGTTCTGTTCTCTGGCTGCAGTTTTGCCCCTCTGATAATGAGGGCATAAGTTCCTGGGTTCTCAATCCTCGTCAGCCATGCCACTAACAATGGCAGCACCCAGTAATGGCTGTTCCTGGGGTCTGAATAAACTCACTCAACCCTCAAGCACCCAGTAAAACAAAGAACAGATGCAACACAGTTCTGTAGAACCCAGTACGTGATGCCCAGAGAGCCTGTCTCTGCCTACAGGAACCTCACACCGCCCTGAGAGCAGTTCCACAGCATGTTGTTGGCCTCAGCCTCCCAGCAAGCAGCCAGTGCCCAGGACAGCTCCCCAAGATGAAGCTCAGTGCAGCATGGAAGGGGTGGGGGATTGGCCAACTATGGGGGTGCAGTCATTGTTCAAACCTTCAGTGACTTCACCCTGTGAGCACTGCCTAGCACTCTGGTTACTTCCCAGAGCAGCAAGTCTGCCCAGCCCCTTGCTGTGTGGACCTGCTGATGATCAAGGGGCTTTTCTGCCTGGGGCGTTTTGTCACTTCAGATCCTGGATCAGAGCACTCATGCCACAGACCTGCTCATCGCTCAATCACCAGAGCAGACACTGTAGGAAGCTAAAGCCGGGGAGGCAGGGAGCTAGCCCAGGGATTAACACGATCTCTCAGGAGCAGATACTCAGGCTCAGGTGCAGCAGCAAGTGCTAGTCATGATATCCCAGTAAAATGAGGGCCTGCTGTTTTGGAATGACAGTGTAATTAGTGTGAAACATGAGTCACTGTACTGTGCGCTGGAGTTGGGAGTGTTACTGGAGTGCTCGGTATCTGTGGGTAAGTCAATGGCTAATAGGTAAAGTAGAACATGGAGCTTAATTCCTGGGGTTTGTAGGACAAATATAACTTGTTTTGCACTAAAACCAGCTTCCTCTATGCAGCATTTTACACCAGCTCTTAAAAAGGAGGTTGAGTGGAGCTGTTCATTGCACCAGTTCAGCAGCACCTGCGCTAAAGACCTTGACCCAAGCGCTCAGAAACACTGATCTAGCCACTGCTTGTAAAATTCTTATAGCAACACCTGTTTGCCAACCAGAGATTGAGGCATGAGTTTCCTAGCCAGAGTAGACACAACCCAAGAGATTGAAGGATCCTGCACAGAGGACATCAGTTCTCCTCAACAGTCGCCATATGGTAGCCAAACAAACAGATTCCACTTCCAATTCTTAAATATTAGCTTATGCAGAAATTTTATTTCATGTGGGAATGTCTGGCCTCATGCTGTTCTTGTATGCAGCTAATGCTTCTCCCACCAAGGAGGGACCAGGAAATGGTCTGAACCAACTTGTCTCTTTCCTAATCTCACAGAGTTGCCTGAACAGCTGATATTTTGATGCATGTGCTGTGATTTCACACTGCACTAAAATGTTCTGTCACAAAGCTATGTGTCCCCCAGTTTCAGGAGATCTGGCAGGAGCAGGTGAGTCTCACACGAAACCCACACAGCATGGGGAGAAGTTGGCTCTAGCCCAGGCCTTTGGCAGGCAACTAAATGTGTGATGGCTTTACAGAAATGTTCTTGACCATATTTGCTGCAGAGCAACTAAGGGGGGATGTGATAGAGGTCTATAAAATCATGACTGATGTGGAGAAAATGACCAGGGAAGAGTTATTTATGCCTTCACATAACACAAAAACCATGGTTCACCCAGTGAAATTAATAAGCAGCAGGTTTAACACAAACAAAAGGAAGTATTTCTTCACACAACGCCTTTAAATCGGCTTCTGTACCCAACGACTGGAAGATAGCTAATGCAACGCCAATATTTTAAAAGGGCTCTAGAGGTGAATCCAGAAGGCCCAGGAAGGACTGGGAGCTGCAGAAGGCCCTCCATGAAGAGTTGGGCAAGCTGGCGAGGGAACAGCGGGCCCTGGTAAAACTCCTTAGAAAGGAGTTTCAGAGGAATGGTGGAGAAGGGCGTGAGCAGCCGAGAGCCAGGGCCAGGAGGCCTGTGGCAGAGCGCCAGATATGTTATGCCTGTTTAAGGCAGGGACATATAAAAAGGGATTGTCCCTACTGGGGTGGGGGCAGGGTGCCTCCCCCAGGAGAGAGACGGGGCAAATCCCGGGGGCAGTCCGCCAGGTGAGGGAACCCAGGCGGCTGCTAACCTGCTGGGCCAGTGGGCAAAAGGGCCACATGCAGTTGGCATGCTCGGGCCCAAGGGGCAAGGTCCAGCTCCGCCCTGGCAGAAAGGTGGGATCTGAGACAGACCAGGAAAGACCCAAGACGGCACAGAGGCGAGGAGCCTGCTAGGCCTGCGGTATACCAGGTCACATGAGGAGGCACTGCCCCCTCAAGGGAGTTGAGGGCCGGTCGACAGAGGTGCCTGGAGGCCCGGAAGGGGCCGTACTGAACCCAGTAAAGGCGACAGAGGCCAAGGCGGAGATGGCGGGGACCCAGCGGGGAGTTGGGACTCAGACCGTCGCCGAGCCGGTCGCCAATGGGGAAACTCAGACTGAGTGGGGCCTGCAAGAGGCCGGGACCCAGGTGGTTGTGGGACAGACCACTAAGTGGACCCAGGCCCTGCAAGTGGAGGGTCCGGGGGACGCTGACCTACAGGCATGGCTGGAAGCCGCGGAGCTGGCCCGCCGGAAGGCGGAGGCCCAGTCCCGGGAGATGGCCCAAGGCTGGGAAGCATCAGAGAGGACGTGTGCGGGCCTGGAAGGGCGACCCTTGAGGGGTAGCCTCAGGGAGCCCAGGCCAAGACTCCCCCCTACCCCCAGGGGTGGGGATTTTGAGGGGGGGTATATCGGGGTAGTCACCCCGCTCCGGCCCTGAAGGGGTTAAACCAGCCTGGGGGAAGGGACTGAGGCTGTGAGAGGGCTGCTGCTGGGGTAGTGGCAAGCCTGGGCTGACAGGGGAAACAGCTACAGCTGGGGCCATGCCCCAATCAGGGCCCAGCTGGCCCTTATAAGAGGGCAGTGGGCCAGGCACTCAGATAGAGTCTCTCTCTCTCTCTCTTTCGCTTGCTTGCTGAGAGAGGAGGGCCTGGCTGCTGAGCAGGGTACCTGAGTGGGGAAAGGGTGGAGGAGCTGGGGAGCTCTAGCCTGGAAACTCCCCAGGCTGCAGGCCTTGATAAAGGCCGGAAAGGTACTGGGGTTGCAGAGGGGCAGCCCAAGGGTAGGCACCGGCAGCAGGTCCAAACCCCCCTTGCCTCTGATGAGTGGCTTTTACACTGCAGTCCACCCCAGTGAGCGGGGGCTAGATTGTGACTGGCAGTAGCCACTGAAGTGAGGTGGGGATAGGGCAGGCCTGCACAACATGAGGGGGGTGAGTAGGTGGGCTCACTGTGTGGCCCGTGGGGAGTGAGTAGGCAAGCGGCGGGGTGGGGCAAGCCAACGGCTGGCTGGCTGGCCAGTGGGTGGGCGGGGTGGTGAAGAGGCCAGTGACAGGCTGGGGAGTGAGGGTGAGCCGGGGGCGGGGGCAGCAGCAGAAGGTAAGAGGCCAGCGGCAGGCAGGCAGGTGAGCTGGCGGCGGGGGGAGCAGGCAAGCCGGCAGCGGACAGGTAGGTGAGCTGGTGGCAGCAGCGGGGGAGGGGGGGTGAGTAGGCAAGCCAGGAGGGGTGGGGGGCTGAGGAGGTGAGTGGGTGGGCAGTGGCGGGGGGAGGGAAGGGCAGGTGAGCCAGCGGTAGGGGAGGGAGGCTGAGGAGACGAGTGGGCGGCAGGGGGTGAGTAGGTGAGCCAGGGGGTGGGGGGGCTGAGGAGGTGAGTTGGTGGGCAGTGGTGGGGGGGGCAGGTGAGATGGCGGGGGGGGAGGGGGGCTGAGGGAGTGGGCAGGCAGTGGTGGGGGGGCTGAGGAGGTGAGTGGGCGGCGGGGGGTGAGGAGGTGAGCTGGGGGTGGGGGGCTGAGGAGGCGGGTGGGCAGTGGCGGGGGGCAGGTGAGGCAGCGGCGGAGGGGGGGCTGATGAGGCAAGCTGGGGAGCAGTGGTGGGGGGCCAGGTGAGGCGGTGGCGGAGGGGGGGCTGAGGAGGCAAGTGGGGGAGCAGTGGCGGGGGGGCAGGTGAGCTGGTGGGGGAGGGGAGGCTGAGGAGGTGAGCGAGCGGGCAGTGGGGGGGGGGGCAGGTTTGGCGGGGGAGGGAGGGGCTGAGGAAGCAAGCAGGCAGGCAGTGGTGAGAGGCCATTCCTAATATCTGTAAAAGGATAAATGGACCCAAGTCAGTTATTAGGAATGGCAATATACAAAAACCTGTAGGAGAACACTTCAACCTCCCTGGACACACAATAGCAGATTTAAAGGTAGCCATCCTACAGCAAAAAAACTTCAAGACTAGACTTCAAAGAGAAACCACTGAGCTTCAGTTCATTTGCAAATTTGACACCATCCACTCAGGATTAAACAGACTGTGAATGGCTAGCCAACTACAAAAGCAGTTTCTCCTCCCTTAGTGTTCACACCTCAACTGCTAGAAGAGGGCCTCATCCTCCCTGATTGAACTAACCTCGTTATCTCTAGACTGATTCTTGCCTGCATATTTATACCTGACTCTGGAAATTTCTATTACATGCATCTGACAAAGTGAGTATTCACCCACGAAAGCTTATGCTCCAATACATCTGTTAGTCTATAAGGTGCCACAGGACCCTTTGTTGCTTTTTACAGATCCAGACTAACACGGCTACCCCTCTGATACTTAATTACATTATGGTCACTATTACCAAGCGGTCCAGCTATATTCACCTCTTGGACCAGATCCTGTGCTCCACTTAAGACTAAATCAAGAATAGCCTCTCTTCTTGTGGGTTCCAGGACTAGCTGCTCCAAGAAGCAGTCATTTAAGGTGTCAAGAAACTTTATCTCTGTATCCTGTCCTGAGGTGACATGTACCCAGTCAATATGGGAATAGCTGAAATCCCTTATTATTATTATTATTATTATTATTTTATTTTTATAGCCTCTCTAATATCCCTGAGCATTTTGCAGTCGCTATGGCCAGCCTGGTCAGGCGGTCAGTAATACATCCCTACTGCTATATTCTTATTATTCAAACATGGAATTGCTATCCATAGAGATTCTGTGGTACAGTTTGGTTCATTTTAAGATTTTTACTTAATTTGATTTCATGCTTTCTTTCACATATAGTGCCACTCCCTGACCAGCATGACTTGTTCTGTCTTTCTGATATATTTTGTACCCTCGTATTACTGTGTCCCATTGATTATCCTCATTCCACCAAGTTTCTGTGATGCCTATTATATCAATATCCTCATTTAATACGCGGCACTCTAGTTCACCCATTTTATTATTTAGACTTCTAGCATTTGTATATAAGTACTTAAAGTGTCACTTTTTAGCTGTCTGCCATTACATGATGTAATTGAATGGGACTCTTTCATTTGACTGTTTCTCATCAGATCCTATCCGTATTTTATCATCTTCCATTCTCTCCTCCTTACTAGGACATAGAGAATCTCCAGTAATAGATCCTCCCCTAAGGGGTGTCTCTGTCCGAACCACATGCTCTTCCGCACCTGTCTGCTTTCCCCCAGCCCTTAGTTTAAAAACTGCTCTACGACCTTTTTAATTTTAAGTGCCAGCAATCTGGTTCCATTTTGATTTAGGTGGAGCCCATACTTCCTGTATAGGCTCCCCCTTTTCCAAAAGGTTCCTCAGCTCCTAATAAATTTAAAACCCTTCTCCCTACACCATCATCTCATCCACACATTGAGACCCTGCAGTTCTGCCTGTGCATGGAACTGGAAGCATTTCAGAGAATGCTACCATGAAGGTCCTGGACTTCAGTCTCTTACCTAGCAGCCTAAATTTGGCCTCCTCCTTTCCTCTCCTTTCTTCTCTCCTATCCTTCCCTATGTCATTGGTTCCTACATGTACCATGACCACCAGCTCCTCCCCAGCACTACACATAGATCTATCTAGATGTCTTGAGAGATCCGCAACCTTTGCACCAGGCAGGCAAGTCACCATGTGGTTCTCCTGGTCATCGCAAACCCTGCTACATCTGTTTCTAACGATTGAATCCCTCATAACTATTATCTGTCTCTTCCTAATAACTGGAGTTCCCTCCCCCAGAGAGGTATCCTCAGTGCAAGAGGATACCACAACATCATCGGGAAGGAGGGTCCTAACTATGGGATCATTTCCTTCTGCTCCAGTTGGATGTTCTCCTTCCCTGAGACTTTCATCCTCCTCCACAGCACAGAGGCTGTCAGACTGGGGGTGGGACTGTTCTACTGTGTCCCGGAAAGTCTCATCTATGTAACTCTGTCTCCCTCAGCTCCTCCAGTTCAGCCACTCTGGTCTCCAAAGCCCGTACATGGTCTCTGAGGGCCAGGAGCTCCTTGAACCAAATGCACACATACACCTGCCCATAGGGCAAGTAATCATACATGCTGCATTGAGTGCAATAAACTGGGTAGCCCCCACTCTGTTGCTGGACTTCTGCCTGCATTCTCTTTTTACTCCTGCAGCTCTTCTGTTTGATGTTCTGTTTTTATCAGGGGGTGTTTTTGGCCTTAAGTTTAAAGAATGTTAAGTGACTCTAGCCCTCCCCCCCCCCCACCGCATCTAAACTCCCTCACAAAACTCCCCTGTTCAGTGCTCCTGTTCGCTTGCTCCTGTTCGCTAGCTCCTCTGGTCACTTAGGAGCGGGCTTTTTAAAGCCCTAGTCTTCCTGAGTAGCCCCGCCGCCTGGTTAAGGGTTGATGGGTGCTAAAGGGCTTAGGGATCAAAGCCTCGTTAAGAACCACTCAGACTTACCTAGCAGCCCACTAGGCTCAGCACACAGTCCCCCGAACAAACAGATCACACAATCTATTTCAGTCAAGCAGCAAGCACACCACAAACACATGCACTACAGACAACAAACTTACCCAAAGGATCACGTAATTGCTCCTCCTTCACCTGGAGAACTCCCTCGCAAAACTCCCGTTAGCTGCTCCTGCTCACTAGCTCACCAATTTGGAGTCCTTCCCTTTGGCATAGTAACGGCATTGCGAGTCTTCACAACAGTTTTCACCATTGTAGTAGCACATATGTGCCACCTCAGCTACTCTGAAGGCCTTATCTCAGCCATCCTAGCTCTTCTCGCCCTCCTCACCTCACCTTTCTTGCTATTTGCATCAATGAGAAATTGGTACTTTTACCTACCAAGATGATCAAATTTATCGGGGCACAACAAGACTCCATTGCGGCATGCGCCTTCCCCGTGGCAGAACGGTTTGCTATGCTGACTTCCATAACTGCAGACCTATGCCGCAACCCCCGTACCACCATCCACTGCTGTCTCTCCTTCCGTGGCCACATGGCAGCCTGTACTTCGGTGATACTGCACCCCCACCTCCACAAGCATTGCTTACAGATGTAGCTCCTTTCAATCTACAGACCACACAGGGACCATTTGGTCAGCAGAGTCCTGCTCCCCCAGATGGTTCTGGACTCCCTCACATGGTGGACCCACCCTTCCAAGGTCATGGTTGGTATCCCCATTACACCTCCTACCCCACAAGCCACCATCACCACAGATGCCTCCCTTGGGAAGCCCACTTAGACTGTCACACAACCCATGGCAACTGGACACCACAAGAGGCCAGGATGCGTATCAGCCCCCTGGAGTTGAGGGCAGTCTGTTTCATGTGCCAGGCATTCCTCCCTCTCATCCGATCCCATCACATCCAACTGCTCTCCGACAACATTGCAGCGATAGTTTACATCAACAAGCAAGGCTCCCTTCCTCTGCTCCAAGTCCATCCACCTTTGGAATTGGTGCATCGAACATCAAGTCACACTCCAGGCCATGTACCTCCATGGGTGGAGTTTGGGGGAGAGGCGCTGCCGTCCCAAACTTCAGGGCCGTAACCAGAGCAGGGCAACAGCCTAGGGCACAAAGCTGTGGGGAAGGCACCCCTCCTCCTCCTCCTCTCCCACTTCCACCAGGCCCAGCCCCTGGCCAGGTCAGAGGCCGGAAGCCAGAACCGAGCAGTGCAGGGCAGCTGCTGCTCTGGTTGGTGCCATGGTGCGAGCGGCCGCAGCATTCCCCCATCTCCTCCTCCTCCGGGGGGGCCGGACTGGGCCGCGCCTCCTCGTGCCCCCCCGCCCCAGCCTGCCTGCTGCCTGCCTGCTTCAGGCTTCCCGCGAATCAAATGTTGGCGGGAAGCAGCGGAGTTGGGGCGGGGCCGGGGCCCTGTGGAGTGTCCTCTTTTTGGACACTTAAAATATGGTAACCCTAGCCCCTTTTGACTGCTCACACAGCCAGTAAGAGCCGCTCAGGGGTGGGAAGGACCTGGCTCTGGGGCTGGCACAGCCCTCGAGGAGCAGTGATCACCCAGCACACACCCCCTAGCTACTCCCTCCCTGCATCTTGAGCGATTTTCAAACTTTGAGCTGAAACCCTCCCCTTTGAGTTATAATTTTTTGGTTGTGTTCTTCCCCCCCCCCACCCCCAACCCAGACAGGCTGGGTGGCCTGCTGAGGTGAGTCAGAGTGTGGAGGTGGCTCAGCCTGGCTCTGTTCCCTCTCCCCCACAAAATGTAGAAGTCAAACTATGCCTATGCATACCTCCTGGCTGTCCAAAACTCTCTAGCAGGACTCTCTACATGAACCATGAGTGGAAATTGCACAATGCCACACCGAGGTACCTCTTCCACAAGTGGGGCACCCTATCCTGGGACCTCTTTGTGACCCACGAGAACAGCAAACTGCCCGATTATTGCTCCAGAGGAGTCATGGGGGCAGACTCACAAGTAGGGTGACCGTACATCCCGTTTTGGCCGGGGCAGTCCCTTTTTTTAAGCCCTGTCCCGGCCATCCCGACTTTTTTGGCAAATGTGGGCATTTGTCCCGTTTGCTCTCACCAGCTTGATCAGTGGGCAAGAGCAAATGCCCATCTTTGTCAAAAAGGTGGAGTGCGGGGTAGAGAAACGTGCAGGGGAGGTAAGCGGAAATACCAGCCCCGCACAGGGGGGAGGCAGGGCTTGAGGAGGGGAGGGTTCCAGCGGGGGGGAAGAAGGGTTCAAGTGACTAGTGACAACCTCACGTGGGGGGTGTGGTGCTCAGGCAACCAGGAACAGTCTCGCATGCACGGAGGGGGCAGCTCAGGTGAGCGGCTTGTGGGGGGGGAAGAGCTCGGACCAGCCCCACATGGTGTTCCATTTTCCCTTTAGGAAATATGGTCACCCTACTCAATGCCCTTTTCCTCTGGACAGACATCCTATGCTATGCCTTCACCCCATCTCTATGATGAGATAACTGACTCTGTGGATATGGGGAAAGCAGTGGACGTGATATACCTTGACCTTAGCAAAGCTTTTGATATGGTCTCCCACAGTATTCTTGCCAGCTAGTTAAAGAAGTATGGATTGGATGAATGGACTATAAGGTGGATAGAAAGGTGGCTAGATTGTCGGGCTCAATGGGGAGTGATCAACCGCTCGATGTCTAGTTGGCAGCCGGTATCAAGCGGAGTGCCCCAGGAGTCAGTCTTGGGGCTGGTTTTGTTCAACATCTTCCTTAATGATCTGGATGATGGGATGGATTGCACCCTCAGCAAGTTTGCGGATGAGTCTAAGCTGTGGGGAGAGGTAGATACTCTGGAGGGTAGGGATAGGGTCCAGAGTGACCTAGACAAATTGGAAGATTGGGCCAAAAGAAATCTGATGATGTTCAACAAGGACAAGTGCAAAGTCCTGCATTTAGGGCAGAAGAATCCCATGCACTGCTACAGGCTGGGGACCTAAGATCCCTCTAAGCTGCGCAGATGCCTATTAAGCCATGCACTGGGGCTCAGGGCTGCGGTGGGGAATGATGCATGGACCTGCCGCGGTGGGGAGAGGCGCCCCTCCCCACCAGCCGCAGCACGGACTTGCCCTGGACTTGCTGCGGCAGGGGGAGAGGAGCCCCTCCCCAAGCCCAGCCCAGGCCCACCGGCACTGCCGGGAAGAGGAGCCACTCCCCCGGCCCAGCCCAGGCACACCTGAGCTGCCACTGGGGAGAGGTGCCTCTCCCTGGCCCCGAGCTGCTGCGTGAGAGAGGGCTGGAGGGAGTCCTCTCCCCCCACCGTAGCCCCAAGGCAGCCTGTACCCCAAACCCCTCATCTTTGGCTCCACCCCAGAGCCTGCATCCCCCCCATACCCCAACCCTCTGCCACAGCCCTGAGCCCCCTCCCACACTCCGAGCCCTCATTCCCAGCCCCACCCCAGAGCCATCACCCCTAGCCGGATCCCTCACCCCCTGCACCCAACCCTTTGTCCCACCCCTGAGCTGCCTCCTACACCCGAACTCCTCATCCCCAGTCCCAGCCCAGAGCCCGCACCCCCAGCCCTGAGCCCCCCTCCTACACTCTGAACCCCTTGGCCCCACCAGATACATTTTGTTATGTGCACCAATATGGAGGTGATGTGTCATATTGGTGTACATAACAAAATTCATTCCGCACATGGACATAAAAAATTAGAGGAAACACTGCTGGGGACCGACTGGCTAAGCAGCAGTTCTGCAGAAATGGACCTGGGGATTACAGTGGACAAGAAGCTGGATATGAGTCAGCAGTGTGCCTTTGTTGCCAAGAAGGCTAACGGCATATTGGGCTGCATTAGTAGGAGCATTGCCAGCAGATCAAGAGAAGTGATTATTCCCCTCTATTCGGCACTGGTGAGGCCACATCTGGAGTGTTGTGTCCAGTTTTGGGCCCCCCACAACAGAAAGGTTGTGGACAAATTGGAGAGAGTCCAGCGGAAGGCAACGAAAATGATTAGAGGGCTGGGGCACATGACTTATGAGGAGAGGCTGAGGGAACTGGGCTTATTTAGTCTGCAGAAAAGAAGAAGAGTGAGGGGGATTTGATTGCAGCCTTCAACTACCTGAAAGGGGGTTCCAAAGAGGATGGAGCTCGGCTGTTCTCAGTGGTGACAGATGACAGAACAAAGAGACATGGTCTCAAGTTGCAGTGGGGGAGGTCTAGGTTGGATATTAGGAAATACTATTTCACTAGGAGGATGGTGAAGCACTGGAATGGGTTATCTAGGGATGTGGTGAAATCTCCCTCCTTAGAGGTTTTTAAGGCCCGGATTGACAAAGCCCTGTCTGGGATACTTTAGTTGGGGTTGGTCCTGCTTTGGGCTGGGGGTTGGACTAGATGACCTCCTGAGGTCTCTTCCAATCCTAATCTTCTATGATTTCCCTCCTCCTGAAAGTCCTACACAAAATTCACTGGGACTGAGCTACAGTAATACTTATAGCCCCATTCTGGCCCCATCAGTATTTGTTCACGGACCTCCTGTGACTCTCTGCTCACACACCGCTCAGTCTCTGCACACTCTTGGATCTCATGCAAGATTGATGCCAGCTCTGGCATCCCAATCCAGGCCCTCTTCCCCTCACTGCTTGGTTTTTGGATGGGGCTTCATGATAAACTGGGCATGCTCCACCCCAGTGACACACATCCATACACAAAGCAGGAGGGCATCCACCAGGGCCTGCTTCTGGGCAAAGTGGAAGTGCTTTACTTCATGTGCCCACCGATATCAACACCTTCTGGGGACGATATCCATACCTGTCATCCTCAACTACCTTCTTGAACTCAAAATGTTGGACCTGGCCCTCAGCTCCATATGGGTCCATTTGGAAGCGCTCAGTGCCTTTCTTCCCCTGGTGGACAGTTCCTCAGTATTCATACACCCTACCACCATCTGTTTCCTGAAGGGTCTGCTCAATACCTTCTCGCCAGTCCTGAAGCCCACTCCCTTGTGAGGCCTTAATCTCGTTTCTTCCGCCCTCACAAAGCTCCTCTTCGAGCCTCTGGCAAAATGTTCTGTCTCCATGAAAGTGATCTTCTTAGTGGCCATCAGGTTGGCTAGACAGATCAGCAAACTGGCGGCCATGATGGCGGACCCACCTTACACCGTCTTCCACAGAATAAGGTTTTCTTGTGGCTGCACCCAAAATTCATACCTAGGGTAGTGTCGGAATTACACCTAAATCAGTGCATCTACCTCCCTGTCTTCTATCCCAGATCGCACACAGCCAGAGCACTACACTCCCTCGACATCCAAGGTGCACTGGAATTCTACCTCCAGTGAACTTGTGCCTTTCGGACGTCACCAAGACTCTAGCCATTGCTAATCGATGCAAGGGACAAGCCCACTCCTCACAACAAATTTCCAAATGGGTCTCCAGGTGCATCCACGATCCACCTGATGGAGTCATGGCACGACTCCAAGGGTGACTCTACGTGAGCACACGTAGCCACAGGTCAACAGACCCTGCTAGGAAAACATTCTGGCGCATGAGCACCCATACTTAGACTCCATATAGGGACCACACTTCTCTAAGAACCTCCAGTTACAGGTAAGTAACTTCTTCATGGAGGCTAGGCCCATCAATGGCTATTAGCCAAGATGGTCAGGGACACAACCCCATGCTCTGGGTGTCCCTAAGCCTCTGACTGCCAGAAGCTGGAAGTGGACAGCAGGGGATGGATTACTCGATAATTGCCCTGTTCTGTTCATTCCCTCTGAAGCATCTGGCATTGGCCACTGTCAGAAGACGGGGTACTGGGCTAGCTGGCCCATTGGTCTGACTTAGTGTGGCTGTTCTTATGTTCTTACAAGCAAATAACCACCTGTCAAGCACAACAAAACCAAACAGGGATTTGGCGCCCCTGAATGCTAGTACACGGGGCAGTTGCTCTGATCACCTGCCCCTAAGGGTGACCCTGGCTGCTACAGCTTGAGCTAAAAAGCCAAGACTCTATAGATGGGGTTGTAACAGACTCACCTGCTCTGTTGGTTGGGCACAGAGAGTCGCCTCTATCACTACCAGTGGCTTGCACTGGCTCCTTGTATCACTGTAATTGGCTCTGGAAACAGTAGCCATGCCATTTTACCCTACAAAGGAGGATCCCAGCTGGAAGAGGCCATGATACCTTTTACTCACACAGTGCTTTATGGTTGTATAAGTCACTGCCCAGTGGCACCCTCTGTCAGTTTGGTTTGGATTACACTGCAGTCCCCAGCCCTCTGCTCCAGAGGGATTGGGTTTATACCTTTATTTTGTAAATGGCTATTTACGTTTAGGAATGCAAAGAGACCTAAGCAGAGGAATGGTGATGTGTGGGCCAGGGAGCCCTCATGGTCACTAGTTTGAATGCGAGGTCATGGGGACTGAAATTTGTTGAAAATGGGTGTCAGAGCAGTTCCCACGGGGTCTGGGTCTACATCACAAACCCACCACTGACCCCCTTTTTGGCAGGCTCCATGCAGTGACCAAAGAATGAATGGGCCATGGAGACTGAGCTGTCCTATCACCTTGAGAGATGGTTCCTTCAGGGCAGAGCTGAGGCAGTGTGGAGATGCCAGCATTGCTGTTCCTGGGCTGCACATGTGGCATGTGCATTTCAGTTTCTTGGCCTTGCAGAACACAGGAGCAGCCTCTGTGAAAGACTCTGCTCTGGCAGCTCCGAGTGCTGTGAATGCAACTTCTGCCTGTCTTGCCCAATGAGAGAGACAGGAGGCCTGTCTTCTGGAGTGCTCCCCCCTCAATCTCTGCTAAAAGCCCACCCGGGCTGGCCAGAGCCCCCACAGCCACGCCTCCTCTCCGCAGACCCAAGCTGCCCCGCGGGAAAAATTTAAAGTTCCTCTCTTCTGGAAAAAGAACCTCAGCTTTTGATATGCCCCGTGCAGGTTCCTGGATGGCTGAGGAAGTAGTATGTGTTACTCAGCTTCCCGGGTTCATCAGTATTCTCTCTGGAGTCCAGGGAGATTACTGATGAACCCAGAAAGCTGAATAGCACATATCATCTCCTCAGCTGCCCTGGAACCTGCATGGAGCATAATAAAAAGCAAACATTTCCCCTGCCAAACCGCAACAGGCGCCCCATGGCTGCACTAGGGGAGGCTGTGCCTTCCCTGACCTATTATACCTGCTGCCCGTGGAAGACAGGGTCAAATTCAAACAAAGCAAAGCATCCCACAAGGAAAACGTGGTGCTCATGATCCCATCCTGCTGCTTCCTTCAGAAGTTCAGTGGCTCTTTCTAAGGAAGCCATTAAGTAGCATTATTTTTTTTTAATAAACAGTGAAGTGCACCAATTAGCTAGAACTTCCTTTAACAATAGTACCTCCCCTTACAAAGCCAGACAGAAGCAGTCCCCCATCTGCTGCCTCCCAATCATCTCACGTACAGAGTCCAAATAGACAGTGCTCTTGCAGGTAGGTGCAAGGCACATTACAGACGTGTAGTTTGGCTCGTACCTGTTTTCCTTGTCTGGGGCATAGGGTGGTGTGTGAACTGCCACAGAACCACAATGTTACTTCTTATTGTAAAAGTGGGCATAATGGCAACACAGAAAATGTTGCTTTCATGTTTTTTTCCTCTCCACTTTGGAACTCTTTTCCTTATATATTCCTTTTCCTTGGATATGGCAAGATGTTTTTCATCAGTTCCTCCAAAAGAGGGATCCTGCACTATAATGTACCATTACCAACGTATAGCTCCTTTACTTATTTATTTTTGAGTTGGGGAGAAGGGAAGTGAAAAATCATGAAAGGTCTCAGATTCATAGACTTTAAGGCCAGGAGGGACCATTATGATCATCTAGTCTGCCCTCCTGCACATCGCAGGCCTCTGGCTGAGTTACTGAAGTCCTGAAATCTTGATTTAAAGATTTCAAGTTACAGAGACTCCATCATTTACTCTAGTTCAAACCAGCAAGTGACCCATGCCCCACACTACAGAGGAAGGTGAAACCCCCCCCAACTATGGTGATCAGTTAGACCCTGAGCATGTGTGCAAGTAGTACTGAGTTTACCATGGTGCCACTAGTGCCATGGCGCCGGACCCGGGCTCCAAAGGGGTCCTGGCCCGGCCTGTTCTTCTCCGCCCCCTGCTCTTTCCTGTGGGGGCAGAAGCTTGGTCCTGCCGGCTCCTGGGGCTCCTGCTGCAGGGCAGGCTCTGCCGGCAGCCAAACTCCCCCCTCCCCCGCCTCTTCCCCCGAGCGTGCCGCGTTCCCGCCCCTCCCCCTCCCAGAGCTTTCCCCGCTGCCAAACAGCTGTTTGCCAGCACGAGGGAGTGGGAGGAGCGGGGCTGCAGTGCGCTCGCTGCTCGGGGGAGCAGGAGGAGAAGAGGCGGGGGTGGGGCTTTGGGGAAGGGGGTGGAATTGGGGCATACCCCCTCCAGCCCCCTACCATGAGCTGCTCAGGGCAGGGGGCTGGGAGCACCCTCACGAGCCCAGCCCTGACTCCTGCACCCCCCCACATCCCCACCCTGAGCACCAAACGGGAGCTCCTGCACCACCACCCCCACATTCCCACCTGCACCCCTCGCACCAAATGGGAGCTGCCCCAGGTAAGCGCTTCACACCCAAACCTCCTGCCCCAACCCTGAGCCCCCTCCCACACCCTAACTCCTGGCCAGACCCTGCAGTCCAACTCCCAGCCTGCTCCTGCACCCTAACTCCCTCCCACACCCTAACTGCCTCCCAGACCCTGCACCCCCAGCCCTGTGCCCCCTTCTGCACCCTAAGTCCTGGCCAGACCCCATACCCCAATGTTTTTTTATCCAAAGCACTTTACAATAGTTAGCTAACGGTACAAACAATATTTGGAAAGATCATTAAGTGGTTCGCCGAGACCCTCAGCGATTTTCAAGTGGTCTGTGGAAAAACAAGTTAGACTACAAAAACAATCAAGGTACCGCACTTTATTTTCATTTACTTGCTATTACTTATAGGAGGAGGATGAAGAAAAAAAGAATGTTCTTTTTCTTGGCTGGGTTCCAAGGAGGGGCCCCAAAAATGAAGCTGAGTACAGGGCCGGGGGCCCCACTAACTCTAAATCCACCACTGGCTGTCACGTCACCTGGGCTGGGGATACTGTGTCGACTGATCCCGTTTCCAACCTACCTGGGCAGTACAGCAGGCATGGCCCTACCCACTAGCTCCTCTCCACTCCCTAGCCCATCCACCACTTGCTTCCTCCCCCTCCCCCTGCTTAAGGCTTAACCCTCTCACTTTTGAAAATGATTGCTTGCCCCTCCCCCTCCCCCCCAGGCTTTTCTGGCACCCCTGTTGCCAGGTATCCAGTTTTAGACTGGAAACTCCAGTAGAAAACAGGACCTGAGTGTTCGGTTAGCAGTGCTGACTGGAAACTAAAAGTCAGGTTATAGGAGTAACCAACCACATTAGCCTCCGCTCCTCCCATTCCCAACACCTACCCCACAGGGCTGGAAGAGAACCTGTCCTGGTGCTGCCGGATGTCATGGAGTGTGGGGGAGTCAGGGCCCTGCAGCCCCCACTTCCTGCAATTCACCGTGACTCTCAGCCAGCCAGTAAAACAGAAGGTTTATTAGATGACAGGAATACAGTCCAAAACAGAGCTTGTAGGTACAGAAAACAGGACCCCTCAGCCTCCCGTTTCCCCAGCCAGCTCCAAACTGCAACCCCCTCCAGCACCTCCTCTGGCCTTTGGCTGTTTCCCGGGCCAGGAGGCCATCTGATCTTTGTTCTCCAACACCTTCAGTTGGCACCTTGCAAGGGAGGGGCCCAGGCCATCAGTTGCCAGGAGACAGGGTGTCAGCCATTCTCTATGCAGACAGCATCACACCTGCCTAGGCCTCTGCAACAATCACACACTCTTATCTCACCACCTAGATACCTAAGACATAGGGGAAACTGAGGTACCCACACAGTATTCAGAGAAAACATTAAGAACATTCCCACTTTGTCACACTGGAGGAGGGGCAACTCAGTGCAGAGAGAGACGAAGAGAATGGGCTAGAGCCAGGGAGAAGGTAGGTACCCGCTCTATGTGGGCGGGGGGGGGGATCCTGTTTACCTCCTCCCCAGCCCTGCTGTGCTTGAAGTTTACCCCCAGCCCCTCCCTTGCTCCAGGGACCAACCCTAGCACCTGCCCCGCTGTGCTTTTGCCCCTGGCCCCTGCCTTGCTCTAGTCAGCAGGAAGTAATCCTCCCACCCCATGCCCCACTGTGCTCGTCTTGCCCCGGCCTCTGCCTCACTCCAGCTGGGGACCAATCCTCCCCCCTCCACCATGCCCCGCTGTCAGGGTGGATAAAAATCAATGCCCGGGTCCTGGCCACCACTTTAATTTAATTTTAAATTAAGCTTCTTAAACATTTTTAAAACCTTATTTACTTTACATACAACAATAATTTAGTTATATATTATAGACTTATAGAAAGAGACCTTCTAAAAATGTTAAAATGTATTACTGGCACGCGAAACCTTGAATTAGAGTGAATAAATGAAGACTCAGCACACCACTTCTGAAAGGTTGCCGACCCCTGGTCTAGAAGATACCATCAGAGATGCTTAGTTTTGCAGTTCTCAAACTGTGGATTTGTGTCTCCAGAGGTAACATGCTTATTAACAGCAAAAATGTTTTTAAATAAATAACATATAGAGGTGAGAAATAACAGACCTCAACCCTATTGTCCCTCTGCAAATTTGTGTACACAGAGTCAATCCCTTACCGCTCTCTAAAAGTGAAACATTTCAAAAAGTTCAATGAATAGAAGATTGTTGGGGGTGGAATAGATCTGGACAAGGAGAAGTCTGGAGATAAATGTTTGCTGTTGAAGAAAAAAATCCAAAATACTTAATGGTGTTGTTTTAGTTAAATAAAACAATTTTAATGTCTGTCTGGTGATGTTCTCCTCCTAATACAGCATGGCAAGAAAATCCTCCAAATATTAATGATTAACCTGTTGAATTGGAGATAGTTCACCTCCCAGTGACTTCATAAATATCTGCTTCAATTACCTTTGTTAAATGAAATAACCAAACAATCATTCATTTGCTTATATAGCTGTAAAACTCAACTGAAAAGTTTTCAAAATAAATCACTGTTTAAAAATGTATAGTGTGTACTTTCTAAAAATGAAACCTACATCTATCTCTGAGTTGTGAAGAATATGTATTAAGGTTATAACAACCAACAAGAATGCACTTTTATGTACAAAACCATGATTAAATCGAGTCTTCCTGACTAGTGATTTAAATCATGATTTAAACCAAATCCACCCTGCCCGCTGTGCTCTTGCCCCTGGCCCCCAGGGGGGCCCACAAATATGTTTGGTACCGGGCCCACAAAAAGTTAATCCAGCCCTGTGTGGAAGACCCATCCCCTGGACACTTGGGAAAGAATTCTCTATAGTAACTTAGAGCCTTCCCCATCTAGTGTCCGGTCTCCGTCCACTGGAGATATCTGCTAATAGCAGTTGCAGCTGGGCCTATGCCATTGCAGGCAACCTCATCATACCATACTCTTCATAAACTTGTCAAGCTCATTCTTAAAACAAATTCGTATTTTTGCCTCCACTACTCCTCTTGGAAAACTGTTCCAGAACTTCACCCCAATGGTTAGAAACCTTCTAATTTCAAGCCTAAACTTGTTGATGACCAGTTTATATCCTTTTGTTCTTGTGCCAGCATTGACCCTTAACTTAAATAACTCTTCTCCCTCCCTGGTGTTTTTCCCTCTGATGTATTTATAGAGAGCAAACATATCTCCTTTCAGCCTTTGTTTTGTTAGGCTAAACAAGCCAAGCTCCTTAAGTCTCTTTTCATAAGATAGGTTCTCCATTCCTCTAATCATCCTAGTAGCCCTTCTCTGCACCTGTTCCAGTTTGAATTCATCTTTCTTAAATGTGGGAGACCAGAATTGCACACAATATTCTGGATGAGGCCTTGTACAATGTTAACAACACTTCTCTATCTCTACTGGAAATACCTTGCCTGATGCATCCTAGGATTGCATTAGCCTTTTTCATGGCCACATCACATTAGCAGCTCATAGTCATCTTCTCTCTCCTCCTCTGCTGCTTCCAACTGATAAGGTCCCAGCTTATAGCAAAAATTCTTGTTGCTAGTCCCCTAGGCCTGGTCTACACTAGGAGGTTATGTCGAATTTAGCAGCATTAACTCGAATTAACCCTGCACCCGTCCACACAACGAAGCTATTTATTTCGACATAGAGGTCTCTTTAAATCGATTTCTGTACTCCTCCCCGACGAGGGGAGTAGCGCTAAATTCGACATGGCCATGTCGAATTAGGGTAGGTGTGGATGTAATTTGACGCTAATAGCTCCGGGAGCTATCCCACAGTGCACCACTCTGTTGACGCTCTGGACAGCAGTCTGAGCTTGGATGCTCTGACCAGCCACACAGGAAAAGCCCCGGGAAAATTTGAATTCCTTTTCCTGTCTGGCCAGTTTGAATCTCATTTCCTGTTTGGACATCGTGGCGAGCTCAGCAGCACTGGCAACGATGCAGAGCTCTCCAGCAGAGGTGACCATGCAATCGCAGAATAGAAAGAGGGCCCCAGCATGGACTGATCGGGAAGTCTTGGATCTGATCGCTGTGTGGGGCGATGAGTCCGTGCTTTCGGAGCTGCGATCGAAAAAACAGAATGCGAAGATCTACGAGAAGATCTCCAAAGCCATGACGGAGAGAGGATACAGCCGGGATGCAACACAGTGCCACGTGAAAATTAAGAAGCTGAGACAAGGGTACCAGAAGACCAAAGAGTCAAACGGACGCTCCGGATCCCAGCCCCACACATGCCGTTTCTACGAGGCACTGCATTCCATTCTAGGTGCGGCCGCCACCACTACCCCACCACTGTCCGTGGACTCTGACGATGGGGTATTGTCGACGGCCGCTTCCTCGGAGATGTTCGCGGATGGGGAAGATGAGGAAGGAGATGAGGAGGACGAGGCAGTCGACAGCGCTTTCAACGCTGATTTCCCCGACAGCCAGGATCTCTTCATCACCCTCACAGAGATCCCCTACCAACCCTCCCAAGGCGGTAACCCAGACCGTGAATCAGGGGAAACATCAGTAGGTAAGTGTTTTAAACATTTATTTTGAACAGAATAGGAATGGTATCCTGGGCCTGGTCTACACTACGACTTTAATTCGGATTTAGCAGCGTTAATTTGAATTAACCCTTCACCCGTCCACACAACGGAGCCATTTAGTTTGAAATAAAGGGCGCTTAAAATCGATTTCTGTACTCCACCCCGACGAGCGGAGTAGCGCCAAAATCGATTTTGTCAATTCGAATTAGGGTTAGTGTGGCCGCAATTCGATGGTATTGGCCTCCGAGAGCTGTCCCAGAGTGCACCATTGTGACCGCTCTGGACAGCAATCTGAACTCGCATGCACTGACCAGGTAGACAGGAAAAGCCCCAGGAAAATTTGAATTTCATTTCCTGTTTGCCCAGCGTGGAGCGCACAGGTGACCACAGATACCACAGATACCTCAGCTCATCAGCACAGGTAACCATGCAGGCTGATAATCGAAAAAGAGCACCAGCATGGACCGCACGGGAGGTACAGGATCTGATCGCTATATGGGGAGAGGATTCAGTGCTAGCAGAACTTCGTTCGAAAAGACGAAATGCCAAAACTTTTGAAAAAATCTCCAAGGGCATGATGGAAAGAGGCCACAATAGGGACTCAGATCAGTGCCGCGTGAAAGTCAAGGAGCTCAGACAAGCCTATCAAAAAACAAAGGAGGCAAACGGTCGCTCCGGGTCAGAGCCGCGGACATGCCGCTTCTACGCCGAGCTGCATGCAATTCTAGGGGGGGCTGCCACCACTACCCCACCTGTGATCGTGGAATCCGGGTCGGGGATAGTCTCTACACCTGAGGATTCTGAGGATGGGGAAGAGGAGGAGGAGGAGGAGGACGAGCTTGCAGAGAGCACCCAGCACTCCGTTCTCCCCAACAGCCAGGAGCTTTTTCTCAGCCTGACTGAAGTACCCTCCCAAGCCTCCCAAGCAAGTAGCCAAGACCATGACCCCATGGAAGGGACCTCAGGTGAGTTTACCTTTTAAAATATAAAACATGGTTTAAAAGCAAGCGTTTTTTAATGATTAATTTGCCCTGAGGATTTGGGATGCATTCGTGGCCAGTACAGATACTGGAAAAGTCTGTTAACATGTCTGGGTATGGAGCGGAAATCCTCCAGGGACATCTCCATGAAGCTCTCCTGGAGGTACTCCAAAAGCCTTGCCACAAGGTTTCTGGGCAGTGCCGCTTTATTCTGTCCTCCATGGTAGGACACTTGACCATGCCATGCTTGCAGCAAGTAATCTGGTATCATTGCCTGACAAAGCCTGGCAGCGTATGGTCCCGGTGTTTGCTGGCATTCAAGCAACATCCGTTCTTTATCTTGCTGTGTAATCCTCAGGAGAGTGATATCGCTCATGGTAACCTGGTTGAAATACGGGAACTTAATTAAGGGGACAGAGGTGGCCGTTCCTACTGGGCTGTTTGCCTGTGGCTGATAAGAAATCCTTCCCTGCAGTTAGCCAAGCGCGGGGGGGGGGGGGAATTGGCCCAGAGCTTTTTGCGTTTGGCTAGCAGGGATCTTCCCTGATACCAGCCACGCGGTGGGGGGAGGGGTAAAGCGATCATCCCAGGGAATTCATGGCGGGAGGGGGGGAGCGGGGGGGTTAGTTTGGTTTCTGCAGGGATCTTCCCTGATACCTGCCACGCGGTGGGGGGAGGGATACAGCGATCATCCCAGAGAATTGGATGGTGGGGGGGTTAGTTTGTTTTCTGCTGCTGAAGGTTAAACAGGAAAACCGCAGCAGTCAACAGGCTTTGCTTGGTATGTGGGAAAGGAGGGCGCAGAAGCCGAAAGACAATGGCTTACCATGGCTGCCTGCAAGCTGAATTCTGTTGCCCGGACCTGCGTCTGTGATCTCTAACACCAAAGCCACAGTCACTCAATATTAAGATGGAAAATGCGACCTTGTACTGAAATCACATGTGCTATGTAATGTGAATAGTGTTTTTCACCATGAAAGAGTATAAGTATTGTTCTGTAAAATGTATCAATTTAAAAAATTCACTCCTTTCTTTCAACCCTCCCTACAGCAGCTGCAAATTTTTCAAGCCTCCCTCCTCCGTCCCGAAGGCTATCTCAGATAAGGCGTCGTAGAAAGAGGACGCGAGACGACATGTTCACAGAAATAATGGAATCCACACGCAATGAAAGAGCTCATTTGAATGAGTGCAAGGACACTGTATCTAAATTTAGGAAAGATGCCAGTGAACGTGAGGTCTTGAGGGACGCTCGAGATGAGAGGTGGCAGGCTGCAACGCTGGGGTTGCTGCGTAACCAAACGGACATGCTCCGGCGTCTGGTGGAGCTTCAGGAATGGCAGCAGGATGACAGAGTGCCGCTGCAGCCGCTGTATAACCTCCCTCCCCCCTCACCATGTTCCATATCCTCCTCACCCAGACGTGTAAGAACGCGGGGGGGGGGGAGGCTCCGTGCACCCTCCCACTCCACCCCAGTGGACAGCCCAACCAAAAGGCTGTCATTATATTGAATTTGAGCAGTGACCTTATACTTCCCTCATATCCTCCTCCCAAACCTCACCCAGATTACCTTCTTGGTTCTCTCCCTATGTTTATAATCACTTAATAAAGAATACATGATTTTTAAACGATAGTGACTTTATTTCCTTTGAAAGAAAGCTGGGGGGAGGGTGGGTTGCTTACAGAGAATGAATGAGTCAATAAAGGGGGCTGGTTTTCATGAAGGGAGAAACAAACAGCATTTTCACACTGTAGCCTGGCCAGTCATGAAACTGGTTTTCAAAGCTTCTCTGATGCACAGCGCTTCCTGGTGTGTTCTTCTAATCGCCCTGGTGTCTGGCTGCGCGTAATCAGCAGCCAGGCGATTTGCCTCAGCCTCCCACCCTGCCATAAAGGTCTCCCCCTTACTTTCACAGAGATTGTGGAGCACACAGCAAGCAGAAATAACAATGGGGAGATTTCTTTGGCTGAGGTCGGAGCGAGTTAGTAGCGATCGCCAGCGACCTTTTAAACGGCCAAATGCACATTCTACCACCATTCTGCACTTGCTCAGCCTGTAGTTAAACAGCTCCTGACTCCTGTCCAGGCTGCCTGTGTATGGCTTCATGAGCCATGGCATTAAGGGGTAGGCTGGGTCCCCAAGGATAACTATTGGCATTTCAACATCCCCAACGGTTATTTTCTGGTCCGGGAAGTAAGTCCCTTGCTGCAGCCGTTTAAATAGAGTAGTGTTCCTGAAGACGCGAGCATCATGAACCCTTCCCGGCCACCCCACGTTGATGTCGGTGAAACGTCCCTTGTGATCCACCAGTGCTTGCAGCACCATTGAAAAGTACCCCTTGCAGTTTACGTACTGGGTACCCTGGTGCTCCGGTGCCAAGACAGGGATGTGTGTTCCATCTATCGCCCCACCACAGTTAGGGAATCCCATTGCAGCAAAGCCATCCACTATGACCTGCACATCTCCCAGAGTCACTAGCTTGTGTAGCAGCACCTCAGTGATTGCTTTGGCTACTTGCATCACAGCAGCCCCCACAGTAGATTTGCCCACTCCAAATTGATTCCCGACTGACCGGTAGCTGTCTGGCCTTGCAAGCTTCCACAGGGCTATTGCCACTCGCTTCTCAACTGTGAGGGCTGCTCTCATCCTGGTATTCTGGCGCTTCAGGGCAGGGGAAAGCAAGTCAATAAAGTTCCATGAAAGTGCCCTTACGCATGCGAAAGTTCCGCAGCCACTGGGAATCGTCCCACACCTGCAACACTATGCGGTCCCACCAGTCTGTGCTTGTTTCCCGGGCCCAGAATCGGCGTTCCATGCCTATAACTTGCCCCATTAACAGCATGATCTCCAAAGCACCGGGTCCCGCGGTTCGATAGAATTCCATGTCTATATCCTCATCACTGTCCTCGCCGCGCTGCTGTTGCCTGCTCCTCTCCGCCTGGTTTTCCAGGTTCTTGTTCAGCATAAACTGCACGATAAGGTGCGAGGTATTTACAATGTTCATGACTGCTGTCTTGAGCTGAGCGGGCTCCATGCTTGCCGTGGTATGGAGTCTGCAGTGTTCACCCAGGAAAAAAGGCGCGAAATGGTTGTCTGCCGTCCGTTGCTTTCATGCAGGGAGGGAGGGAGGGAGGGAGGGGTGAGGCTGTACCCAGAACCACCTGCGACAATGTTTTGGTCCCATCAGGCACTGGGATCTCAACTCATAATTCCAATGGGCAGGGGAGACTGCGGGAACTATGGGATAGCTATGGGATAGCTACCCACAGTGCAACGCTCCAGAAATTGACGCTAGCCCCGGTACATGGACGCACACCGCCGAATTAATGTGCTCAGTGTGGCCGCATACAATCGAATTTATACAATCTGTTTCCCAAATTCGAATTATATAAATTCGGATTAATCCCGTAGTGTAGACATACCCCTAACAATGGGTTTTTCATGATTAGTTTGCCCTAGGCGCTTTAGTTTCTAGTCCTTGCCAGTGCAGCTACTGGAAAATTCTGTCAATATGTCCCGGGATAGAGCAGAAATCCTCCTGGAACAATTCCATGAAGGTCTCCTGGAGGTATTGTGAAAGCCTTTGCATCAGGTTCCTGGGGACAGCGGCCTTATTGCGTCCTCCATTGTAGGAAACTTTTCCGCGCTAGGCTAGCAGCAAGTACTCCGGGATCATTGCCTCGCAAAGCGTGGCGGCATACGGCCCTGGTGCTTGCTGGCATTCACGCAGCATGCGGTCTTTCTCTGTCTCCGAAATCCTCATCAGAGTGATATCACTCATGCTTTGAATTAGGGGAATGTTAGTATTGGGACTGATTGCCTGTTCCTTTACATAACTGTAACCGGCCGTTTACAGGCACGCGGTGGAGGCGTGACAGGGGCAGCATGGAGGGATCTTTCCCGGGGACAGCCGCGAGGGGGGTGGAACGGGGCAGAGTTCATGCTGGCCGGATTGCCAGCAGCAGGAACTGGCCAACGCTAGGAGCATTGCTTGAAACGTGAAAGGAGGGCACTGCTATAAATTAAGCTTTAAGCAGCCAAAAGTCTACGGCTTACCATGTCCGCCTGCTAGCCGAATTCCGTTGTCCGGCCCCGCTTGTGTGATCTGTACAGCAAGACCCCAGGCACTCAATGGGAAGGCCGAAAATTCGACCTTGTACTGAGTGCACATGTGATAGGTGCTGTGCACGGTCTTGTTCACAGAGAAAGACTATATTCATTGTTCGCAAAACTGTATCTTTCTAAGGAATTCACTCCCTTTTTCCCATCCCACAGCTGCGAGTGTCTCCCGACCTACCCCGGCATCCCCCTCCCAGAGGCTGGCACAGATCAGGCGATGAAAGAGAAGGACACGGGACGAGATGTTCTCAGAACTTATGGGCTGCTCCCGAGCTGAGGCGGCACAGCAGACCCAGTGGAGGGAGAACATGTCGCAATACCAGCGATCACACAGCGAACGAGAGGACAGGTGGCGGCAGGAAGACCAGCAGGCGACTCAAACGTTGCTTGGACTAATGAGGGAGCAAACGGACACGCTCCGGTGCCTTGTAAATGTTCTGCAGGACCGGAGGCAGGAGGACAGAGCCCCGCTGCATTCTCTCTCTAACCACCCTCCCCCGCCACAAAGTCCCATCCCCCCCTCACCCAAAGTCCCAAGAAGGAGGGGCGGCAGGGGCCGTGAAAACAGTCACTCCACCCCTGCAGACTGCTCAAGTAACAGAAGGCTCTCATTCCCAAAGATTTGATAAGTCCTTTCCTTCACTCCAAAAGCACCTCACCCAAGCCCCCGTCCCAGTTTCATCCCCTAACTGTGTAGTTGTTAATAAAAAATACGTTTCTGTTAATTACTGTTTCCATCATGTTCTTTTAGAGGAGAGTGTGTTTGAAGGGGGGGAAGGGGGTTGGTAATTGGAGAGGACAGTCACCTTTACCAGGGTACAGACACGGGGGCAGGTTCAGCAGAAGGTCACACACACATTGCAGTCACTAGGCACCCTGGTCAGTCTGGGAGGTGGTTTTCATGTTCTGTGTGTGGGGGGCTATGTGAGTTTGTGGCAGGGGAGGGCGGTTACAGATCTTATGCAGTGGTCCTTAGCCTGGATGACAGAGCCACGCAGCAGGGGATCTGTAACCGCCCTCCCCCGCCACAAAGTCACATAGCCCCCACACACAGAGTCCCGAAAAGGAGGGGTGGCAGGCTCCGTTGAAACAACCAGTCAACCACTGTGGACCGCTCTAGGAGCAGGAGCCTGTCATTCCTTGAGTTTAGAAGCGTCCTTTCCATCACTACACCCGCTCCCCACCACAGTCTGCGTCCCAGTTTCAACACTTTACCACGAAATCCTTAATAAAGAAAACAGTGTTAATGAACAAAGTTTCATTTATTTTATTTTTAAAGGTGTGTTGGAAGGGGGGGAAGGGGGTTGGTAACTGGAGAGGATAGTCAACATTAACTGGGTAAAGAAACGGGGGCAGGTTCAGCTTCTGTTTAAACAAACTTAATAGTCACAGGTTACCCTGCTCACTCTGGAACCTAGCTTTCAAAGCTTCCCGGATGCACAGCGTGTCCCGCTGGGCTCTTCTAATCGCCCGGCTGTCTGGCTGGGCGTAATCAGCAGCCAGGCGATTTGCCTCAACCTCCCACCCCACCATAAACGTCTCTCCCTTGCTCTCACAGAGATTGTGGAGCACACAGCAAGCTGCAATAACAATGGGGATATTGGTTTCGCTAAGATCAGAGCGAGTCAGTAAGCTTCTCCATCTCCCCTTCAGACGTCCAAAAGCACACTCCACCACCATTCTGCACTTGCTCAGCCGGTAGTTGAAGAGTTCTTTTTCACTGTCCAGGGCACCTGTATAGGGCTTCATGAGCCAGGGCATTAGCGGGTAGGCTGGGTCCCCGAGGATGACTATCGGCATCTCCACATCCCCAACAGTTATTTTGTGGTCCGGGAAGTAAATACCTTCCTGCAGCCGTCTAAACAGACCAGAGTTCCTGAAAATGCGAGCATCATGAACCTTGCCCGGCCATCCGACGTTGATGATGGTAAAACGTTCCCTATGGTCCACCAGTACTTGCAGCACCATTGAAAAGTAGCCCTTTCGGTTAATGTACTGGCTGGCCTGGTGGGCCGGTCCCAGGATAGGGATGTGAGTTCCATCTATAGCCCCACCGCAGTTTGGGAATCCCATCGCAGCGAAGCCATCTATGATCACCTGCACGTTTCCCAGGGTCACTACCTTTGAGAGCAGTAGCTCAATGACTGCGTTGGCTACTTGCATCATAGCAACCCCCACGGTAGATTTGCCCACTCCAAAGTGATTCGCGACTGACCGGTAGCTGTCTGGCGTTGCAAGCTTCCAGAGGGCTATGGCCACTTGCTTCTGGACAGTCAGGGCTGCTCGCATCCGGGTGTCCTTGCGCTTCAGAGCAGGGGACAGCAACTCACAAAGTTCCAGGAAAGTTCCCTTACGCATCCGAAAGTTTTGCAGCCACTGTGATTCATCCCAGACCTGCAGCACTATGCGGTTCCACCAGTCCGTGCTTGTTTCCCGGGCCCAGAATCGCCGTTCCACACCATCAACATGACCCATTGCCACCATGATGTCCACGGCGCGGGGTCCCGTGCTTTGCGAGAGGTCTGTGCCCCTCTCAGACTTAATGTCCTCACCGCGCTGCCGTAGCCGCCTCGCCCGATTTCTCAGCAGCTGCCTCTGAAAAAGGTGGATGATAAGGTGCAAGGTGTTGACAACGGCCATAACTGCAGCGATGATCGCAGCGGGCTCCATGTTCGCAGTGCTGTGGCGTCCGCGCTGTCAATCACCAGAAAAGTGCGCGAACTGATTGCCCGCCGGCACTTTCACGGATGGAGGGCGGGAGTGACGGTTGAATGACAACAGTTACCCAAAACCACCCTCGACAGATTTTTTGCCCCAGCAGGCATTGGGGGCTCGACCCAGAATTCCAATGGGCAGCGGGGACTGCGGGAACTGTGGGATAGCTGCCCACAGTGCACCGCTTCCAATGTCGACGCTTGCCCCATTAGTGTGGACTCACAAAGTCGAATTACTGTCCGTAGTGTGGATACACACGTTCGACTTTGTAATATCGGTTCCACAAATTCGCTTTAAGTAAAATCGAACTACTCTCGTAGTGTAGACATACCCTTAGTGCATGATCTTGCACTTTGCACTATTAAATTTCATCCCATTTCTATAACGCCATTTTTCAAGGTCAGCCAAATCTCCTTGTAGGATATTCTGGTCCTCCATGTTGGTTATACCTCCAACTTCGTGTCATCCACACATTTTATTAGCTCCGTGTAGCTCAAAAGCTTGCCTCTTTCACAAACAGAAGTTGGTCCAACAAGAGATGTTACTTCACCCACCTTGTTTCATTAATGAAAATGTTACATAAGACTGGTCCCAAGACCAATTCTTCAGGAACTCCACTAGTAATCTCCCTCCAGGCTGACAGTTCACCTTTCAGCATGACCCACTGTAGTCTCCCCTTTAACCAGTTCCTTACCCACCTTTTGATTCTCATATTGATCCCCCTCTTTTCCAATTTAATAATTTCCCATGTGGAACTGTATCATATGCTTTAGAGAAATCCAGGAAGATTAAATCTACTGCACTTTCCCCCCCCTTGCCACTCTCACATCATTTTGTGCTGTACCACCACTTTAGGAGGCCTGGGAGGGTTATAGCAGCATTATGATGCACCGCATGGCCCTTACACCAGTTTATCCCAGGCTGAAATAGAGTAAAGGCAATTCAAAAGCAGTTTGTTTTGATTGAAGCGTTGAGATAAAGCAATAGAGGGCAATCTCTGCCACTGTGCATGTGTAGAATTCATGTCCCCAGCAGATTTCTTTGCTTCCCCACAGAAAAATGAATTCTGACGGCGAAGCAAAGGGAGCTGCAAGAGCGGTCATGTGCCCCTCCCCAGAAGTGCGGGTGCATCATTTCAGTTGCCCGGAGCAGCCAGCAGAGAGGTAAATCACTGCCGATGGCTCCTATCCTGTGCTGAACTCAGCTGCTAATCCCAGCTGGGCTGGGGGAGGATGAGACTTCCTCTTCCCCTGCAAGGAATGGCCAGGGCCGAGGCTGGGTCAGACCCAACCCCGGAAACCTGCCCCAGCTCCAGGAAGCTCTGAATGCCTCCCCCTGCTTCCTGCCCCCATTGCTCCTCAGCTGCGGGGCAAAGGGGTCACTGTACAGGGAGCTGCTGCCCCTTCCACCCAGCCCTTGTGCATCCAGACCCCCAGAACCCCAGCTGAGCTCCCCGCACCCAAACCCCTACCCCACTGAGCCTCATCCCCCCTGCATCCAGACCCGTCAAGCCCCTCCCCCTGCATCCAGACCCCCCACTCTTGCACCCCCCCACAGAGCCCCACACACTCAAACCCCAACCCTGATGATCCCCACCCTCACCCCACACCTGGATCACCCTGATGAGCCTCCTGCACCTGGACCATCACCCTACTAAGCCCTAACCAGCTGCACCTAGACCCCCACTCCACCACGCCTCACTTCTTCAGCACTCAGACTGCCCCCTGCTGAGCCCCCAGCACCCCTGATAAGCCCCATGTCCCCAAACCCAGACCCCCTCAGCTGAGTCCTAACCTCCTTCACCTGAACCCTCCTGCAGAGTCCCATTGCCACTGCACCCAGAACCCCACAACAAGCCCCTGTGCATCCAGATCACCCCTGCATCTGGACCCTCCATAGAGCTGCTGCACCCATATATCCCCATACAGAACCCTCTCACCCCACACCCGGATCCCCCCATACTAATCCCCTCCACACTTGGATCCTGCCAGGCTTGAGTCTGCCTGCTCACGCCTGGATTGGAGTCAGGGCTCGATGTGTGTGCAAGACTCTGTCCCTCTTGCTTTCTAGCTTGGTGCACCTGGTGCAGAGGAGCAGGTCATTGGGTGTTTCTGGGGCAGGCCCAACCCTTACGCTGTGTCAGGGTCAGGTGCAGCATCACCGCTGAATCCATATCCTGGGAGGACGCGGGTGATTGCCCACCTCTGTGCAGCCAGTGGCATGTGCTCCGCACTACCACGTGCAAGCCTCCACATTTATTTATTGACAAATAAAATATGCACAATTTTGCAGAATTTTAAAATATTGTATGCAGCATTTTTATTTTTTTGGTGCAAAATTCCCTCAGGAGTACAATCAGTGCATGCACCCAAAGCCGTGCCTGCTGGCCCAAAGACAGTTAGGGTGACTAGATGTCCCAATTTTATAGGGACAGTCCTGATATTTGGGGCTTTGTCTTATATAGGCACCTATTGCCCCCCCACCTCCTGTCCCGATTTTTCACATTTGCTGTCTGGTCACCCTAGTTATAGCACTGTGACTTTCCTTTCTAGACAAGTCCCAGAAGTTCGCTTCTGGGAACTGAGTCCAGCACTCTCAATTCCCACTGCTGGGCTCCAATTAGGGTGACCAGACAGCAAGTGTGAAAAATCGGGACGGGGGTGGGAGGTAATAGGAGTCTATATAAGAAAAAGACCCAAAAATCGGGACTGTCCCTATAGATTCAGGACATCTGGTCACCCTAGCTCCAATCACTAGTCGATGCTGCCCAGCCAAATCACCTGACAAACCTCTTGATTAAGCTACAAGTACAAACCTCTCAGACAAAAGGAAAGACCCAGAGCATCCCCTCCCACACAACCCCACAGCTGAGCCCACGTGCCCCAAGCATCACCAAGAACAAGACAGAGCAGGTGCCCTGCACTGCCCCCTGAGAGATGCTGGATATGGATATGGAGAGGCAGCTCTCAAACTAACCGAATCCCAATAGACCCACCCACTGTTGGCCCTGGCCCTGCCCCTGGAACCACCCATCACAAGTTACCTACCCTTACCCCATAGCCCCATGCCTGTGACCCCATGCCACAGCTCTGTCCTTATTCCACTTCTAGCCGTATAGCTAGGGTGACCATACGTCCCATTTTGGCCGAGACAATCCCTTTTTTAAACCTTGTCCCGGCCGTCCTGACGTTTTTGGCAAATGTGGGCATTTGTCTCATTTGCCAACTTGATCAGTGGGCAAGAGCAAACTGGACAAATGCCCACTTTTGTCAAAAAAGTGGGGTGTGGAGGAACATACAGGGGGGAGGCAGGGCTTGGGTGAGCAGCGACACCAGCCCCACGTGAGGGACAGGGGAGGGCTTGAGCCAGCGACTCGGGCCAGCCTCACCCAGGGGAGAGGAGGGCTTGGCCGAGTGGCTTGGGCCAGCCTCAGAGGAGGGGGAGGTTCGGGCCAGCCCCGTGTGGGGACTGGGGCTAGCTCCACGCTGTGTCCTGTTTTCCCTTTGGGAAATTCATAGATTCATAGATTCTAGGACTGGAAGGGACCTCGAGAGGTCATCGAGTCCAGTCCCCTGCCCGCATGGCAGGACCAAATACTGTCTAGACCATCCC
>NW_020664546.1:1022555-1049686 GCF_002925995.2 Terrapene triunguis
GGGCGCCGGGGGGGAGGGCGGCCGGAGCCCTGGGGGGAGGGCGGCGAGCCCCGGCTGGGGCTCGGCTCGGCTCTCCCCCCCCGCGGCCAGAGCGCCGCGCCGCCGCCCCCCTCCAGGTGCCGCCCCAAGCACCAGCTTGGGTGCCTGGTGCCTGGAGCCGGCCCTGGCTTTCAAGGTACACAGAGCTCTAGAAGAGTTAATCCAAAAGAGTCCCATCATTCGGGAGAGTTCAGCCTTGTATATAGCCTTCTGGGCTGCACTCATGGCTATTCCCTCCCCTTCCACCAAAAGCTCCCCAGAAGCTGTCTTCACCAATGATCACACACCAGTCAGAGGCACAGTGATCTACCCTACCAAAAACCCTGTTGAATGTGACTTTGTAATGAAGGTCATCAGGGCTGCACAGGTGTGTGCTCACATATAGAAACTTCCTCTCCTTCAGCCCCCACTCTCTAACCTAAAGTGTCAAACTCATTCTGTGGGGTGGGTCAGATTCCATATTTAAGTATGGCCCATGGCCTCAGGCTAGGGCTCCATACTCCCCTCAGTTGACAGCAGACGCTGACTGATGTCACTTGCAGGGTTGCAGAAAGATCAAGATCAACCCTCTATAGTAACTAAGGGCTAAATTCATAAAGGTATTTAGGCATTGCAATGCCTACACCTAGGCACCCTGTCACCTCTGAGAGGTGTTCCCCAGGGTGCCACCTGGAACTGGGGTACCTGATCTCCCTGCCCCAACAGCCTGGGCTCCCTCTCACACTGAACTGCTGTGACAAGCTGCAAAGCCCTGCAGCCTGCACTTTTACCAGCATTCATAGGGACCAATAGGGACACACCCAGCTGCAGTTACACGCAGGTTCTCTAACCACCAACTTTCCAGTCTAGGACCACAGAGCAGTACTGTCCTGTCCTGGTCAAATCTGGCCAGTATATGAATTTAATACCTGGTCCACCTCTCCCTCAGAGTGAAGAGGACAATGCACACTTGTGGTAACCAAGCCAAGATTTTCCCCAAGCACTCCAATCAAAGCTCACTGGTTTAGATTAAAACAAAAACAAGTGTATTAACTACAAAAGATTTTAAGTGGTTATAAGGGATAGCAAACAGATCAAAGCAGATTACCTAGCAAATAAACAAAAAACACAAATTAAGCTTAATATACTAAATAGATTGGATATGAGTTAGCAGATTCTCACCCTGAGAAATGATACAAGCAGGCTGCAGATTCTTAAGGCATAAGCTGCATTAGCTTTACAGCTTGGTTTTCTCAGGTCTTCATTCACAGGCTAGAAAACCCTTTAGCCTGGGACCAGCACTTCCCCCAGATCAGTCTTTGTTCCTCAAGTGTTTCCAGGAGTCTTCTTGTGTGGGGAGTGAAGAACCTCAGATGATGTCACTCCTTGCCTTATATAGCTTTTGCATATGGCAGGAACCCTTTGTTTCAAAGCTTGGTTCCCAGACCAGTTTTTGGAAAAAATACTGACATCCCAAGATGGAGTCCAGCATCATGTGGCCTGGTCACATGTCCTTGTAGAGTCATAGAATCATAGAAGAATCATAGAATCACAGAAGATTAGGCTTGGAAGAGACCTCAGGAGGTCATCTAGTCCAACTCCGGGCTCAAAGCAGGACCAACACCAACTAAATCATCCCAGCCAGGGCTTTGTCAAGCTGGGCCTTAAAAACCTCTAAGGAGGGAGATTTCACCACCTCCCCAGGTAACCCATTCCAGTGCTTCACCACCCTCCTAGTGAAATAGTGTTTCCTAATATCCAACCTAGACCTCCCCCACTGCAACTTGAGACCATTGCTCCTTGTTCTGTCATCTGCCACCACTGAGAACAGCCTAGCTGAATGGCCTAGCTCCATTCTCTTTGGAACCCCACTTCAGCTAGTTGAAGGCTGCTATCAAATCCCCCCTCACTCTTCTCTTCTGCAGACTAAATAAGCCCAGTTCCCTCAGCCTCTCCTCGAAAGTCATGTGCTCCAGCCCCCTAATAATTTTCGTTGCCCTCCGCTGGACTCTCTCCAATTTGGCCACATCCTTTCTGTAGTGGGGGGCCCAAAGCTGGACGCAATACTCCATATGTGGCCTCACCAGTGCTGAATAGAGGGGAATAATCACGTCCCTCGATCTGCTAGCAATGCTCCTACTAATGCAGCCCAATATGCTGTTAGCCTTCTTGGCAACAAGGGCACACTGTTGACTCATATCCAGGTTCTCGTCCACTGTTATCCCTAGGTCCTTTTCTGCAGAACTGCCGCTTAGCCAGTTGGTTCCCAGCCAGTGCATGGGATTCTTCCGTCCTAAGTGCAGGACTCTGCACTTGTCCGTGTTGAACCTCATCAGATTTCTTTTGGCCCAATCCTTCAATTTGCCTAGGTCACTCTGGACCCTATCCCTACCCTCCAGCATATCTACCTCTCCCCGCAGCTTAGTGTCATCCACGAACTTGCTGAGGGTGCAATCCATCCCATCATCCAGATCATTAATGAAGATGTTGAACAAAACTGGCCCCAGGACCGCCCCTGGGGCATTCCGCTTGATACCGGCTGCCAACTAGACATCGAGCCGTTGATCACTACCTGTTGAGTCCGACGATCTAGCCAGCTTTCTATCCACCTTATAGTTCATTCATCCAATCCATTCTTTTTTAACTTGCTGGCAAGAATACTGTGGGGGAGCATATCAAAAGCTTTGCTAAGGTCAAGGTATATCACGTCCACTGCTTTCCCCATATCCACAGAGCCAATCTCATCATAGAAGGCAATCAGGTTGGTCAGGCATGATTTGCCCTTGGTGAATCCATGTTCCTGATCACCCTCCTCTCCTCCAGATGCTTCAAAATGGATTCCTTGAGGACCTGCTCTATGATTTTTCCAGGGACCGAGGTGAGGGACTCCCCAGATTCTCCTTCTTCCCTTTTTAAAAGATGGGCACTATATTTGCCTTTTTCCAATCATCCGGGACCTCTCCCGATTGCCATGAGTTTTCAAAGATAATGGCCAATGGCTCTGCAATCACATGAGCCAACTCCCTCAGCACCCTTGCATCCAACCCCATGGACTTGTGCATGTTCAGCTTTTCTAAATTGTCCTTAACCTGTACTTTCACCACTGAGGGCTGCTCACCTCCTCCCCATACTGTGCTGCCCAGTGCAGCAGTCTGGGAGCTGACCTTGTCTGTGAAGACCGAGGCAAAAAAAACATTGAGTACATCAGCTTTTTCCTCATCATCTGTCACTAGGTTGCCTCCCCCTTTCAGTAAGGGTCCCACACTTTCCCTGACCTTCTTCTTGTTGCTAACATATCTGTAGAAACCCTTCTTGTTACCTTTCACATCCATTGCTAGCTGCAACTCCAATTGTGCTTTGGCCTTCCTGATTACACCCCTGCATTCTCGAGCAATATATTTATACTCCTCCTGATTCATCTGTCCAAGTTTCCACTTCTTGTAAGCTTCCTTTTTGTGTTTAAGTTCACTGAAGATTTCTCTGTTAAGCCAAGCTGGTCCCCTGCCATATTTGCTATTCTTTCTGCATATTGAGATGGTTTGTTCCTGCACCCTCAATAAGGTTTCTTTAAAATACAGCCAGCTCTCCTGGACTCCTTTCCTCCTCATATTAGCCTCCCAGGGGATCCTGCCCATCAGTTCCCTGAGGGAATCAAAGTCTGCTTTTCTGAAGTCCAGGGTCCATATTCTGTTGCTCTCCTTTCTTCCTTCTGTCAGGATCCTGAACTCGAACATCTCATGGTCACTGCTGCCCAGGTTGCCACCCACTTCTACTTCCCCTACCAATTCTTCCCTGTTTGTGAGCAATAGGTCAAGAGGAGCACAGACCCTGGTTGATTCCTCCAGCACTTGCACCAGGAAGTTGTCCCCGACACTCTCCAAAATCTTCCTGGATTGTCTGTGCACTGCTGTATTGCTTTCCCAGCAGATGTCCTGGTGACTGAAGTCCCCCATGAGAACCAGGGCCTGTGATCTGGAAACTTCTGTTAGTTGTCTGAAGAAAGCCTTGTCTATAATAGGCATAACAGAAACCTGGTGGAATGAGGATAATCAATGGGACACAGTAATGCCAGGGTACAAAATATATCAGAAGGACAGAACAGGTCGTGCTGGTGAGGGAGTGGCACTATACGTGAAAGAAAGCATAGAATCAAACGAAGTAAAAATCTGAAATGAACTAAATTGTTCTATAGAATCTCTATGGATAGTAATTCCATGCTTGAAAAATAAGAATAGAGCAGAAGGGCTATATTACAGACCACCTGACCAGGATGGTGTTAGTGACTCTGAAATGTTCAGGTTATTAAAATAAAAAACTCGATAATAATAATGGGGGATTCAACTATCCCCATATTGACTGGGTACATATCACCTCAGGAAGGGATGCTGAGATAAAGTTTCTTGAAACCTTAAATGACTGCTTCTTGGAGCAGCTAGTCTTGGAACCCACAAGAGGAGAGGCAATTCTTGATTTAGTCCTAAGTGGAGCACAGGATGAGGTCCAAGAGGTGAATATAGCTGGACCGCTTGGTAATAGTGACCATAATATAATTAAATTTAACATTCCCGTGGCGGGGAAAACTCCACAGTGGCCCAACACTGTAGCATTTAATTTCAGAAAGGGGAACTACACAAAGATGGGTAGGTTAGTGAAACAGAAATTAAAAGGTACAGTACCAAAAGTAAAATCCCTGAAAGCTGCATGGAAACTTTTTAAAGACATCATAATAGAGATTCAACTTAAATGTATAGCCCAATTTAAAAAACATAGTAAGAACCAAAAAAGAGCCACCGTGGTTAAACAACAAAGTAAAAGAAGCAGTGAGAGGCAAAAAGGCATCCTTTAAAAAGTGGAAGATAAATCCTAATGAGGAAAATAGAAAAGAGCATAAACTCTGTCAAATGAAATGTAAAAATATAATTAGAAAGACCAAAAAAGAATTTGAAGAACAGCTAGCCAAAGACTCCAAAAGTAATAGCAAAAAAATTTTAAATACATCAGAAGCAGAAAGCCTGCTAAACAACCAGTGGGGCCACTGGACAATCGAGATGCTAAAGGAGCACTCAAAGACGATAAGGCCATTGCGGAGAAACTAAATGAATTCTTTGCATCGGTCTTCACTGTTGAGGATGTGAGGGAGATTCCCAAACCTGAGCCATTCTTTTTGGGTGACAGATCTGAGGAACTGTCCCAAATTGAGGTGTCATTAGAGGAGGTTTTGGAACAAATTGGTAAACTAAACAGTAATAACTCTCCAGGACCTGATGGTGTTCACCCAAGAGTTCTGAAGGAACTCAAATGTGAAATTGCAGGACTACTAACTGTCATCTGTAACCTATCATTTAAATCAGCTTCTGTACCAAATGACTGGAGGGTAGCTAATGTGACGCCAATTTTTAAAATGGGCTCCAGAGGTGACCCTGGCAACTACAGGCCAGTAAGCCTCACTTCAGTACTGGGTAAATTGGTTGAAACTATCGTAAAGAACAAAATTGTCAGACACATAGATGAACATAATTTGTTGGAAAATAGTCAATATGTTTTTTGGAAAGGGAAATCATGCCTCACCAATCTACTAGAATTCTTTGAGGGGGGTCAACAAGCATGCGGACAAAGGAGATCCAGTTGATATAGTGTATTTAGATTTTCAGAAAGCCTTTGACAAGGTCCCTCACCAAAGGATCTTAAGCAAAATAAGCAGTCATGGGATAAGAGGGAAGGTTCTCTCATGGATTGGTAACTGGTTAAAAGATAGGAAACAAAGGGTAGGAATAAATGGTCAGTTTTCAGAATGGAAAAAGGTAAATAGTGGTGTCTCCCAGGGATTTGTACTGGGCCCAGTTCTATTTAACATATTCATAAACGATCTGGAAAAAGAGGTAAACAGTGAGGTAGCAAAATTTGCACATGATACAAAGCTACTTGCGGGGGGGAGGGATAGCTCAGTGGTTTGAGCATTGGCCTGCTAAACCCAGGGTTGTGAGTTCAATCCTTGAGGGGGCCATTTAGGGATCGGGGCAAAAATCTGTCTGGGGATTGGTCCTGCTTTGAGCAGGGGGTTGGATTAGATGACCTCCTGAGGTCCCTTCCAACCCTGATATTCTATGATTCTATAGCTAAGTCCCAGGCAGACTGTGAAGAGCTACAAAAGGATCTCACAAAACTGGGTGACTGGGTAACAAAATGGCAGATGAAATTTAATGTTGATAAATGCAAAGTAATGCACATTGGAAAACATAATCCTAACTATACATATACAATGATGGGGTCTAAATTAGCTATTACCACTCAAGAAAGAGATCTTGGAGTCATTGTGTATAGTTCTCTGAAAACATCCACTCAATGTGCAGCAGCAGTCAAAAAAGCAAACAGAATGTTGGGAATCATCAAGAAAGGGATAGATAATAAGACAGAAAATATCATATTGCCTCAATATAAATCCATGGTACACCCACACCTTGAATATTGCGTGCAGATGTGGTTGCCCCATCTCAAAAAAGATATATTGGATTTGGAAAAGGTTCAGAAAAGGGCAACAAAAATTATTAGGGGCGTAGAATGGCTTCTGTACGAGGAGAGATTAAGAAGAGTGGGACTTTTCAGTTTGGAAAAGAGGCGACTAAGGGGGGATATGACAGAGGTCTATAAAATCATGAGTGGTATAGAGAAAGTAAATAAGGAAGTGTTATTTACTCCTTCTCATAATACAAGAACAAGGGCCACCAAATGAAATCAATAGGTAGCAGGTCTAAAACAAACACAAGAAAGTATTTTTTCACGCAACGCACTGTCAGCCTCTGGAACTCTTTACCAGAGGGTGTTGTGAAGGCCAATATTATAACGGGGTTCAAAAGGGAGCTAGATAGATTCATGGAAGATAGGTTCATCAATGGCTGTTAGCCAGGATGGGCAGGAATGGTGTCCCTAGCCTGTTTGCCAGAAGCTGGGATTGGGTGACAGGGCATGGATCACTTGATGATAACCTGTCTGTTCATTCCCTTTGGGGCACCTGCCATTGGCCACTGTCAGAGGACAGGATACTGGGCTTGATGGACCTTTGGTCTGACCCAGTATGGCTGTTCTTATGTTCCTCATCCTTCTGGTCTCGTGGTCTATAGCAGATACCCACCACGACCTCACCCTTGTTGCTCTTGCCTCTAAACTTAACCCAAAGACTCTCAACACGCTTTTCTCCAGTTTCATACTGGAGCTCCGAGCAATCATACTGCTCTCTTACATACAGTGCAACTCCTCCACCTTTTCTAATTTATACCCATCCATGACAGTGCTCCAGTCATGTGAGTTACCCCACCAAGTCTCTGTTATTCCAATCACATCATAGTTTCTTGACTGTGCCAGGACTTCCAATTCTTCCTGCTTGTTTCCCAGGCTTCTTGTGTTCGTGTACAGGCACCTAAGATAACTAGCCAATCACCCTACTTTCTCAGTATGAATCAGGAGGCCTCCCCTGTTGCACCCTCCTCCCGGTATCCCACTTCCCCACTTACCTCAGGGCTTAGGTCTCCATCCCCCGGCGAACCTGGTTTAAAGCCCTCCTCACTAGGATAGCAAGCCTGCCTGCGAAAATGCTCTTCCCTCTCTTCGTTAGGTGAATCCCATCTCTTCCTAGCAATCCTTTTTCCTGGAGCAACATCCCATGGTCGAAGAATCCAAAGCCCTCTCTCCAACACCACCTGTGCAACCACGCATTTACTTCCACAATTTGATGATTCCTACCTGGGCATTTTCCTTCAACAGGAAGGATGGACGAGAACATGACTTGCACCTCAAACTCCTTCATCCTTCTTCCCAGAGCCACATAGTCTGCAGTGACCTGCTCAAGGTCATTCTTGGCAGTATCATTGGTGCCCACGTGGAGAAGTAGGAAGGGGTAGCGGTCTGAGGGCTTGATCAGTCTCGGCAGACACTTCGTCACATCCTGAATTCTAGCTCCAGGCAAGCAGCACATTTCTCGAGTTTCCTGGTCTGGACGGCAGATCGATGACTCCGTCCGCCTTAGGAGGGAGTCCTCGACCACCACCACCCGTCTCCTTTTGGGAGTGGTGGTCGTGGAACCCACATCCCTAGGACACTGCATCCCATGCTTTCCGGTCAATGGGGTCTCCTTCTGATACTGTCCCTCAGACGACTCTTCTAAACCGAGTGGCTAGGCAGCAGTTCTGCAGAAAAGGACCTATGGGTTACAGTGGACGAGAAGCTGGATATGAGTCAACAGTGTGCCCTTGTTGCCAGGAAGGCTAACGGCATTTTGTGCTGTATAAGTAGGAGCATTGCCAGCAGATCGAGGGATGTGATCATTCCCCTCTATTTGGCATTGGTGAGGCCTCATCTGGAGTACTGTGTCCAGTTTTGGGCCCCACACTACAAGAAGGATGTGGAAAAATTGGAAAGAGTCCAGCAGAGGGCAACAAAAATGATTAGGGGTCTGGAGCACATGACTTATGAGGAGAGGCTGAGGGAACTGGGATGATTTAGTCTGCAGAAGAGAAGAATGAGGGGGGATTTGATAGCTGCTTTCAACTACCTGAAAGGGGGTTCCAAAGAGGATGGATCTAGATTGTTCTCAGTGGTGGCAGATGACAGAACAAGGAGTAATGGTCTCAAGTTGCAGTGGGGGAGGTTTAGGTTGGTGCAGCAGGGTGGACACTCACTCCTGCCCTGAAGGGCTTGAAATCACCTCTGAAAGAGGGCTGCAGGGGTAAAAGCAGCCCTGGAGAGGGCTGCAGCTCTAAAAGCTGGGCTGATTGGGGAAGTGGCTGCAGCTGGGCCACACCACAATCAGGCCACAGCTGGCCTGTATAAAAAGGCTGGGAGCCAGGAGCTCAACAGTTTCTCTCTGAGTTCAGAGAGAGAAGGGCTTGGCTGCAGGGAGCTTAACCAAGTGCCTAGTGTGGAGCAGGGCTGGGGAAAGGCCAAGGGAGCCGGGGAGCTCTGGCCTAGGAAAGCCCCAAGCTGCAGGTCTAGGGTAAGGCCAAAGGGGCACTTGGGTTGCAGGAGCAGCCCATGAGTAGGCAGAGGCAGCAGGTCCAAACCCCTTTGCCTGTGATGAGTGGCTTATACACTGCAGTCTGCCCCAGTGAATGGGGGCTAGATGAGGACTGGCACTAGCCAAGACTGAGGTGAAGTGGGGATAGTGGGTGGGGGTTCCCCTAGGAGGGGGAGACCCAGAGCTGTGAGGGGTTACTGCCAGGGGGGCAGCACCCCTGACAACAGGGCACCGGGTCCGGGAGGGACACGGGGGCCAAGTGGTAGCGGGGCACCAGACTACAGAGGGTGCTCCAGAGGGCTGGTGAGCTAATTCCCGGAGACAACCAGCAGGAGGCGCCGCTGGGGTGAGTCCCGCACTGCTACAGTTGGATATTAAGAAAAACTTTTTCACTAGGAGGGTGGTGAAGCTCTGGAATGGGTTACCTAGGGAGGTGATGGAATCTCCTTCCTTAGAGGTTTTTAAAGTCAGGCTTGACGAAGGCCTGGCTGGGATGATTTAGTTGGGGATTGGTCCTGCTTTGAGCAGGGGGTTGGACTAGATGACCTCCTGAGGTCCCTTCCAACCCTGATATTCTATGATATTTTATTCTATTAAACATTCTCTGCCGTAATACCTGTGCAGAGAGCCTGAAAACGGTTTCTTACCTCTATCTGCATTGGGGGTACATGGGTTCTCCTCTGAAGAGCCTCTTCAGATGTTGTATTTACTGCTCACTGAAAGGCAAAAAACTCAATGGGAACTCTCCGCAGGCGAACTCCCAGGCAAACGCCCTCTGTTTGCTTCTCCTCTGCAGCCATTACCCACAGGTTGTCTGTAGCAGTTCTCAGGAAGGCTCACCAAATGGGGGATAAGCTTCTCCTAAGCCTAAGGCCTATTGTTTTTCCCTAATGGCCCATTACCCTGAGTAGACCCTTCCCCACCCACTATCTAGACTGAAAGCATCTTGTCTAGTGGGCGTTACCCAGGTGTAACTAAATTATAAATACTGATTCTGTATCTGTACTTCAAACTTCAGATACAAAAATGATACATGCATAGAAATAGGATAATCATATTAAGCAAATCATAACCTTTTCAATGACACCTTACACCACCCATCTTCCAATAAATACATCATAATTATGCAATAATCATATCACTATGAAGAATATGGGGTGCAGTGTCACAACCTCCTAGTGCAGACGTGGGCAAACTATGGCCCGCAGGCCACATCCGGCCCGCGGAACCATCCTGCCCAACCCCTGAGCTCCCGGCTTGGGAGCATAGTCCGCAGCCCCTCCCCCGCTCCTCCCTCCCCCGCAGCCACACCGCCGCGCAGGCCGTGCTCTGGCCTGCTGCTCCCACTGGGCAGCGCGGGCAGCATAGGTGGCTCTGGTCGGGTATCGCGGCTGCGAGCTCCTGCTGCTGGTAAGGGGGTGGGGAGTCCTGGGGGGCAGTCAGGGAGGAGGGGGCGGTTGGATCGGGTGGAGGTTCGGGGGGGGAGGGCAGTCAGGGGATGGGGAACAGGGAGGGTTGGGAGTGGGAGTCCCGGGGGGCCCGTCAGGGGGCGGGGATGTGGATGGGGTTGGGAGGGCAGTCAGGGGACAGGGAGCGGGGGGGTTGGATAAGGGGGTGGGATCCCGGGGGGCAGTTAGGGGCGGGGGGTCCCGGGAGGGGGTGGTGAGGGGATGAGGAGCAGAGGGCAGTTGGATAGGGGGTGGGAGTCCTAGTGGGGCTGTCAGGGAGCAGGGGTGTTGATAGGGGTCAGGGCAGTCAGGGGACAGGGAGCAGGGGGGTTGGATAGGGGGTGGGGGTCCCAGGAAGTGGACGGCAGGGGGAGTTGGATGGATTGGAGGTTCTGAGGGGGGCAGTCAGGGGGCAGGAAGTGGGAGGAGGCAGATGGGGGTGGGGGCCAGGCTGTTTGGGGAGGCACAGCCTTCCCTACCCGGCCCTCCATACAGTTGCGCAACCCCAATGTGGCCCTCGAGCCAAAAAGTTTGGCCACCCCTGTCCTAGTGGAATCCTCAGCCCTGACCAGCAAACTGAGTATGGAGCTGCCTAAATAACCCAAGAGTGAAATGCAGAGGTCTAAGCCAATCCCAAGGTATTTAAGCACCTAATTCCCACTGATAGGGGGCCTCTAGGAACCTGACTGGTAGGTCAAAGGGAGGTGCCTCCCACTGCTCAGAATTCTCAGTCATGAACCCACTCCTGGAGTTAGGTACCTAAGCCAGGTCATCCTATGCCTTGCATATGAAAACCAGATCTTTCTCATTAAAATCCAAAGAGAGATCCACACAGGATGTGGGAGACCTGTTTTCAAATCCCTGCTCTGCCTGGTTTGGACTAGGCACTTGAACCCAGGTCATCCACCTCCCAGGTGAGTGGCTTAAGCCCCAGGCTACAGAGTCACCCTGTGGGCCAATCAATAATTAATTATATAGTAGAACAGCTTCAACAGGAGCCTGGTAGTTAGTGCACAAACCAAGGATGTAGAAGACCCAGGCTCAAGTCCCTGTTCCTGATCAGACAGAGCAAGGACTTGAACTTGCGTCTCTGACATCATACAAGTGACCTAGCCACTTGACTAGGACATACCTACTGAAAAGTTCCCAGCCTGCTTATACCCAGCTGTCTTTTGTCTGGGGCCCAAACCTGGATGCAAGCCTCGTTGATAGGTGGTACAGGAGATAGTGTAAGAATCCTACTTCAGCAAGGGCTGTGAGCAGTTCCTTATCTGTGAGATTGCATCAGCAGTTAGGTGGCCTTGCGAATGCTGACTGGTGAAAGTTTAGGTGCCCACAGGATTAGGTGGCAGCTGATGGCAGTTTTGAGAATATCAGTGGTGCCTAAATAGTGAACTTAGGTATGTAAAAAGGCTGTTAGGCACCTAAGTTCCTTTGTGGACCTAGCACCAACCTCCTTATCATCGCATTCAACTTCACTCTTTCAGACAAACTGCTCTTTCTGCCCTTTGTTTCTCTTGGGAAGGTCCACAGGACTAGAAGAAAGCTATTGTTGTGCCAATATTTAAAAAGAGTAAACAGGCTGACCTGGGTAATTATAAGTATGTAAGCCTGATATTGATCATGGGCAAAACAATGGAACTGCTTATATGGGCTTGGATAATAAAGACTTAAAGGAGGATAATATAATTAATGCCAATCGACATTGATTTATGGAAAACAGATCAAATTAACTTGATATCCTTTTCTGATGAGATGTCAAGTTTGGTAGATAAATGTAGTGAATTAAGTTGGCAGACCGCGTCCACAGTACCGAGGCTAGCGTCGACTTCCGGAGCGTTGCACTGTAGGTAGCTATCCCACAGTTCCCGCCGCCCATTGGAATTCTGGGTTGAGATCCCAATGCCTGATGATGCAAAAACAGTGTCGCGGGGAGTTCTGGGTACATGTCGTCAGGCCCCTCCCCCTCCGTCAGAGCAACGGCAGACAATCGATTCGCGCCTTTTTACCTGGGTTACCTGTGCAAACGACATACCACGGCAAGCCTGGAGCCCACTCAGCTCAGCTCAGCTCACCGTCACCATATGTCATTTGGGTGCCGGCAGACGTGGTACTGCATTGCTACACAGCAGCAGCTAATTGCCTTTTGGCAGTAGACGGTGCAGTATGACTGGTAGCCATCATTGGCTATCTGGGTGCTGGCAGACGTAGGGCTGCATTGCTACACAGCAGCAGCTCCTTGCCTTTTAGCAGTAGATGGTGTATTACGATTGATATCCGTCATCGTCATATTCCTCAGTGAGTTCAATCAGAGGCACCTGGGCAGACATGTTTTGTCTCCTGGAGACTCAGTCCTACTGGCAGTCCTATTGAACCGTCTTGACGATGATGGCTAGCAGTCGTAGTACAGTATCTTCTGCCATGCACCCAGAAGATGCCGATGGCTATCAGTCATGCTGCACTGTCTGCTGCCAGCTTAAGATGTAAAAAATAGATGGACAAGATTTGTTCTGTATTCATTTGCTTTCCCCTACCTCCGTGAAATCAACGGCCTGCCAAACCCAGGGTTTTGAGTTCAATCTTTGGGGGGGCCATTCTGTGTGACAGTTGTTTGTGTTTCTCCCTGATGCACAGCCACCTTTGTTGATTTTAATTCCTTGTACCTGTAAGCCATGTCGTCACTCGCCCCTCCCTCCCTCCGTCAGACAATAGTTTCGCGCCTTTTTTCAGCACAGATGCCATAGCACTGGGATCATGGAGCCCGCTCAGATCACCGCGGCAATTATGAGCACTATGAACAGCACGCGCATTGTCCTGGAGTATATGCAGAGCCAGAACATGCCAAAGCAAAACCAGGCGAGGAGGCGATTGCAGCGCGGCGACGAGAGTGATGAGGAAATTGACATGGACATAGACCTCTCACAAAGTACAGGCCCCAGCAATGTGCAAATCATGGTGTTACTGGGGCAGGTTCATGCCGTGAAACGCCGATTCTGGGCCTAGGAAACAAGCACAGACTGGTGGGATGGCATCGTGTTGCAGGTGTGGGACGATTCCCAGTGGCTGCAAAACTTTCGCATGTGTAAGGGCACTTTCATGGAACTTTGTGACTTGCTTTCCCCTGCCCTGAAGCGCCAGAATACCAGGATGAGAGCAGCCCTCACAGTTGAGAAGGGAGTGGCGATAGCCCTGTGGAAGCTTGCAAGGCCAGACAGCTACCGGTCAGTCGGGAATCAATTTGGAGTGGGCAAATCTACTGTGGGGGCTGCTGTGATCCAAGTAGCCAACGCAGTCAAAGACCTGCTGATATCAAGGGTAGTGACTCTGGGAAACGTGCTGGTCATAGTGGATCGCTTTGCTGCAATGGGATTCCCAAACTGTGGTGGGGCGATAGACGGAACCCATATCCCTATCTTGGCACCGGAGCACCAAGCCACCGAGTACATAAACCGCAAGGGGTACTTTTCAATGCTGCTGCAAGCCCTGGTGGATCACAAGGGACGTTTCACTAACATCAACGTGGGATAGCCGGGAAAGGTGCATGATGCTCGTGTCTTCAGGAACTCTGGTCTGTTTCAAAAGCTGGAGGAAGGGACTTTCTTCCCGGACCAGAAAATAACCGTTGGGGATGTTGAAATGCCTATCGTTATCCTTGGGGACCCAGCCTACCCCTTAATGCCATGGCTCATGAAGCCGTACACAGACAGCCTGGACAGTAGTCAGGACCTGTTCAACTATAGGCTGAGCAAGTGCCGAATGGTGGTGGAATGTGCATTTGGACGTTTAAAAGCGCTCTGGCGCAGTTTACTGACTCGGATAGACCTCAGTGAAGCCAATATTCCAATTGTTATTGCTGCTTGCTGTGTGCTCCACAATATCTGTGAGAGTAAGGGGAGACATTTATGGCGGGGTGGGAGGTTGAGGCAAATCGCCTGGCCGCTGATTACGCGCAGCCAGACACCAGGGCGGTTAGAAGAGTACAGCAGGGTGCGGTGCGCATCAGAGAAGCTTTGAAAATGAGTTTTGTGACTGGCCAGGCTACGGTGTGAAACTTCTGTTTCTTTCTCCTTGATGAACCCAATGCCCGCCCCCCCCCCACCGGTTCACTCTACTTCCCTGTAAACTAACCACCCTCCCGCCCCCTTCGAGCACCGCTTGCAGAGGCAATAAAGTCATTATTACTTCACATTCATGCATTCTTTATTAATTCATCACACAACTAGGGGGATAACTGCCAAGGTAGCCTGGGAGGGGTGGGGGAGGAGGGAAGGAAAAGGACACACTGCACTTTAAAACTTTAACTTATTGAAGGCCAGCCTTCTGATGCTTGGGCAATCATCTGGGGTGGAGTGACTGGGTGGCCAGAGGCCCCCCCACCGCGTTCTTGGGCGTCTGGGTGAGGAGGCTATGGAACTTGGGGAGGAGGGCTGTTGGTTACACAGGGGCTGTAGCGGCGGTCTCTGCTCCTGCTGCCTTTCCTGCAGCTCAACCATACGCTGGAGCATATCAGTTTGATGCTCCAGCAGCCGGAGCATCGACTCTTGCCTTCTGTCAGCAAGCTGACGCCACCTATCCTCTTCAGCCCGCCACTTGCTCTCTTCAGCCCACGATTCAGCCCGCCACCTCTCCTCTCGTTCATATTGTGCTTTTTTGCACTCTGACATTGACTGCCTCCACGCATTCTGCTGTGGTCTGTCAGCGTGGGAGGACATCTGGAGCTCCAAGAACATATCATCCCGAGTCCGCCGTTTTCTCCTTCTAATCTTCACTAGCCTCTGTGAAGGAGAAACATTTGCAGCTGGTGGAGGAGAAGGGAGAGGTGGTTAAAAAAGACACATTTTAGAGAACAATGGGTACACTCTTTCACGTTAAATTTTGCTGTTCACATTACACAGCACATGTGCTTTCGTTACAAGGTCTCATTTTTCCTCTTATATTGAGGGCCTGCCGGTTTGGTGTGAGAGATCACTCACGCAGTGCCAGGCAACAGAATTCGGCTTGCAGGCAGCCATGGTAAGCCACAGTCTTTTGGCTTTTTTAACCTTCTTAACATGTGGGAATGGTTTCAAACAGTAGCGCCCTCATTTCCCATACCAAGCACCCGTTGGGTTGGCCATTTAAAATGGGTTTGCAATGTAAAAGGAGGGGCTGCGGTTTCCAGGTTAACATGCAGCAGAAACCCAACTACCCCCCCCCACACACACACACAATTCTCTGGGATGATCACTTCACCCCTCCCCGCCACCGCGTGGCTAACAGCGGGGAACATTTCTGTTCAGCGGAGCAGGAACGGGCACCTCTGAATGTCCCCTTAATAAAATCAACCCATTTCAACCAGGTGACCGTGAATGATATCACTCTCCTGAGGATAACAAAGAGAGATAAGGAATGGATGTTGTCTGCATGCCAGCAAACACCGGGACCATACGCTGCCATGCTTTGTTATGCAATGATTCCAGACTACGTGCTACTGGCCTGGCATGGTAAAGTGTCCTACCATGGCGGACGGGATAAGGCAGCCCTCCCCAGAAACCTTTTGCAAAGGCTTTGGGAGTACATGAAGGAGCGCTTTCTGGAGATGTCCCTGGAGGATTTCCGCTCCATCCCCATACACGTTAACAGACTTTTCCAGTAGCTGTACTGGCCGCGATTGCCAGGGCAAATTAATCATTAAACACGCTTGCTTTTAAACCATGTGTAATATTTACAAAGGTACACTCACCAGAGGTCCCTTTGTGTGCCCTCAGGGTCTGGGAGCACGCCTTGGGTGAGTTCGGGGGTTACTGGTTCCAGGTCCAGGGTGATAAACATATCCTGGCTGTTGGGGAAACCGGTTTCTTCACTTCCTTGCTGTGAGCTATCTTCATTGTCTTCATCATCATCTTCCTCGTACCCCGAACCCGCTTCCCTGTTGCGTGATTCTCCATTGATGGAGTCAAAGCACACGGTTGGGGTAGTGGTGGCTGCACTCCCTAGCATGGCATGCAGCTCTGCATAGAAGCGGCATGTTTGCAGCTCTGCCCCGGACCTTCCGTTTGCCTCTCTGGCTTTGTGGTAGGCTTGCCTTAGCTCCTTAATTTTCACGCGCCACTGCTGTGCGTTCCTGTTATGGCCTCTGTCCTTCATGGCCTTTGAGACTTTTTCAAATATTTTGCCATTTCGTTTACTGCTACGGAGTTCAGCTTGCACTGATTCGTCTCCCTATATGGCGAGCAGATCCCGTACCTCCCGTTCAGTCCATGATGGAGCTCTTTTGCGATCCTGGGACTCCATCATGGTTACCTGTGCTGATGAGCTCTGCGTGGTCACCTGTGCTCTCCACGCTGGGCAAACAGGAAATGAAATTCAAAAGTTCGCGGGGCTTTTCCTGTCTACCTGGTCAGTGCATCTGAGTTGAGAGTGCTGTCCAGAGCGGTCACAATGAAGCACTGTGGGATAGCTCCCGGAGGCCAATAACGTTGAATTCTGTCCACACTACCCCAAATCCGACCCGCAAAGGCCGATTTTAGCGCTAATCCCCTCGTCGGAGGTGGAGTAAAGAAACCTGTTTAAAGGGCCTTTAAGTCGAAAAAAAGGGCTTCGTCGTGTGGACGTGTCCAGGCTTAATTCGATTTAAAGCTGCTAAAGTCGACCTAAACTCGTAGTGTAGACCAGTCCTGAGACTTCTGTTAGGCATTTGACTTGGTACCAGAGGACACTTTGATTAAAAAACTAATATGATACAAAATTAACATGTCACACATTAAATGGACTAAAAACTTGCTAAGTGATAGATGGCAAATGTAAATGGGAAATCATCATTGAACAGGTGTATTTCTAGTGGGATCTTCCAGAGATGGGTTGTTGGCCCTGTGCTATTTAACAATTTTATCAATGATCTGGCAGAAAATGGAATGATCACTTATAAAGTGTACAGATGACACAAAGATTGGGGGAGTGGTACATAATGAAGAGGATACATCACTGATACAGAGAGATCTGGATCACTTGGTAAGCTGGGTGCAAGAAAACAATGTGTGTTTTAATAAGGCTGTATGTAAAGTTACAGATCTAGGAACAAAGAATGTAGGCCATGCTCATAGGATCAGGGACTCTATCCTGGAAAGCTGTGCGTCAGGGACCCACAGCTGAACCCAGACCCAGCTCGTTGCTCTCAGCTGATTCAGCTAATTAACCTGGCCTCCTAACTGACTAAAGACACCAGCAGGCACATTCTTAAACCTTGCAGCAGGCCTGGGTCCCTGGCTGCTCAATAGCATCCCACTTCCTATTTCCTGCTGCTGTTCTCAGCTCACTCCTGGCCCTTGCTCCTGCCTCCAGTGCCTTTTTCCTGATCCTGGCTAATACTCTGGCTCCCGCTTGCCCCCTGGACTTTGTGTAAGCAGGTGAATGGTCCCCACTCCAGGCCGCTCTCTCTGCACTGGATGCTTCCCTGACACACTGATGATTACATACAGTTCAAAGCAAATACAATTTATTAAACAGCAATCAATTTTTAAAAAATAAGGAAAAAATGGGGAAAGTTAAAGGAAAACACGTTACTTCTCTCTGTGGCATGGGGACATCACAACCAGCGTCTCTAGAATATAAGGGCAGTTCACAGCCTGTCCCTCACACATCCCAGGCCTCCTTCTCAGGCCCTGGCTGTGCTGCAGGGATGCTCTGGTGGTGGCCACACGCTCTCAGGCTCTAGGTGGCAGGACCCTTCTTCCCAGTGTTGCTTCCGCCCCATCGGGGTTACGATCCCCCTCCAAGTCTGGCCTGCAAGGCCTCTTGGCTGAGGCCTCTCCCTGCGCTGGGCCTGCTGCCCAGGGTCCCCCTCACTCTTCACAGCTGCTCACCGCACCGGCTCCAGACTGCTCCAGCCCCAGCTCCACCCCCCTGCCTCAGCACTGCTGCTGCTCTGCCTCCAGCTCCCTGGGCTGCTTCTCTGGCCCCGCTGGCTCTGGTTGCTGCAGCTCTGCCCCCAGGGCAGGTCTGTTCTGCGGGCTGCTTCTGTGACTCTGCTCCCAGTTCTGACCTGCTTCGTGGGCTGTTTTTCTGGCCCCTCTGGCTGGCAGGGCTCTGTTCCCCAGCTCAGCTTGGGCCCCTGCTTTCTCCTTAGCTCAGCCCCACTCTGTCTGACCCAGGCAATTCCAGCTCACATGGAGGATGAGACCCACCCCGGCCTCCTGACTCCCTGATTAGCCAGCCCGCCCTGTCAATCAGGCTGACCTGGAGCATTGGCCTCTCCCCATTGTTCCTGGGGACTGTCAGTCTCAGGGTCCTGATTTCCCATTGATCCTTCCCCTTTCTTTTAGTACTGGGAGATAGCCAACCAAAACACCCCCACTGAATGTGCTTACGTTTGAATTTGGCTTCTGACCCTGGCTCTGACCCTGATCTACTGGTTCCTGGCCCCCAACTCCAGTTTGCTTCTTGGACTTGGCAACTTGGCTCCTGATTTGGACTCTGGCCATTAGGCCTGATCACCCCCCTCTAACCATTAGGCCAGCTTCCCATCCTGATTACTGACCATTAGGAACAGCTGCCCACGGCCCTGTCCTTAACAGTTTGAGCAGCCCAAAACTGAAGAGGAGAAGACTCAGAGAGGGTCAAGAGGCACAGTTACCTGCAGGTACAGATCCCATCAAGAGTAGCCCTTCCCTAGCTGACCTTCTGGTTCCCTACTGAGCCTGCAAGTGCAGGCTGGCATTCTGCAGCTGCAGTGTGCAGCCCTTCAGGCTCCAGCCTCTCCTCCCTCCCAGACAGGTTCGATGGGGACTGCAGGACTTTTTGTGGGTTCCTGAACCAATGCTGCCTCTTGTTCAGGATTCAACCATAGACCTACCCCACCGTTAGACCCAAGGTGGGTCTAGTCATAAGTCTCCTGGCCTGGGCCTCTCCCTTGTACAATCTAGTCCCCTTTTGTGGGAGTTCGAGAACTTTATCCAGGCTATGAAAACCATCTTTGACAACCTGAATCAGACTCTTATGGTGGAGTCTGCACTTTGTGCCCTGAGACAAAGCTGCCAGCTGGTCACCAGCTATGCCATAGAATTTCGCTGCCCCACAGCTGACACAGAATGGAAAAAGGCCATGCAGCACCATCATTTCCAGTGTGATCTGGATGAAGTAAAGGACGAACTAGCACAAACAGAAATCCCAGCCGGTTTCAAACTTGGCATTGAAATCAATAGCTGACTATGAGAATGTCATCAGGAAAAGAAGGCGGTGCCATGATGCTACTGAGACGAGGTCACACTTAGAATTATAGAATATCAGGGTTGGAAGGGACCTCAGGAGGTCATCTAGTCCAATCCCCTGCTCAAAGCAGGACCAATCCCCAACTAAATCTTCCCAGCCAGGGCTTTGTCAAGCCTGACCTTAAAAACCTCTAAGGAAGGAGATTCCACCACCTCCCTAAGTAACCCATTCCAGTGCTTCACCACCCCCCTAGTGAAAAAGTTTCCTAATATCCAACCTAAACCTCCCCCACTGCAACTTGAGACCATTACTCCTTGTTCTGTCAACCCCAGCCTCACTTGTCCAACACCAGCCTCCAACTGACCTCACGCAACAATCAGAGCCCATGCAACTCAGAACCACCTGGCCCTGTCTTTCTGGTGCTGGAAAGAACTGACGATGCCTGGCAGGCCTATGTCTGTATTGTGGCAGAGCCAGTCATTGCCTCAGGTTGCCTGGTGAAGAGTTCACCCATCTCCCAGCCAGGAAACACCGGGTCCCAACCCCAAATGAGGGTCCGGGATGAGAATGGTGTAATTCTCCTCATCTAGCTCACAATCCTGGCACCACTTCACGAGCACCCTGTTGGTGGCAGCACTTCACTCTATTCACCTTTGCATCCCGCTCCACTTAAGACATCCAATCATTGTGGATGTCCACCTGCAAGTCCTAATAGATTCAGGAGCATCTGGTAATTTTATGGACCTAGAATTCGCACAGCAACATCAAATGCCAACATGGGCCAAGCCCATTCCAGATCTTATCAAGGCAGTTGACAGCTCTTTCCTATCTTCTGGCCTGGTTATGTGAGAAACAGCTCCTTTAGAAATAACTATCATCCAGGACCACCAGAAGACTTTACAGTTGGCCTAGTCCATTCCCCCCACTTCATGGTTATTCTCAGCATCACCTGGCTAATCACCCATGATCCTCACATTCGTTGGAGCACTAGCATGATCAAATTCACCTCCCTGCACTGTCATCAGTTGTGCCGCTTCAAACTTGGTCTTGGAAAAGAGGCAACTCCCTTCTTGTACCCGTTGAAGCCTTCCCTTGTCAAGGTAGTGTTATACCAATAAAAACTAGCAGGATTTTATTAAAGGGGACAAGATAAAGATGCCACATTTATTATGATAACAATTTGATTTATGACCAATAACTAATATCTTAATCCTTATACACACACATTATACCTAATACCTACACACACACACACACACATTCACACACACACACATCCATCAGATGTTCTGCAGCTGCTGCATAGTTACCAGTCCTGCTTGAGTCTGTGGCTTGAGTTTGCAGCTTGGGTTCGTAGCTTGTGGCGGCTAACTGGCCAGGAAAGCCGGGCACAAGGACGAGCCGGGTCTCTGTTGGGCATGCACCGATGCCCTTCCATGTTGGCAGCAGAATGTTACCCTCCTCCAAAGTTTTCCATCTCACCCATCCTTTTTGTAGGCTTTAGTTTGAATCCAGAGTCTATAGGTCTTGCTGTGTCAGGCTGCCTCTGGGTTTGGTAATTGATCACCCGTCAATTGCAGACATGACTTTCAGCCTCAGACCGGGCTTTGATCTTCCTTCTATTGTACTTTTTCTTTTTAGGGTGGATTCTTCTTACTTTGTTAGGGCTCTTGTCTGCATCTTCAGCCGTTGGTGTTTGAACTCTATTTAATCAGGACAGGCTGGGGCTGGAGGTTGATTCCATCATCCATACATACCTCATTCACACATCTAAACTAAACTAATAAGATTACAGCAGGGTTTGCAAAAATGAAGGTTGCAGCAAGCCCTTACAAAATGGAGTAAGCGTTTTAAAATAGGGTTTGAATTACAATATGGCAAACAGTGAACAGAAGTTACACTGTAGGCAAGTGTCATAAATGGTGAACAGAAATTACCATACTGAAACAGTGCAAGTCTCAGTGATTTAAGCAGGAATTGGATTGATAGTGAAACTTACAAAGGCAGCTGACTGAACAGCTATGGCTCTTAACAAGCATCTTAACTGTTAATTAGCCAGTTATTGGGGTAACCGGTTTTATGAATGAATATTGTTTCATTCATAAAACTTTACTTATGAAGTTACATTAATAAAGTAAACAATTAAAAACAATTTCATTCATGAGTCCTACAGTAGGCCAAGAGAGGTCAGAGCGGGCCTTGCTAGTCTCATCCAGACCCCACCGGCTGTTACAGCTATACATGCAAAATACCAAGATCTGTCCAATGCCTTTGACAAGGGGAAGGCCGATATCTTGCTGCCTCATCAGCCCTACAACTTCCCTATAGATCAGATAGGTCAGAGCAGAAATAGCATTTGGATGTATTTATTCCCTTTCAGAACCAGAACTTCAGACCTTTAGAGACTACCTACAAGACATCCTGTGCAAAGGGTTCATCTGCCCCTCCAAGGCCCCAGACGGAGCTCCGATTTTCTTCATCACCAAGAAAGACAGTTCCCTACATTTGTGCTTTGCCTAGCGAGCTCTAAATAAGATAACCGTCTGAAACCATTACCCCTTGCCTCTTATCAACAAACTTTTAAAAAGGTTTTGCTCTGAAGATTGTCACTAAACAAGACCTGCACAGGGCCTTGTTTGGATTAGGGTGGGAGATGAGTAAAAGAATGCATTGCACATCCGTTCTGGGTATTTTGGATATACTGTGATGCTGTTTGGGCTATGTAATACCCCCGCTATGTTCCAACATTCCGTAAATAACATTTTCAGGGATACATTGGACCATTTTGTTGTCATCTCTGAGAACCGGACCCAGCATGCACGCCACGTTCTAGAAAGATTATATGAGAATTTATATGCCAAATTAGAAAAATGTGAATTTGACTGGAACACAGTTGAATTTCTGGGTTACACAGTCTCCCCAGAGAGACTAACCATGGACCCGCATAAGGTCTCTGCCATCACAGCGTGGGCCACTCTGAGGGATGTCCAGGGGTTTATCAATGTTTCCCTGTGCTTTAGCTAAGAGTTCTTCCACCTGGTAACCTCCCAAATAGCCCTCCTGGAAAAGGGAGCTCAGTTTGTCTGTTCCATGGACAGTCAACACACATTCAATCAGCTAAAAAAAAAGCTTTCCTTTCTTCTCCCATCTTTGTCCATCCGAAACCCACCCTTCCATTTACGGTGGAACCCAGTGCCTCTGATTTTGCCCTTGGTGTGGTACTAGTGGAACAAAACCCACCCAACTAAACCCACCTGTGCATCTTCTTTTCCCATCAGCTGAACCCAGCAGAAAGGAACTACATATGCGACAAGGCCACTTTTGAAGAATCATCATAGAATATCAGGGTTGGAAGGGACCTCAGGAGGTCATCTAGTCCAACCGCCTGCTCAAAGTAGGACCAATCCCCAACTAAATCATAAAGAATTACACCATCTCTTAGAGGGGCCAGATTCCTAGTCCAGGTCCTCACAGACCACAAAATCTTGAAGTATCTCTGCACAGCCCGACATCTCAATCAGCTCCAGATCTGATGGTCCCTATTCTTTTCTTGCTTCAATTTTATTATCACCTACTGCCCTGGAATGCAAAATGGGAAGGCGGATGCACTCTCCCATAAAGATGAATACCACATTTTGGGTCCTGAGCCACTGTCTATCATCCTAAAGCCATCAAATTTAATCCACAGAATGGGGAGTAACCTCTTGCTATACTCCATATGGTCCCAACTGCTTCAAGACCCTTTCACTAATTGTCTCCAGAGAACCCTAGAAATCTCTAACACCCAGGCAGGCAACATGTTCCATCTAAGGAACAGGATGCTTTACCAGCAAGGATACCTTTACATTCTGGAAGGGCCCTGCAGGCTCTTTATCCTGAAATTCTAACATGACTCACTGCTCACTGGGCATTTCAGACAGTTCTAGACATATAGTCTTATTTCTCACCACTTTTGGTGGCCTAGTCTTTTCTCCAACATCCAGTGATATGTGGCCTCTTGCAACCTTTGTTCTCAAATGAAGACCCTGTGCTTGAAACATGGGCTACCATCTCTCTACAGTTCATTGGGCTGCTCAGTCATTCTGGTAGCTGTCAACTTCCTCACAAAGAGTCCCATTTTATCCCTTGCCATTCCATACCTACTGCCCAGGAAACAGCCAGCTTCTTTCAAGAGCATGTTTTTGTCTGCATGGTCTGCCTACTGGTGTCATCTGAGACTGCAGGCTACAACTTACCTCCCGGTTTTGACAAGCCTTTCTTGAGCTTCTTGACATAGAGTCCCTCTCCTCATCCTCCTACTACCCACAGACCAACAGACAAACTGAGAGTCATCCAGATCCTGAAGCAATGCCTCCGTTGTTTTATCAATTATCACCAGCATGACTGGTGCCCCTTGTAGTAGAGAGAGAGAGAGAGAGAGCCTGAAACATGGGCCTGGTGCCTGGCCTGAAGTCTAAACCAAAGTCAGCAAAAGTTATACTATGAGCAACAGTCAGGCCCTGTCAAAAGCAGGTGCTTGCCTGCAAGTCAGTGTCTGGTACACGAACTTGGCATCAGTATTGCTAGCATTGCTAAAACACACTGGATATGTAAACACATTCCAGCAGGCCAGCACAAGAACACTCCAACCTAGCACATGATAAAATGGTTTGACAAAAGTGATAAATAGGGATATTTTGTCTGAAACATTCGGAGTAAAAGTACAAAGACAGGTGGTGAATAGGACTGTTTTGTCTGAAACATCAGAAGGAAAGTACAAGGGGAGGTAACAAACATGTCATGAAACGCATACAGTGATATATAAGTTGTTTATCCCAGATCGTTTGTCTCACTCTATAAATATTGGGATACCTCGCCTTAACCCTTTGTCCAGCCTAAGGGGCAGTGGAAAGTCCCGCCATTGACAGAGCTGGTCCATTGTCCCGGGTATACATATGTTAGTGTACCTGTAACCATTGAGCCGGGGCATTAGCACCATGCTTTGTCGGCAATAAACCTGGCCTTCGCTACTAAACCAGGTCTTGTGGTCTTATTGGGCAGTTTGATTGAAGCCTGCTGTATGGGCTATCTGGCCAGAGTCAGCACATCATGCAGAGAAAACACACGCCCACAGACGAACATATGACAACACCCCCTAATCACAACTGCAGAGTTCACACAGAACAACGCTACTCATGCCTGCAGCAAAATCCTTTCTTCCCCAATTTTGGGTTTCATCCCTGTTTCCACCCAGACTTTCCTGTGGATTCTCCAGTCCTGCAGCAGCAGATAAAGTTGCACACCTACTATAGGTACAACATGAACTCCAAAGGTCCCTGTGTGATGGAATACACCTCGGTGTTCACACGGTGCACACTATTGTAATAATCTTTGTACAAGATATGCCGTGTAAGGTATCATTTGAAAACTCATAATTTGCTGTTCAGTATTGTCCTAGTAAAAAATGCATGGCAACATTGTATGTGAAGTTATAAGATTCCCCTATATGATGTTTGTGACACTGCACCCCATATTTTTCATAGTGATATTATTATATGATTATAGCATAATTACGATGTATTATACAAGATAAGTCATGTGAGGTGTCATTGGAAAAGTTATGATTTGCTGAATATGATTATCCTATTTGTATGCCTGTATCATTCTGGTATCTGAAGTTATAAATACTGACTATGTATCTATACTTCAAATGTAGTTACACCTGGGTAACACCCACTAGACAAGATGCTTTCAGTCTAGATAGGTGATGGGGAAGGGCCTATTCAGGATAATGGGCCATTAGGAAAACCAATAGGCCTTAGGAGAAGCTTATCCCCCACCTCATGAGCCTTCCTGAGAACGCTACAGACAGCCTGTAAGTAATGGCTGCTATGACTCTACAAGGACATGTGACCAGGCCACATGATGCTGGAATCCATTTTGGGATGTCAGTATTTTTCCACAAACTGATTTGGGAACCAAGCTTTGAAACAAAGGGTTCCCACCATATGCAAAAGCTATATAAGGCAAGAAGTGACATAATCTGAGGTTCTTCACTCCCCGCACAAGAAGACTCCTGGAAACATCTTTTTTTTTTTTTTAAATGGAAATAGCCTATCTCCTAGAACTGGAAGGGACCTTAAAAAGTCATTGAGTCCAGCCCCCTGCCTTCACTAGCAGGACCAAGTACTGATTTTGCCCCAGATCCCTAAGTGGCCCCCTTAAGGATTGAACTCACAACCCTGGGATTAGGAGGACAATGCTCAAACAACAGAGCTATCCCACCCCCCAAGGAGGAACAAAGACTGATCTGGGGGAAGTGCTGGTCCCAGGCTAAAGGGATTTTTAGCCTGTGAATGAAGACCTGAGAAAACCAAGCTGTAAAGCTAATGCAGCTTATGCCTTAAGAATCTGCAGCCTGCTTGTATCATTTCTCAGGGTGAGAATCTAACTCATATCCAATCTATTTAGTATATTAAGCTAAGTTTGAGTTTTTTGTTTATTTGCTAGATAATCTGCTTTGATTTGTTTGCTATCCCTTATAACCACTTAAAATCTATTTTTTGTAGTTAATACACTTGTTTTTGTTTTAATCTAAACCAGTGAGCTTTGACTGGAGTGCTTGGGGAAAATCTCGGCTTTGTTACCACAAGTGTGCATTGTTCTCATCACACTGAGGGAGAGGCAGACCAGGTATTAAATTCATATACTGGCCTGATTTCACTAGGAAAGGCCAGTACTGCTCTGTGGTCCTAGGCTGGAAAGCTGGTGGTTAGAGAGGCTGCATGTAACTGCAGCTGGATGTGTCCCTACTGGTCCCTATGAATGCTGGTGAAAGTACCATCTGGAGGGCTTGGCAGTTTGTCACAGCAGTACAGTGTGAGAGGGAGCCCAGGCTGTTGTTCAGGGGGCTCAGTGGTACCCCAGTTCCAGGTGGTACCCTGGGGGAACCCATCACAATGTTATTAACACTTATTCCAAACCCCACAGGCCTGCCCAGGCAGAAGTCCAGTCTGTCCAAAAAAAAGGAAGGAATGTTTTCTTGCTTTAATTTGCAGTTAAGCAGGAAACAAGATCATCAAGCAGGGAGGGAAAACAAAGGAAGTTCAAACAGGTGAAAAACAACAACAAGGATATCCTTCCACATAGACTCTTTGTCTTCTGGATCTCAGCTGGAAATGTTTTTCAAGAAGAGGACTGAAACTATAAAAAGGAGGGACAACATCCCCCACCCCCCAAGACCACTCTCTCCCTGCCCATTGCATTTTCTGCACCTGAGAAGACAAAAGGAAACAGCCATTGGACATTGGGGGAAGGGTCCTGACCTGAAAAGTTTGGTCAGTAACCTTGCTGGAAGCATGTGGTGAGAGACTTTGCTTTGAAACTAAGCTAGTTTCTTAAGTAGATACTAGTGTAACCCTTCTGCCCATCTAAGTTGGCAGCAATAAGGGCCGGGTTCTATATCTAGGGGTTCCGTTTCAATAACACAATGC
>NW_020664546.1:1059686-1089818 GCF_002925995.2 Terrapene triunguis
GGGGGCCGGGCCGGACCCGAACCGAGCCGCCCCGAGCCGCGGGGGCCGGGTCCGAGCCGAACCGAGCCGCGGGGGCCGGGCCGGACCCGAGCCATTCCGCAGGGGCCGGGCCGGAGCTGAGCCGAGCCGCGGGGGCCGGAGCTGAGCCGGGCCGGCGCGCTTGGCCGGAACTGGGGCCGGAGGGAGCTGCTCGGCCGGGGCTGGACTGGGCCGCGCCGCGCTTCCCCGGAGCCCTTCTCGCGCCCCCCCACCACCACCCCAGCTTACCTGGTGCTGCCTGCCTGCCCCTGCTTCTTTTCAGACTTCCCGCGAACCTCTGATTCGCGGGAAGTAGGGGAGGGGGAGGAGCAGGGGGCGGAGCGTTCAGGGGAGGGGAGATGGGGAAAGTGAGCTGGGGGCGGGGTGGAGAGCTCCGGCGCGGGGCCCTCTTGGCGCGGGGCCCAATTCTGCCGAATCGGCCTAAAGCCGGCCCTGGACATGTGGCTTGCCCATGTGATTCCAGGCTCCATCTTGCTGCTGTGATTTCCGCAGTAAGAACAGAGAGGTGTCCTTCTGCATGGAGAGAATATAAAAGGCTGTTGCATCGCCTCCATCTTGTCTTCAATCCTGCTTCTTACTTCTGGAGAGACTTTACTAGAAACTGAAGCTCTGAACAAAGGACTGAATGACCCATCCCAGCTGTGGATGTACTCCAGAGACTTGATTTGAACCTGCAGTTTATTCCATCACTGCTACAAGCCTGAACCAAGAACTTTGCCATTACTGTATGTAATTGATTCCATTTAACCAATTCTAGCTCTCATCTATATTTCTTTCTTTTTATGAATAAACGTTCAGATTTTGGATTCTAAAGGATTGGCAACAGTGTGATTTGTGGGTAAGAGCTCACTTGTATATTGACCTGGGTCTGGGACTTGGTCCTTTGGGATCAAGAGAACCTTTTTTCTTTTACTGGGGTATTGGTTTTCATAACTATTTGTCCCCATAACGAGTAGCACTGGTGGTGTTACTGGGAAACTGGAGTATCTAAAGGAATTGCTTATATGACTTCTGGATAGCCAGTGGAGTAAAACCGTAGTCTTTTCTGTTCGACTGGTTTGGTTTGCCTTGGTGTGCAAAGGAACCCCAGCCTTGGGCCATAACTACCCAGCTCTAAGCAATTTGTCCTGAATTGCTACTCTCAGTTGGGTCCCACCAAAGCCAGCATTGTTACAGACCCTCAGGGGGTCACAAGATTATTACATGGGGGGTCAAGAGCTGGCAGCCTCCCTGCTTTGCCTCCAGCATTTATAATGGTGTTAAATATATTTAAAAAGTGTTTTTAATTTATAAGGGGGGTCACACTCAGTGGCTTGCTATGTGAAAGGAGTCACCAGTACAAAAGTTTGAGAACCACTGTGCCAAGGGATAGTGAGTCCACCTCCCTCAAGAGGCTTCAGAGCCCAGCTCTAGCCCGAGCTGCAACTTCAAAACACTGTTGATATAGCTATTTTTAGAGTGCTAAGACAAACCCCACTAACTTAAGTCTGTCAACCCCGGGCTAGGAGGTTCACTCCCACTCACCCCAAAATGCTGTGTAGAAATCCCCTTATTCTCCACACTCTGGAGCATTTTTGTGGTCCTCTTTTGAAGTTTCTCCAGTATTTCCACATCGTTCCTGAAGTGTAGACACGAGAGCTGGACACAGTATTCTAGTAGTAATACAAATGCTGTGTATCGAGGCAAGAGCATTTCTGTACTTTTGCTTCATATTCTCCTTTTTGATACATCCAAGGATTGCATTAGCCTTTTATTAGCCCTTTTGGTGACAGCATTGCATTGTAGTGATAGCTTATGTTAAGGCAATTATCTACAAAGGCTCTTACAGTAACCCTGGGTCATTGCTTTCCAAGACAATTTCCCATCCTGCATAGGTATACCTCTATGTAGGTATAACCTGCATTCTTAATTCACAAAAGTATTGCCTTGCATTTGGCTGCATTAAAACACATTTTGATGTGAGTCATTATGACCTTTTAACCAGGTGATTCTAATCACTCTGTAACAGCAGCCGGCTCTCCTCATTATTTGCTACCTCACCAACTTTTGTGTCATCTGCAAACTTTAGGAGCAAAGATTTAAAATTTATATAATCATCTAGCTAGTTGATAAAAATATTGAATAGCATTGGACCTTTTGGTCCAATATACTGGTCACAGGGGGACCATGCCCCACTCATCAATACCTCATCATTAACAACTACATTTTGAGATGAGCCTGTTTTACATCCAATTAATGTGTGCCCTGCTACTTTCATATAATGCATAAAGGAAAAATGTTTCATGTTGAAACATGTGAATTCATCTCTCTTTACAAACTGTTACATTGTAAACAATTTTAAATATATATAAAGTATAGTAAAATGAATATAATAAATAAACAAAATGAATCAAAATAAAGTCAAAACAAAATAATTTTATTTTCTCAAAACTAAATGTATTGACATTTGAAATAAAGAAAGTCAAAACGCTGTCCCATTGAAAAATTCGCTGACATCGATACATTCCTGCAAAATGTTTCAATTTCAACAAAATATCATCTTCTGATGGAAGGCTGTTCCATCATAATTTTTCAACCAGCTTTATATATAGAGTCCTGCAAATCCAGGGATAGCTGCAGATATTGGATGCAGATATCCATGGATTGTTTTTGTAGATCGCAGCTCGGATGCAGATACCAATTTTGTATCGGGGCAGGACTCTATGTATTTAAACAATAATAGTAAAGGGATTATTACTGAAAACAAGCTGTCCTGATGCCAGAATCCCCTGCAAATCTATCTGCTTAGCACAATTGGACCCATTCTCCTAGAGGGCTCTTAGTCAAGGCTTAACAAAAATTAGCCTTACATGATCCCTGAACCTGATCTGAAGATGAGCTCCCTGTAAGCTTGAAAGCTTGTCTCCCTCACCCACCAACAGAAATTGGTCTAATTCATATTCCCACACCCACCTTCTCCCTCTAATGTTCCCTGAAGGCAGGTTGTAGTTGAAAGCAGAGCTGGGGGCTTAGCATGCTTTTAGTGTCAATTATTTTGCCAGTGGAAGGAAAGAGTTTCACTTCCTTCAGCACTGAAGGAAACAATGCGCCTCCTCCCCGAGGCAAGCTGTTCTCCACCTCCCTCCAGCACTTATCCTGAAGGACGATCTGTCACTCTTACAGATTTTGGGAGACAGGCCAGTCCTTGTTTACAGACAGCCCCCCAACCTGAAGCAAATACTCACCAGCAACCACACACGCCACACGACAAAAACACTAACCCAGGAACCTATCTTTGTGACAAAGCCCGTTGCCAACTCTGTTCACATATCTATTCAAGGGACACCATCATAGGACCTAATCACATCAGCCACACCATCAGAGACTCGTTCACTTGCATATCTACCAATGTGATATGTCATCATGTGCCAGCAATGCCCCTCTGCCATGTACATTGGCCAAACCGGACAGTCTCTATGCAAAAGAATAAATGGACACAAATCAGACGTCAAGAATTATAACGTTCAAAAACCAGTCGGAGAACACTTCAATCTCCCTGGTCACTCAATAACAGACCTAAAAGTTGCACTTCTCCAACAAAAAAACTTCAAAAACAGACTCCAACAAGAAACTGCAGAATTGGAATTAATTCTGGACACCATTAAATTAGGCTTGAATAAAGACTGGGAGTGGATGGGTCCTTACACAAAGTAAAAACTATTTCCCCATGCTAATTTTCCCCCTACTGTTACTCACACCTTCTTGTCAACTGTTGGGAATGGGCCATCCTAATTATCACTACAAAAGTTTTTTTTCTCCTGCTGATAATACCCCACCCTAATTGATTAGTCTAGTTATAGTTGGTATGGCAACACCCATTTTTTCATGTTCTCTGTGTGTAAGAACATAAGAATGCCCGTACTGGGTCAGACCAAAGGTCCATCCAGCCCAGTATCCTGTCTACCGACAGTGGCCAATGCCAGGTGCCCCCAGAGGGAGTGAACCTAACAGGTAATGATCAAGTGATCTCTCTCCTGCCGTCCATCACCACCCTCTGACAAACAGAGGCTAGGGACATGATTCCTTACCCATCCTGGCTAATAGCCATTAATGGACTTAACCTCCATGAATTTATCGAGTTCTCTTTTAAACCCTGTTATAGTCCTAGCCTTCACAACCTCCTCAGGCAAGTTGTTCCACAAGTTGACTGTGCGCTGTGTAAAGGAAAAATAAGAGTAGGCCTAAACTCTGGTCAAGATAACTGTGTATGTGGTCAGAGGGCAGGAGGAGAGAGTGAGGAAAATTACAAGTGACACAATTGCAACAGCCAATCTTGAGAAATGTAACCGCAAAAGAATAACCTGTGAATAACAGGAAAAGCTTGTTTTTGCTGTATTCTAATAAGGAAAAATATTAATAAGGAAGTATCCGTGATTAAATGTTGCCTCTGATCTATATAAGCTTCTGTGTTCCCTCTTTCAAGAGAGCACCTAGGCTGCCTGTCTCTCCCTGCATGCTTGTAATAAAGGAGCCTCAGGCTGTTCTGATCCAAACACAATGCGTGGTAAATTTTTCCACAACAATTCTTGGTGCTGTGACTCAGATCCACAGCATACCACCGGACTGGAGGACCGCAGACTGTTCCCCACCGGACCCGGGCCCATCTGAAAGGTAGGAGACCTTTTAAATCTCTGTCTTGGGTTCCGGTGGAGGACTGCCCGTAGGCTCTGGTTTTGAGTGAGTTGCACGCTGGATCCGGACCTGTTGCTGCCAGACAAGCCTGACGCCCTTCTGGTTCCCCCGGCAAGAGCCATGTGTGTGGCTGGGTAGGACTCTGTTTGTATGTGCCAGTATGAGTGAGGGTCACAGGAAGATGCCCAGAGCTCTCTGCGAAGCCCACCACTCGTCACTGGAGATGTCTCTAATGCAAGCCCTGTGACCGCAACTAGTAGGGCCGAAAGAGGGCCCTGACCAAGGCAGCCTCGCTCTGCATGGCTTGACCGGCGAGGGGCCTGCCTGGGTCTAGGATTGTGTGACCCTATCCTTTCCCATCCTCGGACGGTCCTTTCCCGTGACCTCTTTCCTCCCCTCCTCCTCACTGCCTGAAGGGGGGTCATGAGCCCACTGACTGGTCTGACCACCTCGCCTGAAGCACCAGAGTAAGCGGCGCCTTTCTCTCTGAGACTAGCCGACGCTCTTTGCTGAAGTGGGCTGTAGAAGAGTCGTGGACGTCCTAAATAAGCCTTCCCTGTGTGCGTGACTTGAGTGAGAGTGACCCGGATACTGGGGGCCGGAGGATCCAAGGTGGTCTCCGCCTCGCCAGGGAAACGGGAATGGGGGCCGATGGGTCAAAAGGGATCACCGCCTCGCCATAAGGCACACCTGCGTACTATATGTACACAAATTACAGTCCTTTCACTTGCAAGTTTCTGAAGAAATTGAATTGGTATACAAAAGATGATCCAAAATTACAGTTTCCCCTAGAGGGACGTTTCGACCTTGACAAAATTGTGCACCTCAGAGGCACACTTCTGGCCAATAAAGTTGGACAAGGTCAGTTTGATGCATATTTCAATTGGTATGGAGAACCGAAAAAACGGCGCCGTGAATCTCAAATGAGGAGTCTCAAGGACTCCCAAGAGAAACTCAAAACACAATTAAAGAAGACAAAAGAGAAATTGGGTTTTCCCAAACCCCTGCTGGCCAGCAGATATCTCTCTATCCTTCGAGGCCTCTTTGGGGTACCCCCTCAGCCCACTGCCTCCCAAAACCGCGCTCAGCCCAAGTCTCAGAACTTGTCGCTCTTACCCGCGCCTGTACCTTGGCCAAGGACAAATATGTTACCATCTACACAGACTCCCGATATGCCTTTGGGGTGGTTCATAATTACGGACAACTATGGAAACACCGAGAATTTCTCATGCCGGGGGGGGAGGGGCGAGGATTAGTAATGGGCCTTTTGTTAATGCTCTTCTCTCTGCTTTTCAGCTTCCTTCTGCTATTGCCATTGTGAATTGTATTGCTCACCAGAAACCTTGTGATGATGTTGTAAGAGGAAATGCTCTGGCGGATGTTACTGCTCAACAGGCGGCCCTTTCCGTATCTCCGGCTCCATTTAATCCTGTTTTCTTTATTTCACAGTCCCCCTCCATGCCTAACACCCTCCAAGATTTAGCTCTCATGCAAGTTTCAACCTCCGAGCGTGAGAAGGACTGATGGAGGCGGGATGATTGTTCTTTACATCCTGATGCCTTGTGGTGCTCCCCAGATGGCCGCTTGGTGGCGCCCAAGGTCTTGCTCCCCTATCTTGCTCGCCTTGCTGCTACAAACATTAACCCCACCATCCCCTTCACCTCTGCCACCACCCCTGAAATTTACCCAAATACAGATAATACTATATATTCTACTGAAACCCAATGGCCCAGACCTTCACATTTTAGTAATTTACTATAATTTTGTTCAGAAAAATTATTTTTCAAAGTTCAGAACAGTTCATATGAGTGAACAATTGAGTGAAAAACAAATGGGTCAGTGGAAATAGAAATATATGATATTACTACAAATGAGCCCCAGAATCAGAAATTAAGATTGATGGGTTCTATGATGGGGTAGATATGATGGCCATTCCTGGAATTTGCAGTATGGTAGATAAAAGAGGCCCTTACTGTTATTTGGTCACCCAATTAGTGAATAATTAAATGTATACCCAAAGAGTTTGTTCTGCCACCGGAAGTTTTACCTGTACTGAAATAATTCCAGTAACTATAATTTAACCTGCACCATATTGCAATATACCCCTTCCTATGCTATTAATGTTAATGCCTCTTGGAAGTACATAAAAGTGTTTAGCCAACAGATGTGGTATGGTACTTCACCAAAGAGGGATGTGTTAGGATATCGATGGACTCTGATTAATACTACTCTAGGAACTATAAAATTCACCCTGCCCTTATCCAGCTTCCAAGTCACCTCTACATACCCTAATTGCTCGAAAGGGGCTGCCATTAGGTTAGCACAGCAAAGAGCCTGGGTTTCCTCTAGAAGAAAGAGGGACGTGGCCGGACACTTATGGGATGGGGCCAACAGCGCAGCTGCAATTTGGAATATTTATAAAGGCCAACAACATGAAGAAAAATTAGGACAATTGGAAAAGGCCACAGGTCTTATTACTGGAGCACAGTTAACTCAGGTGCAGGCTGGAGTTGGTGAATTGCGTGTTATTTCTGCCCTTAGTTCAATGACCCAGAAACTGCTGACAACAATGGTGCTAAATATTACTGAGGCTAGGAAGGCATTGCAGTGGGATCTGGCATGTTCAGAAATTCAGGATTTCCAGAATGACCAGCTAATGGCCATTCAGAGTGATCTTAAGCATCAGACTTGGCCCACTGCCCTTACAGATACTTTAGGAGTATCATCTAATCTATGGCCCTAGAGACATACTTGGAGATTTTCTGGGTGGAAGTGCAGACATTCGCAATGCTCCTTCCAAGCATATGGACCCATTGGAGGGGTGTAGGCTCCCACATACCGAATCCTGCCGGGTCCGTGGGGAGGATGCATGTGGAATTGGGTAATTCACTAAGACATTTGGGAAATTAAACTACCTGGTATGCCTAACCAATTTATAGTCAGTGCTCCTGGAATAACACCCAACATTTGGATAGGGATAGGAAGTCAATGGACACTCTGGCCGTTAGAACCCCCACAGCTCCAGTGTGTATGCAAACTGAAGCCCGGGGAAGTTGTCACTGTTCATGACAATGTTTGTTGGGAGGGTAAGGGACAAGGAACTACCCTGACAGGACACCTGCTTTTCCAAGCAAATAATAGCTGTGTGTATGTTAAGGACACCACTTTGCAAGACATACATTTTAATCTCACCACTGCTGCGGGGCAATATTATTATTTATATGGCCTGCAGATAAAATTTTACAATCAGCCCTTAAGTTTTAGATACCTTTTAATTGGACTGCCTTAGTACCTAATCGGTTCCAAAATTTGCTTTCACTCCTACCAGAGGTCCAGAAAATTTCTGAATTACAAGGGAAAATTCATATGCTCCAAAATATATATCAGATTGAAAAGCATGCTTTTCATACCACCTACAGAGTGTCTACTTTACGTACTAAGTATGATGTATTGTGTTTTGTGACTAAGGTTATACAACAACCCCATCATATTATTACAATGGGGATGTTAATGCTTTTTTTATTATTATTATTGTTTAGCGTAGGATTATGTTATTGTTGTTGTAAGGGATGTAATAATAATAGCACCTTTCAACCAAAACCCCAAAGGCTGAGCCATTTGATTTAGAATCAGAAATACAAAATTTAATGAAAATGAAGGTTTAAGATTAATAGTTGCGCTGGAAGCTCAAAAGTGGGGGTTTGTGGTGCACTCGTTGAACAAGAAAAAATGCTGCGTGTATATAAATGATACCACTCAGGCCATAGAGCAGAACGCTGCAGCCATCAAAAAAGCGGTAGAAAAGGCCAGACAACCAGAGTCCTGGAATAAACCCTGATCCTGGTTTTCTGACCTATTTTCCACATGGTCCCGCCACTTAAAGCAATTACTGTTTGGAATTATTGCTGCACTGCTGTGTATATTTATCATATATTTGATATGTAGAATAGGGTGTTGTATTTGCAATTGCTTGTTTAGCCCAGAATAAAAATCCACCAAGCCCAGTTCAAGGGAGCAGGTGACGTTAATGCATGTTTATGATAAGATTTGGGAAGAAAAAATGAAGGAAAAAAGGGAGGAAATTAGCAAGCTTATGAATATGGAAGTTTAGGCCAAGGTGGTGCCAAAAAGGCACCAAAAGGGGGATTGTAAAGGAAAAATAAGAGTAGGCATAAACTCTGGTCAAGATAACTGTGTACGTGGTCAGAGGGCAGGAGGAGAGAGTGAGGAAAATTACAAGTGACACAATTGCAACAGCCAGTCTTGAGAAATGTAACCACAAAAGAATAACCTGTGAATAACAGGAAAAGCTTGTTTTTGCTGTATTCCTAATAAGGAAAAATATTAATAAGGAAGTATGCATGATTAAATGTTGCCTCTGATCTATATAAGCTTCTGTGTTCCCTTTTTCAAGACAGCAGCTAGGCTGGCTGTCTCTCCCTCCATGCTTGTCATAAAGGAGCCTCAGGCTGTTCTGATCCAAACACAATGCATGGTAAATTTTTCCACAACAGCTGTGTGAAGAAGAACTTCCTTTTATTTGTTTTAAACCTGCTGCCCATTAATTTCATTTGGCGGCCCCTAGTTCTTATATTATGGGAACAAGTAAATAACTTTTCCTTATTCACTTTCTCCACACCACTCATGATTTTATATACCTCTATCATATCCCCCCTTAGTCTCCTCTTTTCCAAGCTGAAAAGTCCTAGCCTCATATAGGACCCATTCCAAACCTCTAATCATTTTAGTTGCCCTTCTCTGAACCTTTTCTAATGCCAGTATATCTTTTTTGAGATGAGGAGACCACATCTGTATGCAGTATTCAACATGTGAGCGTACCATGGATTTATATAAGCGCAATAAGATATTCTCCGTCTTATTCTCTATCCCCCTTTTAATGATTCCTAATATCCTGTTTGCTTTTTTGACTGCTGCTGCACACTGCGTGGACTTCTTCAGAGAACTATCCACGATGACTCCAAGATCTTTTTCCTGATTAGTTGTAGCTAAATTAGCCCCCATCGTATTGTATGTATAGTTGGGGTTATTTTTCCCAATGTTCATTACTTTACATTTATCCACATTAAATTTCATTTGCCATTTTGTTGCCCAGTCACTTATTTTTGTGAGATCTTTTTGAAGTTCTTCATAGTCTGCTTTGGTCTTAACTATCTTGAGTAGTTTAGTATCATCTGCAAACTTTGCCATCTCACTTTTTACCCCTTTCTCCAGATCATTTATGTGTAACCCTTCTGCCCATCTGAGTTGGCAGCAACAAGGGCCGGGTTCAGTACCTAGGGCAGGCCTGCACAACATGCGGCCCACGGGCTGCATGCGGCCCGCGGGGGCTCACTGTGCGGCCCGCCGGCAAGTGGCGGGGGGAGCTGCCGGCTTCACCCCCTGCCTGGGGGCAGAGCCGACCTCAGAGCCCTGCCCGCGCATACCGCGCTCCGGCCGCTGAGAAGCGCGGCTTCCAGGTTTGCCCCCTGCCGGGGGGAGGGGAGGGGGCCAACCTCACAGCCCCGCACATGCGCACTGCGCTCCGACCGGCTGGCCGGCGAGAAGCGCGGCTGCCGGGTTCGCCCCCTGCCAGGGGGAGCAGGAGGCCGACCCTACAGCCCCGCACGTGCGCGCAGCGCTCCGGCCGGCTGGCGAGAAGCGCGGCTGCCGGGTTCGCCCCCTGCCGGGAGGAGGGGGAGGCCAACCTGACAGCCCCGCGCGTGCACGCAGCGCTCCAGCCGGTCAGAAGCGGGGCGGCCGGGTTCGCCCCCTGCCGGGGGGGGGGGGCAGCAACCTCACAGCCCCGGCCGGTGAGAAGCGCGGCTGCCGGCTTCGTCCCCTGCCGGGGGGGGCAACCTCACAGCCCTGCATGCGCGTGCTGCGCTCCGACCGCCCGGATGGTCAGAAGCGCGGCTGCCAGGGGCCGCGCACACCGCGCTCCAACCGCCCGAACGGCCAGAAGCGCGCACATGCGTGCACATGTCTCCATCTCCCGCTCCCCCCGCCTGGCGTACAGTGGGTGCGTCACTTCCGGAGCCTGCTGAGGCGGGAAGCGCTGGGCATGAGGCAGAGCCGGTAAGTGCGAGCGAGGGGAGGGGCGCCCGGCCTGGGCTCGAGCCGCAGCTGGGGGGGACTAGCCCGAGACCCCCCAAGCCCCCTCTTCGGTTGGGGGTGGGGTGGCTACTGCGCTGGTTGCTCCCAGGGCGGCCTCCGTAGTGATGGGGGGCGGGGTTTGAACTGTCTGTGGGCAGCCGGGAAAACCCAGGGGGGAGGAGGGAGACAGAGAGTGTGTGTATGTGTGTGTGTGCAGGGTCGGCTTTAGGCCGATTCAACTGAGTCCCCTGAATCGGGCCCCACGCCCCAGCCCCGGTACAGCGTACCGGGGTGGCCCGGCTTCCCCAGGGGGCAATTTAAAGGGTCTGGGGCTTTGGAGCCCCAGGCCCTTTAAATAGCCCCCAGAGCCCTGGGATAGCGGGGGGCTCAGGGGCTATTTAAAGGGCTGGGCTCCAGCTGCCTCTACTGCACCCCCTGCTCTGCCCGCAGCCAGCCAGCCCCACACATGCCCCAGCCCCGCACCCCCTGCCCTGCCCGCAGCCAGCCCCTGTCTCCAGCCAGACCCACACCCCCTGCCTGCAGCCAGCCCCTGCTCCACCCCCTGCCCTGCCTCCAGCCCCGCACCCCCTGCCCGCACCAGCCCGTCTCCAGCCAGCCCCGCACCCCCTGCCCTGCCCTGCCCCACTCCCTGCCCACAGCCAGCCCCTGCCCCACTCCCTGCCCACAGCCAGCCCCTGCCTCACCCCCTGCCCTGTCTCCAGCCAACCCCTGCCGCAGCCCCCTGCGGCCCTGCCCGAAGCCAGCCAGCCCCACACACACCCCTGCCCACCCCAGCCCCACACCCCCTGCCCTGTCTCCAGCAAACCCCTGCCGCACCCCCCTGCCTGAAGCCAGCCAGTCCCGCACTCCTCTGTCGCCAACCCCTGCCGCACCCCCTGCAGCCCTGCCTGAAGCCGGCCAGCCCGCCCCATACCCCCCTGTCTCCAGCCAGCCCCGCACCCCCTGCCCTACCCTGCCTGCAGCCAGCCCCTGCCACACCACCTGCCCTGTCTCCAGCCAACCCCTGCCGCACCACCCTGCAGCCAGCCAGCCCCACACACACCCCTGCCCGCCCCAGCCCCACGCCCCCTGCCCTGCCCGCAGCCAGCCCCTGTCTCCAGCCAGCCCCACACCCCCTGCCTGCAGCCAGCCCCTGCTCTACCCCCTGCTCTGCCTCCAGCCCCGCACCCCCTGCCCTGCCTGCAGCCAGCTCTGTACCCCCTGCCCACAGCCAGCCCCTGCTGCACCCCCTGCCCTGTCTCCAGCAAACCCCTGCCGCACCCCCCTGCATGAAGCCAGCCAGTCCCGCACTCCTCTGTCTCCAGCCCAGCCAACTCCTGCCGCACCCCCCTGCGGGCCTGCCTGAAGGCAGCCAGCCCGCCCCATACCCCCCTGTCTCCAGCCAGCCCCGCACCCCTTGCCCTGCCTGCAGCCAGACCCTACCTCCAGTCAGCCCCTGCCCTGCCTCCAGCCAGCCCCATGTCCACTGGTGCCCTGCAGTTCCCAGGGCAGGAACCCTGCACACCTGCTTCAATGAGGGGGGCAGGGAGCAGCTGGGACCCACACATGTGCACACCACTAGGGTGACCAGACAGCAAGTGTGAAAAACCAGAACAGGGGTGGAGGGTAATAGGAGCCTATATAAGAAAAAGACCCCAAAATTGGGACTGTCCCTATAAAATTGGGACATCTGGTCACCCTAGGACACCCCCAGGGAGTGGCGGGGACCCACACATGTGAAATGGAGCTCATTAATAACCGATCAACAGCATATATAACACAATGTACATAATATATAATTTTATTATTTATATAGTTATGGAAAGTAAATAATACATGGAAGAAATGAAAGCCTTTTTTTTACATTTTTTTTTTCTTCTAGTCATCCCTGCCGGGGCCCCGCCAAAAATGTTCGAACTGGGCTCCGCACTTCCTAAAGCCAGCCCTGTGTGTGTGTGTGTGTGTGTGTGTGTTTTGCACCTGCCCTGCCCTGACTGCTGCCCCCTTCCCTGGTCCAGGGACCTTATCCCTCCCCAGCCCCATCACACTGCCCCCACCCCTAGGGCTCCCTGCGGCCCCTGTGTTTGTGTGTGGGACAGTCACATCCAATCCCTTCACACTGCTCCCCTTCCCCCTCCCCGGCTTAGTTCATACCCCCAGAAAATCTCTTCAAACTGTCCCCCTTTTCCCCTCCCCTTATTTCATGGGGGGATGACGAACCGAGCGGGCGGGTGGGCAGGTAGTGGCGGCGAGGCTTTATACTTGGGGGGAGGTGAGGAGGCGAGCGGCGAGTCGGTGGCTGGAAGGAGGCATCCATTTTCAGTATTTTAATTTTTGGTACTGCTGTGTGCAGTAATATAGTGACCCCTGGGGGTTAAAGAGGGGTGTAATGGTGGGGCCGAGCAGGGAGGGGGCGGGTCCTATTTTACTGCTGTGATCTGGTTACCCTATGCGCGCCGTTTCTTTCCCCCTCTACAGGCTTCCACACACTGTCAGTGCCTTGCTAGTGTGCCACGCGCCGTGAGATATCTCTTCTCTTTGTGTGTGACTGAGTGTTTCCCTTGTGTGTGAATTTATTCAACAAAACCTTGAGCTTCATAATGGCTACCATGAGTGAAAAGAAAAAGAGAAAAATAGAATCAGAGCACAGAGTTTTCAACACTGAATGGACAAATAAATACTTATGTACTGTTTCCAAAGACAAAATACTGTGCCTTGTGTGTCGCGAAATGTTAGCCGTTCCGAAAGAATACAACCTTCGGCGGCACTTTGAAACGAAACATCCCAATCTCGCCAAATTGAACCCAAATAAAAAAATAATTAAAGCAGCCAGTTTAGTGAAAAACCTTAGTGGAGAACCGCAAATTTTCAAGAAAGTGAGCACTGAGAACGATACAGTTACTAAAGTAAGCTTTTAAATTTCTAAGGAAATTGCTGCTGCTGGGAAATGCTTCACAGAAGGCGAGTTTTTAAAAAAGTGTATGTTGATTGCTGTATCTGAGTTATGTCCAGAAAAGAGGGGAATATTTGAGAATGTCAGTCTATCACTCATGACTGTACAGAGAAGAATAGCTGACATTTCTACTAATCTAAGTGATCAGTTAAAGCAGAGAGTCAGTGAATTCTGCTTTTACTCCCTAGCTATGGATGAAAGCACCGATTTAAAAGACACCGCCTAACTTCTTATTTTTATTAGAGGTATTGATAAAAACTTTGAAATTACTGAAGAACTTGTTGGCATGTGCTCCATGATGGGTCGCACAACTGGAAAAGATATCTCCAGTGAAGTGATAAAGTGCATGAATGATAAGTTGGGAGTAGATTTCACAAACTTGGTGGCCATTTGTACTGATGGTGCTCCAGCTATGTGTGGAAAAAATGTTGGAGCAGTTACTCTTCTTGAAGAATTTATCGGGAGACAAATAACCAAACATCACTGCATTATACATCAGCAGGTTTTGTGTAGCAAAGTCTTAAAATTTGAGCATGTAATGTCAGTGGTAGTTTCCATTGTAAACCTCATCCGTTCTAGAGGACTAAAACATAGGACATTTCGAGCCTTTCTTGAAGGGGAAGACGCCGAGTGCAGCGACTTAATCTACCATACGGAAGTGAGGTGGTTGAGTCGAGGAAGAGTGCTCCAGCGTTTCGTTGCTTTGAAAGAGGAGATAGCAAAATTCCTAGAAAATGGGCCAATAAAATTCACGGAGCTTGAAAATGAGTCCTGGAATCAAGATCTCTTTTTCTTTTGTGACATTACAGCACACCTGAATGATCTCAACATTCAACTTCAGGGAAAAAATCAACTTATATTTCAAATGTGTGCAGCAGTGAAAGCTTTCAAAATGAAATTGAAACTTTTCAGAAGTCAGCTGTCAAAGGGTAAAATGTGTCACTTTCCCACTTGTGCACAGCGTATCCCTCAGAACAAACACGCCGAGTTAGGAGAAAAATATGCAAAGCACATCAATCTTTTGATTGAAGAATTTGACAGAAGACTTACTTTGTCTAAAGATGATGACATCCAGTTGAAGCTGATTGAAGATTCCTTTTCTGTGGATCCAGAGGAAGTGACACAAGATTTGCAGTTGGAGGTTATTGAACTTCAATGTTCGGCAGTTTACCGAAATAAGCACAGAGAAAGAAGCCTGTGGGACTTCTACAAAAGTCTGGACGATGAAAAATACAAGAATCTTATTGAAGTTGCACTGAAAACGTTCAGCATTTTTGGAAGCACTTACATATGTGAACAAACATTTTCCATCATGAACATGAATAAAAACAAGCAACGTTCTTCTCTGACTGACGACCATTTGGAAGACATTATGAAAATATCCACTTCAAATATGACCCCCGAATATGACAAGCTTGTTGCCGAAAAGAGATGTAATATCTCTCATTAAATTTGCAAGATAATTATGAAAAGTACAAATGTTTTCTTTCAACGGAACAGGTGTTTTTCATTTTTCCATGATTCATAAAAAAAATTAAAATAATTTAAAAAATTGTTTGCTTTAATTGAAAAATTCTTAATAAAGTATCACACCCTCTCCCCCCCCCAAAAAAACCCTTCCTTTTCGGCCCACAGCTGTTTCGGCGGGGCGGCGCTGGGGAAGGAGGGTTTGTTTCCGCGGTGCGGGCAGCGCTGGGGTGGGGGATGTGTTTCGGGGGCTGTAGCAGGGTGGTTACCCCGCTCCTGCCCTGAAGGGCTTAAAACAGCCTTGGGGGAGGGCTGTGGCAGGGGAAAAGCTGAGCTGATTGGGGAAACCTCTTCAGCTGGGCCATGCCACAATCAGGCCCCAGCTGGCCTGTATAAAAAGGCTGTGAGCCAGAGGCCCAGAGGAAGTCTCTCTCTGCTTGTAGACAGAGAAGGGTCTGGCTGCTAGGGAGTTGAGCAGGGTACTGGGAGTGGAGCAGGGCTGGGGAAGGCTAGAGGAGCTGGGGAACTCCAGCCTGGAAACCCCCCAAGCTGCAGACCTAGCTAAGGGCCTAAGACCGGTACCAGGGCTGCAGAGGGGCAGCCCAGCTATAGAGGGAGGCAGCAGGTCCAAACCCAACCTTGCCTGTGATGAGTGGCTGATATACTGCAGTCTACCCCAGGGCGCGGGGGCTAGTTAGTGACTGGCAGTAGCCTTATACTGAGGTGAGGTGGGGATTAGAGGATTGGGGGTTCCCCAGCGAGAGGAGACCAAGAGCCAGAGTGTGGGGGTATTGCCAGGGGGCAGCACCCCAGATCAAAGGGCACCGGGGTCCAGGAGGGACACAGCCAGCGGCAGTGGGACACCGGCCTGCAGAGGTCGCTCCAACGGCTGGATGAGCTAATTCCCGAGAAGACCAGCAGGAGGCGCCGCCGGGGTGAGTCCTGCTTGCTTACACGGGGGCTGGGCAGGGATGGGGTTCGGCGGGGCTGGGTGGCGCTGGGGGGGGCATGTTTCAGCATGGCCGGGGGGTTTCGGCCCTCAGCTATTTTCTTTGGAGTAATATGGCCCTCGCCGCTTTACGAGTTGTGCAGGCCTGACCTAGGGGTTCCATTTGAATAATGCAATGCAAAACCGTCTCGAGCCCCCACCCAGTGACCTGGGACAATTACATACCCCCTGGGTGCCTCTAAGAGGCAATACTTCCCCTCTCGCAAGCACGGAGTCTGAGTGTAGCAAATCCTTTCAATAAAGGAGGGAAACAATGCAGCATTATGTTGGGGAAACACCACAAACAGGATTCATAACACAAACCATCAGCAAAAGACCCACCCCCAAGTAAGTTTGGCAGTGTCCTTTTCTCTCAGGGTCTTAAGTCCAATAACCCAAAAGATCACCCCAAAGTCCCAAAAGTCCAACACCCCAAAAGTCTCTGTCCCTGGTCAGTGCACCCCCAGAGTTCAAAAGTTTATCTGAAGAGTCTTACCCCCCAAGCCTGGGTGGAAATGGGGGGGGAAAGGGGGCATGCAGGGTGTTATGGGGCACCTTACATGGTCCGTGGCTGACTGCCCTGCCTCTCCTTGGGGTTCTGCTGCAGCCTTCACCATGAGCCACTCCACTCCACCAGCCATCCCAAGAGCCACTCCAGCCGTCCCACAAACTGCTCCACTCCACTCCTGCTCCAATCATCCCACAAACTGCTCCGCTCTGCCAGCCGCTTAGCAATATATCTTCAGGCTCCCCCATTAGTTAACACAGCACTCAGTGATCTGAGTAATTTTAGCTCTTTAGTGATGTCAGCTCATAGTAGGGGAGCCCCAGTGCTGGTGCACCGTTAGCCCAAAGTAAATTCAGCATAGCAGCCTGTAACTAGACTCTTAATGGAATCACAATTAGCTCTGCTATTCAACAGTGGGGGGGGGGGGGGGGGGAGGGGGGGGGGGGGAGAGAGCGAGAGAGAGAAGGTACAATTGGTGTTTCAAGCCCTCAAAGGGGGCCCCGGTCAGTCAGTCAGTCACCCGTCCTCTCAATTCACTGGGTTTTGGAACCCATGTCCCTTGTCTAGCGAGTGCTACTTAGTTGATGGTGAGTCCCTCTGTCATAAAACAGTTCCACTGGCCTTGATTCACATAATCAGGGTAACACCACTTTATTCTTCCTGCCCCAATAACAGAGAAACTGGGCATCCCACAGCAGCCAAAGTGACCATTTTGGGCTGCTCTGGGCTCATGCTAGGCGGAGTGGGTGTGCCTATGCAAACAGGATCAGCCCCTGAAGTTCTTTTCCACAACTCGCCACAATTCACCACCAGATGTCAGGGTAGAGCTCATCCTGACTCTGCTTACATATGAATATGTTGAATAGGATTGGTCCTAGGACTGACCCTTTGTTCTCTGTCTTTTAACCAGTTCTCAATCCATGAAAGGATCTTCCCTCTTATCCCATGACAACTTAATTTTCGTAAGAGCCTTTCATGAGGGACCTTGTCAAAGGCTTTCTGGAAATCTAAGTACACTATGTCCACCGGATCCCCCTTGTCCACATGTTTGTTGACCCCTTCAAAGAACTCTAATAGATTAGTAAGACATGATTTCCCTTTACAGAAACCATGTTGACCTTTGCCCAACAATTTATGTTCCTCTATGTGTCTGACAATTTTATTCTTAACGATTGTTTCAACTGATTTGCCTGGTACTGACGTTAGACTTACCGGTCTGTAATTGCCGGGATCACCTCTACAGCCCTTTTAAAATATTCGTGTTACATTAGCTATCTTCCAGTCATTGGGTACACAAGCCGATTTAAAGGACAGGTTACAATCCATAGTTAGTAGTTCCGCAATTTCACATTTGAGTTGTTTCAGAACTCTTGGGTGAATGCCATCTGGTCCCGGTGACTTGTTACTGTTATGTTTATCAATTAATTCCAAAACCTCCTCTAGTGAAACCTCAATTTATGACAATTCCTCAGATTTGTCACCTACAAAAGCCGTCTCAGGTTTGGGAATCTCCCTAACATTCTCAGCTGTGAAGACTGAAGCAAAGAATTCATTTAGTTTCTCCGCAATGACTTTATCATCTTTAAGTGCTCCTTTTGTATCTCGATCATCCAGGGGCCCCACTGGTTGTTTAGCAGGCTTCCTGCTTCTGATGTATTTAAAAAATTTTTGTTATTACCTTTTGAGTTTTTGGCCACCTGTTCTTCAAACTCCTTTTTGGCTTTTCTTATTACATTTTTACATTTAATTTGGCAGTGTTTATGCTCCTTTCTATTTACCTCACTAGGATTTGACTTCCACTTTTTAAAAGATGCCTTTTTATCCCTCACTGCTTCTTGTACATGGTTGTTAACCTGCGGTGGCTCTTTTTAGTTCTTTTACTGTGTTTTTTTAATTTGAGGTATACATTTAAGTTGGGCCTCTATTATGGTGTCTTTGAAAAGTGTCCATGCAGCTTGCAGGGATTTCACTCTAGTCACTGTACCTTTTAATTTTTGTTTAACTAACCCCCTCGTTTTTGCATAGTTCCCCTTTCTGAAGTTAAATGCCACAGTGTTGGGCTGTTAAGGTGTTCTTCCCACCACAGGAATGTTAAAAGTTATTATATTATGGTCACTATTTCCAAGTGGTCCTGTTATAGTTACCTCTTAGACCAGATCCTGCGCTCTACTCAGGACTAAATCGAGACTTGCCTCTCCCCTTGTGGGTTCCTGTACCAGCTGCTCCAAGAAGCAATCGTTTAAAGTATTGAGAAATTTATTCTCTGCTTTTTGTCCTGAGGTAACATGTTCCCAGTCAATATGGGGTAATTGAAATCCCCCACTATTATTGTGTTCTTTATTTTGATAGCCTCTCTAATCTCCCTTAGCATTTCATCATCACTATCATTGTCCTGGTCAGGTGGTCAATAATAGATCCCTAATGCTATATTCTTATTAGAGCATGAAATAACTATCCATAGAGATTCTATGGAACATGTGGATTCACTTAAGATTTTTATTTCATTTGATTCTACATTTTCTTTCACATATAGTGCCACTCCCCCTCCCCCCATCTGTTCTGTCCTTCCGATATTTTTGTACCCTGGAATGATTGTGTCCCATTGATTGTCCTCACTCCACCAGGTTTCTGTGATACCTATTATACCAATATCCTCCTTTAACACGAGGCACTCTAGTTCACCCATCTTATTATTTAGACTTTTTGCATTTGTGTATAAGCACTTTGAAAACTTGTCACTGTTTATTTGTCTGCCCTTTTCTGATGTGTTGGATTCTTTTTTATGTGAATGTTTCTTGTCTGATCTTGTCTGGTGTATATATATCTTCCTACTGTATTTTCCACTGCATGCATCTGATGAAGTGGATTTTAGTCCATGAAAACTTATGCCCAAATAAATTTGTTATTCTCTAAGGTGCCACAAGTACTTAGGGTGATCAGCTGTCCCGATAAAATCAGGACTGTACCGATATTTAACCCTTTGTCCCGCATCCTGATCAATGTATGATCGGGATGCCATTTGTCCCGATATCCAGGTAAGGAGGCAAGTGGGAGGGAGGTGCTGACCCCGTGGATGCTCCGGGGCTGGAGCTCCCATGGGGAAAAATTGCAGCCAAGCTCCCCCCTTCACCCAGCGTGCCGTGTTCCTGCTCCCCCCCCCCCGAGCACTTCCCGCTGCCTAACAGCTGTTTGGCGGCACTTAGCGCTTTCCAGGAGTGAGGGGGGAGGAGCAGGTACATGGCATGCTCAGGGCAGGAGGAGGAAAAGAGGCAGGGCAGGAGCAGGGACTTGGGGTGGGGTGGAATGGGGGCAGAGTGAGGACGGTGCAGGGGTGGGAAGAGGCGGAGGGCAGGCAAGCACCCACCCGGCAGAGGGGCAGTCTGTGCTGTAGGGGTGAGTGGCGGGCAGGGGGATGAAGAGGTGAGCGGCAGGCAGGGAGGTGAGCGGTGGGTGGGGGACTGAGGAGAGATGCAGCAAGGCAGCAGCAGGCCAGGGGATGAGGAAGGGTGTGAGGGGGGCAAGCTGGGAGGGGGCAGGAACTGGGGCAGAATAGGGGAGGAGCCTGGGAACAGTGGGGGTGGACTGGTGGGCAGGACTGATGGCACCCCAATGTGTCCCGATATTTTAGTGTGGTGATCTGGTCACCCTACAAGTACTCCTCGTTCTTTTTGTTGCTATAGACTAACACAGCTACTACCACTCTGGAACGAGTGAAGTCAGTCACTTCTTTCAACCCTGGTCTGTGAGTTCAGCCTAGGGCCCAGCTCAGTCCCCAAGAGGGGCCGTGCCAGGGATGCAATCTCCCCTTGCTGCACACTCCGGTGCTAGCAGAGTGCCCGGAGCGGGGAGAGGGTGCGTCAGCAGAGACAGCCGGTGTCCAGGCGGGGCTGCGCTGCCACCAGTGACGTAACCCCGCGGGGACGCAGCTGGCCACGCGCTAAGTGAGTGCGCGCAGATACCCCTGCACACGGGGGCGGGGGCAGCGCTCCGTCCAGGCCCGAGGCTGCCGGCAGCGCAACGGGCCGCTCAGCGCGGGGCCCTGACCCGCGTCGCTCCGACTCCAGCACAGACGGGGCGGGGCTCTGTGAGCGGCACCGCCGCGCACACCGCTCCCGGCTCCTTGGCGGGAGCAGAGCTCAGGCCCGCCCTGGTACGAACAACCCAGGAGCTGGCTCCTCCAGGCCCAAATTCATACTCGCTGGCCAATGGCAGGCGAGGGAGGGGCAGCCCCGCACTCGGTGCCCAATAGAGTTCCCGGGAGGAGAGGCGTGGTGCCGGCGCTGGCCAATGGGGAGCGAGGGGGGCAATGGAGGCCGGGGGCTCCCTATATAATATGAGTCCCGGATAGGCTGCGGCTGCTTTTGCAGTGCTGCCCAGACCCGTCGCGCGTCTGCTGCTACCGGAGGCCCCGCCCGTCAGCCGGAGACATGGTCAGGGGAGCGGCAGGTTCCTGCCGTGCGTGGCAGCGCCGCTGGGGAGGTCCGGGAGGCCCGTGCGGCGCTATTGCCCTGTGCATAGAGCGGACCCGGGTCTTCTCGCGGGGCGCGTCTGGGCGGGGGACTGGGCTCCCTCTTCGCGGGGGGGCTGGCACAAGTCAGCGGTGCGCCGGGGGAAAGGAAAAGCGCGTGTGCGCGCCTCCCTGTCTGGAGTGAGGCGCAGTTCCTGGGCTGAGATTGAGCGCTTGGGGGTGGGGTGGCTACGGGGCCCAGCACCGTGGGGCCTTGATCCTAGAGCTAGTACAAAGAGTGTATGTGGAGAAGCTGATTTCGCCTCTTGGTAGCGCACCTCCCTGTCAGCATCCTGCAGACGGAGCTTTCAATGTTGGCTGCATATGCTGAACCCTTCTCCTGTGCGAACTAACAAGGTTTCAAAGAAGCCGTGGTTCAAAATGGTGGTTGTTTTCTAAAGATCATGGCTGCCTCTCATCCACCCCTTCCCGATCCCCACTGGCATCTCACTACAGACAAGATGGTGAAGCGCTGTCTTATTAAAAAAACTATAATTAATCTGCACAGATCTAATTAGGCTAGAGAGAATTTCAAGTGATAATTACTCAACTGCATTTCCCGGCAGCGTGCCACTGAAACTTTGGGTGACTTCTGAGGCCATATTTTCACTTTTACATAGAAATCTTTTCATGCTGAGTTGGCTCCAGCACTTCCCTGTAAGATTTTTTCAGAGAGCTCTCTGGCCTTTATTTCTGCCACAGCACATGCAGCTTTACAAAATGCAGCTTTACAAAAGTGTTTTGCTTAGGATACAGTTCTTTAAAGGGCTTGACAAAGTCTAAGATGGCAATTTGTATGCTAGATTTTTAACATCATGGATGTGTATTAGGGCTCACGCGTATTAAGGGAACCTGTAAAACTCCAAATTGTTGTTGTTGTTCTCCCCTGGTAGGCATACTCATGCTGTTAGAAGTCTATTCTCAAGCTAGTTATAAAATGAATAGATCTGAGTTAGACTTAAAAATAACTTGTACCTGAATTCTTAGTTTTGGTACTGCAGTTTTATACAAATGTTTAAACTGTCTAGCCCATGCTGCTTTTATTCCAAATATGAGATCACTGAAGCTACTGCTCTTGAAAATGAATCTCCCACTTTTCACTTCAGCAAATGCTTGAAGTTTGTTCCTTTACATGGATTGCATAATAACAGGCAGTGAAATCAATGGACAGTAGTGTCCTTGCTACTTTTTCCCCACTTGGTCCAAGTATGCATTTTTACAGACCAACCTGAGTACAGCTAGTACATTCAGGCATCCGTATGATAGGTGAGTCCTAGGAAGAAGAAAGCTTTTCCAGTTTATTAAAATTCTGCGCTATAAAATGCATGTGCCTAGATGGAGTGCCTGGAAAATTGCTGTGCCACCTCAAGGATGAGAGTGAGGCAAATTTGGCCAAGAAGTTTGAGATATAAGTGCCCCCAAAAAGCAGTTCCTATAACACTGCATAGATTCAGAGCAAATTAAGGAGGTTCCAGACAAATCTTAGTCCTGGACCACCTGGCACTGATCTAGGTTAGAGCTTTCAGAAGTGCTCAACTCCCATGTGGGTACCTAACTGAGCTCGCCTGAAAAATCTGGCCTCTTAAAATGTTGGGCACTGAGCACTTCTGAGAATCTAGCCATGAGCGTCACAAATGGGAGCTGTTGGAAACTTGACCTGAGCTCTTTTGAAAATCCAGCCCAAAGGGTCCAGCTCCACAAATAAACAAATGAAAAGTTATTAGCTGGTTTATTTGATTTTGTGGAGTGAGCAGCTCTTGGCCGAACAGTGCTTTGCAGGGACTTGGACTGGAAGATGGCTCTTGGCCATATATGCTATTTCTGACTTGTGACTTTTATCATGGGTCTTGCAATACTTGGTGTTTATCTTAAAGCTCCAGTACATGAGAGGCTCTTAGATTTTTTTTTTTTATTTTTTATGAAAGCTAGCCTGCATGGCGAGAAGCTTGAGAATGTGACCCATGAAGGCTCAAGCCAGAAGGCAAATAAACAGAAACAAAAACTGTTACATGGTTTTAAAAATCATGATTTTTGGGGGGCTGACGTGTGATTGATTGATTTATTTATTTTATTTGAGTGCTTGAGATTGGCACGGTGCATGCTTGAAGGAATCCCAGCTGAGAGCAGGCTCATAGTGGAAGGCCTAGTGAGTGAATGAGTACCCACAAAGTACCCTATGCCTGTTGGTAGAGCTGCTTGTCTTGAACCCAGACTCCTGCAGGTCTCTTGGTCTGCTGATGCCTGTTAATATTTCTGTGCAGTTTGCTAGTTTGCAGCTAAAATGAGAGGTTGCACAAGGTCAGAACAAGCAGAGCTGGGATTCAGACTTAAGTCTGTGTCTTAAAGACTTGGTCTACCCTACAGAGTTAGGTTGATGTAAGGCAGCCTACATCAATTTAAGTCTGTCTACACTACAGCATTGCCCCTGCCAATGTAAGTCGCCCATTATGCCGACCTAATAACACCACCTCCACAAAGAGGTGTAGTACTTAGGTCAATGTAGTTAGGCTGATGCAGTGTCTATATAGACACTGTTACTTGCATTGTCTTTGGCTGTGAGCCCGGAGGGGGAAGGGAGGGCTCCAGCTGTCAGTGTCCCACAATGCCCCATACAGTTAAGTTGATGGTGCGCATCCTCCCCAGGAGCGCTTCCACCAACAAAGATGAACACAGTAAGTAGTCTTAATTTTGTAGTGTAGACAAGGCCATGGAGTGTCAGTGCAATGGCTGTGTGTGAAGCAGGGACTGCAGAAGGAATAAAAGATGGTGCTGTGGAGAAGGGAATGAGCTAGGAGCCAGGACACTTAAGCACTACTGATCCCTGTGCAATTTTTTGTTTCCCCTCTGTCTGGGGTTTGAGCAGAGAACCCTTTTCAATGGGCAGGAGGTATTGGAGTACAGATGGTTCTGTGGTTAATGCACTGGCCTAGGACTCAGGAAACCTGGGTTCTATTTTTGCCTCCCTGCATAGCCTTGTCCAATTTGCTTGATCTTTGTGCCTTAGTGTTCTCATCTATGGGCTATTTTGGCTTTTCAGGGCCTGATTGACCTATATTGCCTTGCTCAGAGTTCAGGAGGTAAAGTCTGCTGTTTGGTGTTGAGGATCCATCAGTGCGCTGGGTTGTCCCACTTTCACCCTATGCTTCACCTGTGGGAGACTGGGTTGATTTAGGGGCCAGTGCTGTTCTATTTTGACACCATCTGTGAACCTCATGAGTGGCAGGGGAAATGGGAACCATGCAATTCTCCCTGCCATAGGAACCCTTCTGAGGCATGCACACATTGTTCAGTTGAGGGAAGGGGAGCTAAAAACCAACTGGTTTGGTGCATGGTCCAGACACACACTGCTGAGGGTGGGGAGCAGAGAATGGTGATCTTCCCAGAGCACACCCCAGGCATGGTCCTCCTCAGGCTTGCAGGTGTCAAACTCCTGAGCTCAGTCCCCGGTGTTTGGGAAAGGGTTATGAAGCTCCCTTTGTCTGCTGCTCCTGGAAGGAAGGGAGGACCCTGCACTAAGGGCTGGTCTACACTTACCGGGTAGTTCGACGGCTGGCAATCGAAGTTCCGGGTTCGATTTATCGCGTCTGGTCTGGACGCGATAAATCGAACCAGGAAGTGCTCGCCGTCGACTGCGGTACTCCAGCTCAACGAGAGGAGTACCGCGGAGTCGACGGGGAGCCTGCCTGCCGCGTGTGGACCGCGTCTGAACCGCGGTAAGTTCGAAGTAAGGTATGTCGAATTCAGCTACGTTATTCACGTAGCTGAATTTGCGTACCTTACTTCGACTTGGGGGGTAAGTGTAGACCAAGCCTAAACCTTGATTGGGGGTAGCCCTTCTTACTGAGTGCTGAGGCGTAATAGCACCCCTTCTCCCCACCATCCCTTCAACTGTCCCACTTTCTCAAAAAAACAAGAATTGATGAGGATTTTTGCAGGTGAATCAACATGGAGTTATGGTTGCCAGGGCTCAACACTATCCTGTGTTCCTTGTGCCTTTCTGGAATGGGAGCGTTTAATTCTGAAATACAAACACGGAAAAATGAGGAAATGCATGCTTCACGCCATCTGTCCAAGAAAGTCTTAAGTAACAGAAATGATTACAGTAAAGGGGTAGCAGTTTTTATAAGAAATGCCAATGTTAAACATGGAATTGCTTGGTACGGTTCTGATTGTAGAAGGACCACCTAAGGTGATACTGGCTGTGTGGGAAGTAGGTGGCAGTGTAGTCTTGTGGATAGGGCCCTAGATTGGGACTCAGACCCTTGGTTCTATTCTGAACTCTGCTACTAGTTTGGGTGACCTTGAGAAAGTCACTTCACTTTATGCCAATGATTACCAATCGGGAAAATGGTCGTAATGCTGACCTCTCTGTAAAGTGCTTTCGTCTGTGGATACAAAGATATTCATCCCCATGGGGATGGCACTAGGAACTTGTAATATAACAGCACCTTACCTTTCTTTAACCAAACCTGTCATTGTCTCTGCCTAGTACAACTCCAGTCAGTCCTCCTGTTCAATATAGTCCAGTGAGCCTCATTGTTCTCTGTGCAGCATCACTAATCTGGGGAGTCCTTGATGCTGGCTGGCACAGACTGAGGGAGGAGTAAGATACCGTCATCTCCATAGGTGGATGCCTTAAAGCAGAGATGAAAGGCAGCAGAATTAAGGTTATGTGGGAACTGTCATCTTTCCAACACTTGCTTGTTTCTGGAGGAGCATGAGGAGAACAGAGGAGCACAGAGTACCACAGCCATAACTATACATAATGAAGCTGTGGGTGTGAATATTAAAACAGAGGTTTGTGATGGGTACCTAATAGTAGGACACTACCAAGTCCATATTTAAGCACCTCAGTGGGTGGCCTGATTTCACTTTCTAAAGTGCTGAGGACCCAGCAGATTGAGGTCACTTATTTTGGTGCCTAAGGCCTTGTCTACACTGCAGAGTTTTGTTGACACAAGTTATGCCGACATACAGCCACCACTTTAATTAAACCACTGTTGCATTTCCACGCTATGTTTCTTGTGTCAGCAGAGCGCATCCACACTAGCAGCTCTTGCATCAACACGGAGAGAAGTGCATTATGAGTAGCTATCCCACTGTGCACCTGGCCACAGGGTGCTTTGGGAAGGGTTTGCAATGCCTCATGGGTAGGGCCCTACCAAATTCACAGTCCATTTTGGTCAGTTTCATAGTTATAGGATTTTTGAAATTGTAAATTTCATGATTTCTGATATTTAAATCTGAAATTTCACAGTGTTGTAACTGTAGAGGTCCTGGCCCAAAAGGGGGCTGTGGAGGGGTTGCAAGATTATTGTAGGGGGGTTGTGGTATTGCCACCCTTACTTCTGTGCTGCTGCTGCTGGTGGTGCTGCCTTCAGAGCTGGGTGGCCAGAAGTTGCAGCTACTGGCCAGGAGCCCAGCTCCAAAGGCAGCACTGCTGCTAGCAGCAGTACAGAAGTAAGGATGGCATGGTATGGTATTGCCATCCTTACTTCTGCGCTGCTGCCTTCAGTGCTGGGCCCTTGGCTAGCAGCCACTGCTTTCTGGCCACCCAGCTCTGAAGGGAGCACAAAAGTAAAGGTGGCAATACAATAACCGCCCCTACAATAACCTGCGTCCCCTGCCCCTGCAGCCCTCTTTTGGGTCAGGATTCCAGTTTGAAAAACGCTGGTCTCCACCGTGAAATCTGTGTACTTTTACCCTATACTGTACAAAGGACCAGATTTCATGGGACAGACCAGATTTCAATGGTCCGTGATGCATTTTTCATGGCTGTGAATTTGGTAGGGCCCTACGCATGGGGCAGGTACAGCATCACATGATGCAGGTTTCTCAATCCCATCATTCCATCCTATTAGGGATTCTATTAGGTTTCCAGATGCTTTTCAACTGAAGTGTGTGGATGGGGGGGAGGAAGAGTGTGTGACAGGGTGTGTGTGGGAGAGACAGCAACAGTGTGTTTTGGGGGGAGTGAGAGTGTATAGGGTGGGAGGGAGTGTGTTGGCATGCTGTCTCCAAGTTCAGACAGCAGCCGGAAGCCACCATTTTTCTTCGAGTGCTTGCTCATGTCCATTCCATATTAGATGTGTGTGCTTACCAGATGCACCAGTGCTGGAAGTTTTTTCCTCAGCAGTATCCATAGGGGACCAGCTCTGGCGCCCTCTGGAGTGGTGCCCACATGGCGTGGTATAAAGGGTGCTGCCAGCTTTTCCCCGCCCCTCCCCAACCCCCTCACTTCCTTTTTGCCGCCAGTGACAGTGCTGGAACCTCTGCTGCTTCGGCTAGCATTGATTCCTTCTCTGTTGCGAACTTTGAAATCCTGTAAAATAGTTATACGTAGTTAGTAGTTTTCTTAGTTACCATAGTAGTAGTTCTCAAACTCTTTGTTAGTCCTGAATGGGACCCAGTTGGGGGTCAGGGCATGCCCCAGGCTTTAAGCTGGGATGGGCAAACTTTTTGGCCTGAGGGCCACATTTGGGTGTGGAAATTGTATGGCGGGCCATGAATGAAGAGCTGGGATGGCAACATGTGTTTTTTTTTATTTTAAATCGGAAAAGACACTGCGCCAGGGGCATAGCCACTTATCCAGGGCAGGTCAACCCCATCACTTGCCTCACTCTGCTACCCAGAGCTCCAAGCAGTCCGGTTGGCATGCACAGTCTTCCTGCTGCACCTGTTGGGCAAGGTGGAAAGAGTCGTGACGGGCAACACAGCCTCGATGGTCTACATCAACAGGCAAGGTGGAGTGTGCTCGTTGACTCTCTGTCAAGAGGCACTCTGTCTATGGGACTTCTGCATCAGCCACAAAATCCACCTGGAAGCTTGCCACCTTCCCGGTGTCAAGAATATGCTGGCGGACCAGCTCAGCAGGGACTTCTCCTCTCACTATGAGTGGTCATTCCATCCAGAGGTAGCATGCATGATCTTTCAAAGGTGGGGAATGCCCCAAGTGGATTTGTTCACTACCAGACAGAACAGGAAATGCCACTGATTTTTGCTCTCGGCAAGGTCTCCTCTCCCATGCCTTCCTCCTGTCATGGTCAGGGAGCCTGATGTACGTGTTCTATCTGATTCCACTCATCGGCAGGTCCTGGCAAAGATCAAGAGAGACAAAGTGCAGGTTGTCGTGATCGTCCCAGCGTGGCCTCACCAACATTGGTTCGACACGCTCATGAGCTCGTCAGCGGCCCCTGTCCAACCGCCCGGACCTGCTATCACAGGACCATGGCCGGCTCCTACCCCCCCAATCTTGAGCCCCTCCACCTCTCGGCGTGGATGCTGCATGGCTGGACCTGGAGGAATGGACTTATTCGGAAGGAGTCTAACAGATCCTCCTGGGGAGTAGGAAGACCTCAACCAGACTGACGTACCTGGCCAAGTGGAAAAGGGTTTCCCGCTGGGCGCCCGAGCATAGCATCTGTCCCTTGCATTCTTCCATACAGGCTGTCCGGGACTACCTGCTCCATTTGAGGAACCAGGGCCTGGCACACTCTTCCATTAGAGTGCATCTAGCGGCCATTTCCACTTTTCACCTGCCGATCTAAGGACAGATGATGTTTTTCCCCACGACATGACAGTCAGATACTTGAGGGCTCGAGACTCTTCCTGCAGGTATGGACTCCTGTCCTGCAGTGGGATCTTAACTTGGTCCTCTCTAGGCTCACCAGCCCATCCTTTGAGCCACTGGGTTCCTGCTCCCTTTCCCACCTGTCATGGAAGGTCATGTTCCTGGTGGCAGTGACGTCGGCAAGACAGGTCTCTGAAATTAAAGTCTTGACCTCAGAACCTCCGTACACGATCTTCTACAAAGATAAGGTTCAGTTGCGGCCCCACCCGGCCTTCCTGCCAAAGGTGATCTCCACCTTCCATATGACCAGGATATCTTCCTCCTGGTGTCCTGTCCCAAACCGCACAAGACCAGTGAGGAGAGGCATCTTCACGCCCTGCATGTCTGGAGAGCCATGGCTTTCTACTTAGAACGTACCAAGCCTTTCCGAATATCGACTCAACTCTTCATTGCTACAGTGGATCGGATGAAGGGTCACCTGGCAGAGGATTTCCAATTGGATCACCTCGTGCATAAGGACCTGTTACAACCTGGCGTGGGTTCTGCCGCCACCGATTGTCAGAGCCTATTTGTTGGGAGCACAGGCATCTTCAGCAGCCTTCTTGGTGCACATCCCTATCCAGGACATTTGTAGAGCTGCAATGTGGTCCTCTGTTCACATATTTACCACTCGTTATGCCATCACTCAGCAGGCCAGAGAGAACGCTGGGTTCAGCAGAGCTGTGTTGCAATCTACATGTCCATGAACTCCTACCCACCTCCAGGGGTACTGCTGTGGAGTCACCTAATATGGAATGGACATGAGCAAGCACTCGAAGAAAAGAGTTACCTTTTCCGTAACTGGTGGTGGTAGAGATGTGTTGCTCATGTCCATTCCACAACCCACCCTCCTTCCCCACTGTCGGAGTTTCTGGTGAGAAGGAAGTGGGGGGGTGGGGGCGCCCCTTGTACTGCGCCATTCAGGCACCACTCTAGAGGGCGCCAGAGCCAGTCCCCTATGGATACTGCTGAGGAAAAACTTCCGGCACAGTGCATGTGGCAAGCACACAACACCTAATATGGAATGGAGATGAGCAACACCTCTCGAACAGCAGTTACAGTAAAGATAACTGTCTTGGCACCTATGTTTGAATCTTAGCCTTTGTTTTTAGCCCTCGGCTGGAAGGCACTTTGGTAGACTACAGAAATGGACAGAGTTGGGACACTAAGACACTGGTGTTTCAATCACACCTTTGTTATTGACTTGTGTAGCTGAGATCAGATTGCTGAACCTCTGCCTCAACTTACCCATCTAATATATATATATATATATATATATATATATATATATATATAT
>NW_020664546.1:1090218-1108562 GCF_002925995.2 Terrapene triunguis
TATATATATATCTCTGCCTACTTTTTCAGGGGGTGTGGCAAGGACTGGTTTGTACAAGCAGGCCTGTTGAACGTGGACAGTCAAGCCATATGTTTACGTATTAAAAAGGGCACTGAAAAGTTGGGGTTGTTTTTTCTTGGTAATTTGGGGTAGAATCAGTATTCTGTGAGTTTAATGGTGGTGTTGACACTTTGATACTGGCTTCTGACCAGCTACACTACGCTGGGAACAGTCTGAGTGTTGAGCAGTTGAGTTGGCTGGTGGGGGTGCAGCAAAACTTTGCTCAGACAGTAGTAGGAAATCTTTCAGTGCTGACTAGTTTGGGAAAAGAAAATAATCCTACTTACACTAAGATATACACGCAAAGCAGTGCATGTACCTATAGCTTTGTGTAAGAACCTAAAGTTCCATATTTTTTATGAATTCAACACTGGGGGGAATCATTTTACAAACAATTACTTTCCTTGCAGGATGCACAACTTAAACTTGTTCAGAGTGTGCCCTAAATGAAATGGTGAAGGGGTGACGGTTAGGATCAGTTTTATGTACACCTCTTCCCCGATATAACACGGCCCGATATAACATGAATTCGGATATAACGCAGTAAAGCAGCGCTCCAGGGGGGCGTGGCTGCGCACTCCGGCAGATCAAAGCAAGTTCGATATAACGCAGTAAGATTAATTTTTTGGCTCCCGAGGACAGCGTTATATTGGGGTAGAGGTGTACTTTTAAGACTAATGGGATAGGGAAGGCTTGTTTTCTGGCCTTGTATATACAAATTTAAAAGGGGGGAAAAAATGAAATAGCCTCAGTTTCCGTAAAATATAGTGCTCCCCTCTGGTGGTGGTGCTGCACCTGATAACTAAATAAACTTCTGGAGCTGGGTTGACACGGATAATACCAATGACACACAGGCTGGTGCTGGCCAATTAACCTTTAATTACATTCAAAATGGAAAAATCAATATTTCTCAAATAGGGAGGACAGAATTTGCTAGGGAAGGAGGTGAAACTTTACATTCAGGTCTCTGAGAGGACATGAAGAATGAGCCTATAAAATGTTATGTGACAATGTCCAAAGGGTTTTTCTAGATGAAAATAGATGACTGAAGGAAGGTTTTGTGTTAACAGTTGTAATCTGTTCCAGTTGTCACTAACCCTAATACAATGAGGCCAATGTTATGGGTGCAGTTTTAATAATTCTGCAGTATGGTAGTTCCAAGCAGTCTGTGCTGGGTATTTTGCTAGTCAAGAAAGCCACTGTTCCTGCTAAGAAACCTTAATTTTCTTTTTTTCTCTGTACAGCGTGAGTGCATCTCAGTCCACGTTGGCCAAGCTGGTGTGCAGATTGGCAATGCATGCTGGGAACTCTACTGCCTGGAGCATGGCATTCAGCCCAATGGCACCATGCCAAGTGACAAAACAATTGGTGGTGGTGATGATTCATTTAATACCTTCTTCAGCGAGACTGGTGCAGGAAAGCATGTCCCCCGCGCTGTGTTCGTGGATCTGGAACCTGCAGTGATAGGTAAATACAGTCAGCAGTGTTGTATTGATTTGTAAGAGACATGCCATGGGAACTGGCACAACTGACAGGCTGGAATGTTGGTCTGAGGGTCCCATTTCCCTTGTTTCTGTTCTGATGCCTTATAAATATTCTAAATGCTTTAAATTCTCTCTGTACAAAGCTTACCCCAAGTATGTAATCATTACTCTTCTGCCAAGCAATGCATAAGATTTTCTGCTTTTTCATTGTCTCTAGACAAGGCACCACAATTAAAAAAAAAAAAAATGTACTTCAAAGTTGGAAGAATTAACAAGACATTAAACACTTTACCTATGAAACAATGTCAGCAAAGTATCTACAGGCACCAGCAGCCTTTTTGGATTTATTGGGTACTATACATCCTGAGAGCTCTTTAAGCACCTTGCTATTGTGCATTAAAAATATTCTGTATGCTCCATGGCTTTACATTTTATTTTCCTCTAACAGTAACCACTTGCTAGTGTCTCACTTCTGCAATTCCTTCTCAATCCCCTTTCCTCCCCTGTCAGCATCCCCCTTTTAGCTCAGCTAGCATTTTCCAGCTACTGTTCCCTCTTGACTTCTTCCAGCCTCTTTATAAAATTACTTATGCACTTTGTCACTGCCCCAGGCCCACCGCCCCTTTTGCTGTCTTCCTCTGTTTTTCATTTTCACTCTTCAGTCCATGGTTCTTGTACATGCCTTGCAGTGCTAATGCAAAAAAGTCTGGCAAAGACTGTGCTTTAAACCAGTGCATTCTAGAACTTCACAGATATCTCTTAGCAAGTCCATTTCATTTGGTGCCTCTGTTTTGTTTTCCTTTTTTTGAAAAAATAGTTTTTCCCTTAAATATCAGCTTGATAGGTTACAAATCATGTTGGGTAAATCGTCATGCTGATCTGCACCAATAAGTAAAGTTGTCTCTTCAAATCTCATGCTGCTTTGTCATAAGTCAGATTTTTTTTTTTTTTAAGGCTTAACTTTTGGGTTAAAAGCCGAATATATGCAAAAACAGCAGACAATTTCATCTAGAGTTAATTATAAAACCCAATATTACTTTCTACCTGGCTTTAATTAAACTCTGTGGTATCTCATTACCATACATTTTAGAATTGCTAAAGCCAAATGAGATAGCAAGTGCTGTGCTGAATGTACCTTGCACTTTGTGGTTTGGCAGAAGGAGTGTTTTACGTCAGTAAACATGAGTACAGATTTTTTTTCCAGATGGTGGAAGATCTTGGCTTCCAAAGGAAGCTTCTTAGTCCTTGGCTAGTGAGATTGGCAGGATGTTCTCAGGTAGGCACACACTGGACTTCCTGACATACTGGACTGATCAGCAACTAGGACAATCCAGTTCTTTGAGTGTTAGGCTGTATAAATATTCCACAGTTGGTGATTGCTCATTTAGTGCGCTCACATCGGAGAATTTTCTAGTCAGCAGTGTCTTTTGGGGAAGTCCAAGTGCTCTTCCTCTTGTGCTCACAAGGGTATAAAGGGTTGAACCAGTCTGCAACACCCAGTTTCTTCTCTGCTGCGTGTGGTACATGAAGAGAGAGGCACCAACAGTATTTAACCTCCACTTCGGCATTGTAGTTACATAGTCAGTTTGGTTAGGTCTATGGGATGCTGTGGGGGGGCAAAGGTGGTCTTCCCCCAAGGTTGCCGATGGTCAGCCATGCCAGCTGGTACCATAGGAAGTCCCTAGGCTTTAACTGCCCATCCTGCAAAGTAGTTATCCCTGTGAATATCCTCTCAGTTGCACCAACCTGCTTTGACACCGACCAGGCAGCAGATTTGACCCTGTACCTGAGGACAGCATACCGTTCATTATAGGATCATTGCCTTTCCTTCCTTTTGGCAACATCAGGCTCATTTCCATCAACCTTGGTCCATCATCACCTCAGTGTTGGGTATGGGAGGTGGTCCAAAGAAGCTATGCCATTCAGTTCCTATCCTCTCCCTGTCCCTCCTTAGGGGGACCCCTCCCAAAGAGCCTACTTAGACAGAAATGCAGTCCCTTTTTGCAGTGGGCACTATAGAGGAGGTACTTCCTCAGTAGAGAGGAGAGAAGTTCTATTTAAGGTACTTCTTCATCCCCAAGAAGACCGGAAGCCTCGGACAAATACCTGCCTGAACACCTATGTCAAGAAATGAAAGTTCAGGATAGTCTCCCTCACATCAATCATCCCATCCCTATATCAGGAGAACTCTTGACCTCAGGGATATGTACTTTCACATCATGATATGTTTGGTGCACCAGCATTTCCCAAGGTTTGTGTTGCACAGCAATCACTACCAATACCAAGTTTTGCCTTTTGGGCTCTGAGTAGTGCTGCACGTGTTTATGCCTAGCAGTGGTGGCCTACCTTGGAAGGACAGACATCCAGATGTTCTCATGCTTAAGCAAGTGGCTGGTCGTGGCCGCTAAATCTCAGGTCTGGGTCAACATCCTGTCCATTCTCCAGCTGTTTGCACATCTAGGCCTGCTGGTGAATGAGAAGAAATCCACATTAACACCTATGTTGCACATAGAATTCATTGGGACCATATAGCCTCTGCATGGAGTAATTGCCTAACTACCACTTGACAGGTTCTGGATGGTGCATGATCTCTAGCCCAGTGGTTCCCAAACTGGGGTTTGCGAAATGTTATAGGGGGTTCTCAGGAAAAAAATCCCTAATGGCGGACATAGCTGTCCCTAGGGACCCCAGGCAGCACAGGGCCAGCAGCCTGGAGCCCCTGGACTTCCAAGAGCTAAGCAGATCAAAGCAAGCGTATCTATCATACTGAGGAGATTAAAACTTCAAGACTCCTTATAAGAAATGGAAAGGGAAGTGGATATTTTTTGCTGTTTTTAAAATTAAATAGGCAGCTAGTGTTTTTAAAATTATTATAAAGAACAAGTTTAGGCTTCGTTGTAACGTGTGTTGTTTGCCTGGACTCCTCAAGACCTGAATGCTTGTTTAGGAGGAACTCTTTGAGTTGGCTTCTTAAATACCTTCATGCTGTTTCACATCTGATACTCCTTGATGAAACATAGGAGACTTGTCTTATAACAGGCTTATTCAAAGTGATACAAGCTACGAAAGTGAGATCTTGGAAGTGTTGCTGTTTTCATAATGTAATAAAAATACTGCAATGATCGATTAATAATAAATAATAATAAAGTGTAATAATCATGTCATAAAATGTTTTATATTTCCAAGATCACTGCTTTTATAATTTATACTCAAAGGAGAAAATCCCTGGAAATATTCATTTTTTAGGAGAGGGTTCATGAGACTTGACCTTTTAGTGAAAGGGTTTCACAGGTGGTTAAAGTTTGGGAACCACTGCTCTAGCCCCATCTATGGTTCCAACCCCTGATGTACGTAAGATCATGCCTTGAGCTGATGGATTTTATGGCAGCACCTACATTCTTTGCCCCGCACACAAGACTCTCTGCTTCCAGAGACTTTAGGCATGGCAGTCCTAGGTCTACTGGCTGGCTCTCCCTCTGGTTGTCCTCCAGTCTCTAGATTAGTGGAAGGACCCTGGCAACATTCACAAAATCCCCATTCAGCCCCAGTTCACTTTCAAGGGCCTGGGAGAGATTGTAATCACATGTAGTATCTTTGAAGACCATATTGTATTAAGCTAATGAATTGCTGTGGATCAGGGATTTTATGCAACTCTTGATGGAGGGTTACCACAATACCTCCAGGAACAAAAAACAGTAGAGGTGACCAAGTTGAATCACTTGGGTTATAAACACATCCAGAGAGGTATACCCACTGGGTAGACTTGCATATATTGGTTCAAACTGGGTTGTCCAGAGACCAACAGACAAAGAAAACACTTTTGATATAAAAAGATTAAACTTAGGACTGCCTTTCTGTTAGCAAATAGAGGACCTTGTGTCCAAGGGGGGGCCCCAACTCTTACAGAAGGGTTGGAAGGACTTGGTCCAGCTAGGACCCCATAAGATGGATGGGCACCTCCTAATATGTTTACAGTATGCTTAAATCTGTTTTTCTCTGTAATACTTTTACTTTAAGAATAAATGTGCTTGCTTAGAAAGAGTTGTATGGTAACTTGTAACTGTTGGCACTTGTACCACTGTTTATAGCCCATGGGGGGAGAGCTATTTAACATCTGTATCAATGACCTGAAAGAAAATATTAAAATTATCACTGACAAAGTTTGCAGATGACCCAAAAATTGGGGGAGTCATGAATAATAAAGAGGTCATCGATTCAGAGTGATCTAGGGTGCAAGCAAACAGTGTGTTTTTTAATATGGCTAAATGTATCCATCTGTGAATAAAGAACATGGTCCAGCCTTGCAGGATGGGGGACTTTATCCTGGGAAGCACTGACTCTGAAAAAGAATTTTGGATAATCAACTGAACATGAGTTCCCAGTGTGATGCTGTGACCAAAGGGCTAATGTGTTGCTGGGGTGTATAACCATGGGAATCTCAAGCAGGAGTAGAAAGGTTACTTTATTTCTGCATTTGACAGCTGCTAAGGATTGAAAACATTCTTATAGTGAGAGACTCAAGGAGCTCAACCTATTTAGCTGAGCAAAGAGAAGGTTAAGGGGTGATTTGATTAGTCTAAGTATCTAAAAGGGGAACAAATATTTAATAATGGCCTCTTCAATCCAGCAGAGAAAGTTGTAACGATCCAATAGCTGGAAGTTGAAACTAGAAAAATTCAGTCTGGAAATAAGGCATAAACTTTTAACAGTGAAAGTAATTAATGATTGGAACAATGTACCACGGGTCGTGATGGATTCTCCCTCATTGACAATCCTTAAATCAAGATTGGATGTTTTTCTAGAAATTTACTCTAAGAACTACTTTGCGGAAGTTTTCTGTCCCTAGAATCCCCGGATCCTAGATTTCTTCGTAAGGTGTTGTCAGAATCCACATCAGTGAGGTCATGCACCTACCTGTGTTCTTCCCCAAATTTCATGCTGGCAGAGAGGAGTATAGACTGCACCCACCGAACATGCACAGAGCCATATTGTTCTATGTGGACAGGACGAAATCCTTCCAGAAGTCTCCCAGATTGTTTCTGGCTTACGCGGAGAGACTCAAAGGATGAGCTGTATCTACACAAGATATCAAAATGGATAGCCCAGTGCAACAGGAGAGAAGGACCCGGCAAAATACAAGTCCACTCCACCAGGGACCTGTCCACCTCTGTAGCCTCTCTAGCAAACTTGCCAATCCAGGATATTTGAAAAGCAGTGATCTGGTTGTCTGTACACATTTTAGCAAAGCACTACACATTGGTGCAAGCAGCCAGGGATGATGGAAGATCATGTTAGTCTGTGTTCTTAGGAAAAATAATGGGCTAGCTCTTATGACCCACACGCCATCCCTGCTACTTTGGAATCCTGATATCATTGGCTCTTGTGAAAGAACTGGTGTTGGGGTGATTCTGCCCATAAAGGCCTTATGAAGTGCACAAGGAAGGGTGCATGCACCAATCCAAATATACTCTTGACTAGAACATTCTCTGGCGCTTGCACTGGATATGTGCTCGCCAACTGCAGAATAGTCCACATCTCGAACATCAGTTACTGTATGGATAAATGTACCTTCTTCTGACTCATCTTCCAAGTGACGCACAGACTGGTGTGATGAATGATGACTCATTCAACAGTCTGGATTGCACCCATTTTACCAAGCAATCAAACCTTTTTTTTTTTTTCCCATGCTGCCAAAGGCAAGGTCTTACATCTAGTAAAAAAAGACTGAGGACTGCATCCTGGTCAGAGAATATTGAGTAGAAGTAGAGGTGATGTATTGAGAGAGAGCATTGGTGAGACAACTACTGAAATATTGTGTCCAGTTGTAGGATCCCTATTTTAAAAACGATGTATAAAAATTGGAAAGGGCTCAGAAGAGCTATGAAAACATTGGGAGGAAGAGTGGGACAGAAAGTTGAAATGACTTGCTCCTGGTTGATAAGTAAACTGCACAGGGAGAAGATATTCTTCAAACTAACAAAGGCACATGGTTAAATGGCTGAGATTAATCTAGGAAAAAAATCATTAGAATAAGATGCAGATTTATAGCCATTTGATAACCAACCATTTGAAGGAATTATCTTGGGAAGTGGTAAATTATCATTTTAGGCCAGATTTCTTAACGGTATTATAACACCTGGAGTGATCTTCAAAAGCGCCTGGGCATGCTTAATTCTCTTCTGGCTTCACTGTGCATTTAGGTACTTCTGGGGTGCTTTCCGCATCTTTAGGTGCCTAAATATCATTAAAAATCATGATTATTTTTCTTTATTTTTCTCTATATCCTTAAATAGAATTTGGAAGTTTTTCCAAATATAGCCCAGTAACTTGTGGTTGAATTAGACATTTGATGTATGCTTATGTAGTCAGAAAAGAACTTTCTCCGCTGCCGGCGTTGTAGGAGAAAGTCTCTGGCCTGTGTTATGCAGGCGATCAGCCTAGATGATCATTGTGTTATACCTTTTGGCTTTAGAAATCTGAGTATAAAATCTGGAAAATTGCTGCTTTAAAGCAAAGTATTTATGAAACATAAGTTGTTTGTATAGTTTAATATTTGCCCATGCCAGAGTGGTATTGAGGCCAAAAAATTCAAACTTGCATACCTGAATAAGCGACTTGATTTTCTTGGATGTTAAACATCCACTGAACCTAGCAGGCATCCTGGGTATCTTCTAGCGATGGCATCTCTAAAGTCAAGCCGTTTTTGTTGAGCTGTCTAGAGGTAGGTTTGGGTGCCTTATTTTAGGCATGTGAGCTTGAAAACTTTTGTCTAAACCAAAATTAACTTACTGTAAACTCATGCACAATATTCCCTTTCCAGACGAAGTACGAAATGGGACATACAAGCAGCTTTTCCACCCTGAACAACTGATCTCTGGCAAGGAGGATGCTGCTAATAATTATGCTCGAGGCCATTACACTGTTGGGAAAGAGATAATTGACCTTGTTCTGGAGCGTATCAGGAAGCTGGTAAGTTCCAGTTTTTCTGCACTGAAGATTGTACCTTTTAAAGATCTTTCTACATCATGGTTTGTGAGGTTTGGAAATTAATCTAGTTAAGTGCTCAGATGTGTGGGGGCTCAGAATTCAGCTCTGTAGTCTGTTGGGTCATGTACAGCAGCTGTAAAATTCTGCCGTTCTCTTTAGTCATGTGAAAATGGACTACTCCGATCAGAGGAAAATCTAAGACCCCTTGTGACTCTCTTCTTGGACTGCAATTGAACCAGCACCCTCAACTTGCCTAAAAAGCATGTTTATATCAGACCAAAAAGTTTGTTTCAAGTTTATCTGACAAATTCACAAAGTCCACGGCTGAGGCCTATCCACATAACACCCTGGTTTGCATTCTTATCGATGAGAAGGGACCAGTCCTTAGCTGCAGCCACTGCAGCGTTTTAGCCTCCACACCTGAATGCTTGCTTTTGTGGGCTGAAGTCTGATCTTCGTGTTCAAATGTGTTTCCTTCTAACTTCATTGTTTTTTTTTTTTTTTTTTATGAACAAAGATACAAGGTGGGAGAGAAACTATGACCATGCTGTGAGGTCTCAGGCTCCCTCAGTCTACACACCATGTGGTGAACTAGCTGAGGTGAAGTCCCAAGTTTATTTTCTAGCTCCTTTTAGGGGTAGTTAGTATGTGCTTTGCATTTTGAGCCCCTGGAGTCCTTGCTCTAAATATTCAATCTAAATTAGGGATGAAGTGCCAGGGAAGTCTTTCTAAACAAGTCTGTTAGAGGGCACACAAGACTAACTCAATAAATTCTGTCTTGTTCCTTTTTCTCTTGCAAACTGTCAACACTTGTTAATTAGTCCTGGGAGTCATTGCTGACCAGTATGTGACCCTGCACCCTTGAGGAGAAAGTGCAGTGTTAATCTTTAACAGCTCAGGGAAAGATCTGAACTAGAGCTTCCTTGGATAGTCCAATATGTTGCAATTCACTGCACTGGATTCAACAGCCTTACGACATTTTCTGGGAATATGCAGGGCTTAAATCGCACTGGAACTTAGGATAATAGTCAGTTCTAGATCTGTCCAGAACATCAAATAAATTTGTTTATAAATAGTAAATTATAAAGGTGGATTGATTTTGGCTGATTCTAGACACTGCTGGTGTGCAGGGTGAATGGCTATTTGCTTAAATGACACTAAGAAGCTGACAAATCCAGCTGTGTATCTCACTGAGATAAAAAGGGATAAATGGGTCTTGGGAAATATGGTGCCACTAAAGTGGAGTGAGGTAGATCTGTACTAAAAGGACTCTCAGTAAAGGGATGTCCAAGAATACTATAAGCAGGTTTGTCTGGTTTTGGCTTCTGGGGAGGAGGGTTGTCCTGACTAATACCCTGATGGATAAATAACTTTTTTCCTGCAGCTTGAGAAGGGTTTTCACCCATCTTTGAATTCATAAGAGCTGAGCAGATGTGTGAGCTCCTTGGGAAGAAGGGGTGTGTGTAGGTGTGTGTTTTGTATTCTAAAAGTTCAGACTTGCCCACTGTAAAATATTTTTTCTTTCTTTCAGGCTGACCAGTGCACTGGTTTGCAGGGCTTCCTGATTTTCCACAGTTTTGGGGGAGGCACTGGCTCAGGCTTTACTTCACTGCTGATGGAGCGCCTCTCAGTTGACTATGGAAAAAAATCCAAGTTAGAATTTGCAATCTATCCTGCACCCCAGGTCTCCACAGCAGTTGTTGAGCCGTACAACTCCATTTTGACTACCCACACCACTCTGGAGCATTCCGACTGTGCCTTTATGGTTGACAATGAGGCCATCTACGACATTTGCCGTAGGAACCTGGACATTGAACGCCCTACCTACACCAACCTCAATCGCCTCATTGGTCAGATAGTGTCTTCCATTACTGCCTCCCTCCGATTTGATGGTGCCTTAAATGTGGATCTGACCGAATTTCAGACTAATCTGGTGCCTTACCCCCGTATTCACTTCCCATTGGTAACCTACTCCCCAATTATTTCAGCAGAGAGAGCCTACCATGAGCAGCTCTCTGTGTCGGAGATCACCAATGCTTGCTTTGAGCCATCCAATCAGATGGTTAAGTGTGATCCTCGCCATGGCAAGTATATGGCCTGTTGTATGTTGTACCGTGGTGATGTTGTCCCCAAGGATGTCAATGCTGCTATTGCTGCTATCAAAACCAAGCGCACAATCCAATTTGTTGACTGGTGTCCTACTGGTTTTAAGGCAAGTCTCTTAACAGCTGCTAAATAATTATTCAATGATTTTTACTCCCTTGTTGTACATCAATGGCTTATTGAAATGTATCTTTAAAGCTGTCGTGTAGGTATCTAGTGGGCTTTATAAAACATCTTAGGGGTAGGAGCTTGCATTTGTTTGTGTGCAGAGCTCTTTAAACAGTTATATGAAGTAAAATTTATGATCTGGAGGATGGCATGGATTGCACCCTCAGCAACTTTGCAGATGACACTAAACTGGGAGGAGTGGTAGATACGCTGGAGGGTAGGGATAGGATACAGAGGGACCTTGACAAATTGGAGGATTGGGCCAAAAGAAATCTGAGGTTCAACAAGGACAAGTGCAGAGTCCTGCACTTAGGAAGGAACAATCCCATGCACTGCTACAAACTAGGGACCGAGAGGCTAGGCAACAGTTCTGCAGAAAAGCACCTAGGTGTTACGGTGGACGAGAAGCTGGATATGAGTCAGTGTGCCCTTGTTGCCAAGAAGGCTAACGGCATTTTGGCCTGTATAAGTAGGAGCATTGCCAGCAGATCGAGGGACGTGATCGTTCCCCTTTATTCGGCATTGGTGAGGCCTCATCTGGAGTACTTTGTCCAGTTTGGGCCCCACACTACAAGAAGGATGTGGAAAAATTGGAGGGAGTCCAGCAGAGGGCAACAAAAATGATTAGGGGGCTGGAGCACATGACTTATGAGGGGAGGCTGAGGGAACTGGGATGATTTAGTCTTCAGAAGACAAGAATGAGGGGGGATTTGATAGCTGCTTTCAACTACCTGAAAGCAGGTTCCAAAGAGGATGGATCTAGACTGTTCTCAGTGGTACCAGATGATAGAACAAGGAGTAATGGTCTCAAGTTACAGTGGGGGAGGTTTAGGTTGGATATTAGGAAAAACTTTTTCACTAGGAGGGTGGTGAAGCACTGGAGTGGGTTACAGGGAGGTGGCGGAATCTCCCTCCTTAAAGTGGTTTTTAAGGTCAGGCTTGACAAAGCCCTTGCTGGGATGATTTAGTTGGGGATTGGTCCTGCTTTGAGCAGGGGGTTGGATTAGATGACCTCCTGAGATCCCTTCCAACCCTGAGATTCGATGATTCTATAAATAAAATTTAATGTCTTGCTTTTTACTATGTGGTCAGTAACTAATCACAGCCATCCCCAAACCCTACAGGAAAACTAAGTGTGTTCTCTTTTCCAGGTTGGTATAAATTATCAGCCCCCAACCGTTGTTCCTGGCGGTGATCTAGCCAAAGTTCAGCGTGCAGTCTGCATGCTCAGCAACACCACAGCCATTGCTGAAGCATGGGCCCGTCTGGACCACAAGTTTGACTTGATGTACGCCAAACGTGCCTTTGTTCACTGGTATGTGGGAGAAGGGATGGAGGAAGGAGAATTCTCAGAGGCTCGGGAAGACTTGGCTGCACTTGAGAAGGATTATGAAGAAGTGGGCACAGACTCAATTGATGGAGAGGATGAAGGCGAGGAATATTAAATTTCACAGAAGTGAAATGCTAAGTTTTCCCATTTTACTACTTTTTCCTCGATGTAAATGGGAAACCTCTGATGAATGTAAATCCATTGATTTTTAGTATTCCATACCAAACTGCTTAGAATAAACCTTTTAAATCAGGACCATTTGCTATCCTTTAACTTTGCATCAACTGACTCTTTCCACCATATATAAATGAATAGCCAAAAGTTCTACATATTAATATCTGTATCTGAGTGACAAGCAAGTTTTAATTTATGAAAATGACAGTCCAAGTGCCTTATACAATTTACCAGAGCAACTTCCATTCCTTTCTTAGAAATGGTGCCAGTTCAGGGGCAAATGGCCCATATTTGCCTTTTGTACATTTCCATTCATATTCTCTAAGATGAAACTTCACTGTGAAAAATCACGTAAATTGGAGCTTTATAGCTTACAGAATAGTCTCTTAATGAAACCGTATAGGAGCACCCTACCAAATTCACAGCCATAAAAAATGTATCATGGAATGTGAAATCTGGTCTTTTGTTTTTAATTTATAAGTGGGGGGGGTCACACTCAGGGGCTTACTATGTGAAAGGGGTCATCAGTACAAAAGTTTGAGAACCACTGAATAGATTTCATGAGGGAGACCAGTGTTTCTCAAATGGGTGGGTCCTGCCCCAAAAGGGAATTGCAGGGTGTGGTTTGCAAGTTATTTGGGGGTGGGAGGGAGGGTTGCAGTATTTCCATCCTTCTGAGCTGCCTTCAGAGCTGGGCAGCCAGAGAGCAGCAGCTATTGGCTGGGTGCCCAGCTCTGAAGGCAGCAGCACAGAAGTAAGGGTAGCAATACCATACTATGCCATCCTTACTTCTGTACTACTGTGAGTGGTGGCTCTGCCTTCACAGCTGGGCTCCCAGTTAGCAGCTGCTGCTTTCCAGCCACCCTGCTCTGAAGGCAGCACAGAAGTATGGGTGGCAATACCTTCCCCCCCCCACACCCACACACACAAAATAATCTTACAAACCCTGTCCCCAACTCCTTTTTGGGTCAGGACCCCTACAATTACAACACTGAAATTTCAGATTTAAATACTTGAAATCATGAAATTTACAATGTTTTTTAAATCCTATGCCCATGAAAGTGAGCAAAATGGACCCTGAGTTTGGTAGAGTCATGCTTCCCTGCAGCTTACACTTCATTCTTCACAGGTGGGCAATGAAATTTGAACATCAGGAACTAATTTAGATTAACAGATTTATCAGCATGAGTATTTAAATGTCACAACCCTGGTAAAGTTACCCTGCCTGGATACCCCCTCCCCCTCATGCAGTGTTTGGGTTCCCACATGTTGAACACCTACTTTATGCTTCCTTGAGCCTCAGTAGGCTTCAGCCTCTGGCACGCTTCCTTGATCCAGACTCTGCTATCCCGCTATGAAAGTGAGTCCAGCACCTTAGCACCCAGGGACCTTCTCCCACACCCCACCCACCCTAAACGCATCCTTTCTCTGAGCTCCAACCTTGTCGGCACTCTAGTGGGCTTAATTCACCTGTTCAGGGACATGTGATATGTGCTTGAACTAACCTACTTTGCAAAGGATCCAAAACCACTCACTTGGCTTTCAGTAGCCCCAGAAATGTACAGATCTAGACAAAACAAAGCACCTGTATACATCTCCCTACCTCAGTTTCCTCACCACTCATGTGTTCTTTGGGCTTCATTTTAAGTAATCCAAGATCTTCTCTTCCCTTCCTTCCCATCTTGCTCATGGCTTCTGCAGAATATGGAGTCTCCTCTTCCTTGAGTACTCACCTTTCTGCTTCTGGTCTCTTCCCCCTCTCTAAAATGGCTCCAATCCCCTTTGACAGATGATCTGATGCTTAGTTACCATTCCCTCCGCCAGAAGTTCACTTAAAAAATGGACTTGTCTTGGGTGGTGTCCAAGGAGGCTTCTGTGAACCTTGACATTTCAGTCCTGTATGGAAGTAAAATAACAAGGAAGACAAGCCCTACATTCAGAATGGCAGATGCAGTCTGACATACACAGGCGTGTCTACCCTGCAATTAAAAATGTGGGGCTGGCCTGTACTAGCTGCTGCAGGCTGTCAAGGCTTATGCTAAGGGGCTGATCAACTGAGGTGTAGATGTTTGGACTTGGGTTGTAGCTTGGGGTCCTGGGCCCTGTGACGGGGGAGTGTCCCAGAGCTTGGGCTGCAGCCTGAGCCTGAACAGCTGCACCACAATTAAACAGCTCCTCAGCCCAAGTCAGTTGGCATGGGCCAGCTGTGGATGTCTAACTGCAGTGTAGACACTCGCAATACAGTGCTTAATTTGTGCTAAGGCTGAGCCCTGACCCCTCTGGGCTTGGCAGTTCATAGCCTGGTATCTCTGGACTTGCCATGTCAGTCATGAAAGTAAAAAAATTGCTTCAGCTCTAGTACCTCTTTCATTACAAATTAAGCATTGCCCTATTCAAAACATTCATAAGGTGTACGTAGACTGATTCCTCAAATTGTCACACGGCAAGGACACTTGAGCCCTATTCCTGGATCTAGGCATAATGCTGCCTTCCACTGGTGTAATTTAGCATATATCTACTCTGCAGGTGAAGATAGGTGTGTAGTAGGGGGAGGTCTATATGTGCTAGCTTTAACGGGTAAATAGTAGTGTAGACCTGGAAGCACAGACATCAGCATAGGCTAGCAGCCATAGTACATACCCAGGGTCCCCAGCAGGCTTGAACTCCGGCACCTCACTTATGCTGTCACATCTAAAACACTAGCAGGGGAGAGAGGCTCAGCAAGGGGCTGCAGCTGCACAAGGAGCCTGCCATCTGCTTTGCTGGGGAACTGCCTATAGCCTCACTGTTTGGTTGGGGCATTCAGGAAGGAGATATGGCTAAGGATGTGTTGAAACAGTGTCTCTTTCCTATGCTAGGCAGCCCCTCTCAGCTGGGTTCCTGTGATGCTCAGATTGCAGTTAAGAGTTGTTCTCCGCTTTTAGGAGGATGTTGGTAGGGGAAACACTCTCAATCTGTCCTGTATTTGATTTCAACCCTTGAGATGTGTAGTGGTTCTTGTGGGTCTGGGAAGAATGATTTGTCCCACTGCAAGGGTGAATCTAGCTTTGACCTAGCTCAAATCCTTTCCTGTTATCACTTCCACTTGGGTACAGGCCCCTCGCGGGGGGGAGGGGGTGTGTGCCTGACCAGACATTCAGTTACCCTGGGCAGGGCTTCCCCCCCCCCCCCCCCCCCCCCCCCCCCCCCCAAACAAAACCACAGTAACCTTAACTTCAGTTGAATCCTTTTCTGACTGGTGCCTGGGCCTGAACTACAACCAGTCACTTCCCTGGACAAGAGATCTATACAAAGCTCATTCTTCCGTGATCCAAGGAAGCCTCTGTGATGGGTTCCCCTGAGGGTGCCGCCTGGGGTACTACTGAGCCCTCCCTGACCCACCAGCCTGGGCTCCCTCTCACACTGTACTGCTGTGACAAGCTGCAGAGCCCTCCAGCCTGCACTTTCACCAGCATACATACAGGTAGAGGCACACCCAGCTGCAGTTACAAGCAGGCTCTCTGACCAGCCCCTGCGTGGGAAGGCTACTCCCAGCTCCTCAGGCGCACACCCTCTCTGGAGTATAAACCCAGAATTAAACCATCTTGTGCTGCACAGGGAAATGTACAGTGTAAGCTCATAAAATTTGCCCCCACCCTCAATGTGGAGAGGAATATACAACAGCCTTTTGCCCCTGAATTATGATTCCCACATTCTTCACTCCAACTCACTGGTTTAGATAAAGCAAAAACAAGTTTATTAACTACAAAAGATAGATTTTAAGTGATTATAAATAATGGCAAACAGATCAAAGCAAATTTACCTAGTAAATAAACAAAAATGCAAACTGAGCTTAATTTACTAGATAGGGAGGATATGAATTAGAAAATTCTCAACCTGAGTGATAAACAGGCTGGCAGATTCTTAAGGCACAAGCTGCCTTTGCTTTGCAGCTTGGGTTTCCCAGGTTTTCATGTACAGTCTAGAAATCCCTTTAGCCTGGGATCATCACCTCCCCCAGTTCAGTCTTTGTTCCTCAGGTGTTTCCAGATGTGTTGTTGGGAGAGTGAGGTACCATCATGATGTCATTTCCCCCTTTTATATCTTTCTCCCACTTGCTGGAAAGCTCTTTTATTGTGACCTGGGTCAAACAGTTCCCACTGCGTAGTTCTATCTCTTTGAGAGGTTTCTATTTACACAGTTCCTGGGTAATCCTTGTGCTTGTGTGCATTTCCTTAATAAGCCGTTAGCATTGTTTGACCTTTTTACTGTTGTACCTGAAAGGCTGCTGTGGGTTTTTTTCAACCTCACAACATGTTTCAGTAATGCATACCTAGTCAAACTTCATAATTTCACATACATTGATAGCACATACAGTCCAATGAGCTATTGTCTAGCTGATCAAGACTTTTAGAATCATACTTCACAAGGCATACTTTGTGCAAAACATATTCTAATTATATGACAATTGTGAATAAGGGGATGCCAGGGTCTGTCAGCCTCCACAGTGGGGTAAACCCTGAGGTGGTTGTACCTGGCTATGGGACTGGCATGGTATGCCTGGTTCAACAAGGGCTCTCTGCTATATTATGCAAATAAATCAGGATTCTGTAAAGTTCCTTCTGTACAGAAAATGTGCCCAAATCCAATAGAGGAACATCATAGTATTTCATGCTTCACTTGTAGTTAGAATTATTGGCATTGTTTCTGTTACCCCAAAATCTGAATTGAATGTTTAGTTTGGGCAGTTCTACTCAACTAGCAAATAGCAACTGCAATTTGGTCTGGAGTGAGAAATCATTAATATTGATTTGAGTTTTAACAAGACTGACTCATCTGCAGGGATTCAGCTTTGCTCTGGGTATAATATTAAGTGCTAGAGAGGAACCTGATTAGGCTGGCAAAGATGGACTTGCCCCTTCCTATGCTCCTGGAGGTGAGGTGGTAGTGCTGTATGCTAAAAGCACAGGAGATGGACTTCACTGAGCCAGCCTATTTTGTGTGTTCCGTGACTGTCATCAGATTGACCATCTGATTTGAATCTTCTTTGAAGTATTTAAAAGGACAAATAGAAGCTGCTTTGGTCCCCGATAGCCACAATGAAATGGACGGATGCTTCCATTTTGTCACATGTAGGGAATCCTTTCTCCCCTGATTGCAGGCCTTATCACCCATGGCCTTTTTTGCAGAAATTCAAATTACTAATCTACAGAGGCACATGCTAAGTTAAAGGCCAAAGTGTTTTAGGGGGTTCTACTGTTTTTCATTGTCAGTAGTTAGATTTTCATAGTTTAGTAAGTTCAGTAGTTTTAAGTAGTTATAGTATAGGACTGGGACTCCTCACTTGAGTTGTCTCAAGTGATTGGGAGAAGGTCATAGGAAAGAATGCTGCAACATCTGCCAAGAATTTAAGCCCTGCACGCAGAAGGACAGAGCAGCAAGGCTGAAAGTCCTACTTATGGAGGCGGCGCTGAGACCCGCCTCAGAGCCAAGATTGGACTTGGCGTCGAGTACTTTGGTGTCAGTGCAAAGTGCTCCGCCGGTGGCTAAGAGCTCTCGGCATCAGTCCTCACCGGTACTGAAGAAGAAACACCGAGATCACCGGGAGAAGACTCCCTCTCTGGCACCGAAGGGAGACAAGCGAGCAGATAGGGATAGAGCGAGACCCGTGCCTGACCGCTCTCCCTCCCTGGCATCGTGGCAAGCACTGGAAGAGGCATTGGAGCCGGTGCCACAGCCCCCAGTAGCGCTCAACTGACCAGCTGGTTGGCACCAGATGGACCAATTTGCGGTGCCTTCAACCCCCGAAAGGACAGTTACCTGTTCCGTAACTGGCGTTCTTCGAGATGTGTTGCTCAGGTGTATTCCACTATAGGTGTGCGTGCTCGCCACGTGCACCGGTGCCGGAAGTTTTTCCCTTAGCAGTACCCGTACTGGGGGAGCACCGCTGCGACCCCTGGAGTGGCGCCTGTATATCACGCCATAAAGGGGGCTGTGTGCTCCCCCCACCCTCAGTTCCTTCTTGCCAGACAACTCCGACAGAGGGGAAGGAGGGCGGG
>NW_020664546.1:1108962-1142899 GCF_002925995.2 Terrapene triunguis
TCTCGAAGAACGCCAGTTACGGAACAGGTAACTGTCCTTTCTTCTTCGAGTGATTGCTCATGTGTATTCCACTATAGGTGACTCCAAGCTATACCTGACGGAGGCGGATAGGAGTTTTAAGTCTGAAGTTTCAAGGGTTACCCGGGCGAAGTACCGCCCTACCAAACCCAGCGTCATCCCGCGTTTGGGAGACGATCGCATAGTGCGAGGAGAAGGTGTGGACAGAGGACCACGTAGCAGCCCTACATATGTCCTGAATAGGGATGTGAGCCACATAGGCCGCTGACGAGGAGCGGCGTCGCCTCTTGTCCCAGTGTCTACGGTCCCTGCGACCGGAGGAGTTAGAGTCATGCCCAGATGACCCGGCCCGCGGGGTGGAAGTGTGCCACGGGCTTCGGGCCACTCCAGGGGTCGCAGCGGTGCTCCCCCAGTATGGGTACTGCTAAGGGAAAAACTTCCGGCACCGGTGCACGTGGCGAGCACGCACACCTATAGTGGAATACACATGAGCAATCACTCGAAGAAGAAGCCTACGTGGCCACCAAGGATCTGATGACTTTATCAGTATTGAGCCCGTCTGGGAGACAGGACATGGCACCAGAGCCGCACTGAGGCATTGACCACTTTTCATCCGGTTTCAAGACCAACCTCCAGGGGGAAGCCCTCCTACATGGCCTTGCCAGAGATGTCTCCACAGCACCAATCTCCAGCACCGGGAGGATCCGTCCCGCCGTGGTCACCGTGATCCTCTATCTCCGCATCGCCATCTTCATCAAGTTTGGACCCAGGATCCTACTATTCAAGATGCCGGCACTGAAGGGAGGCTCCGCGTCAATCATAGAATATCAGGGTTGGAAGGGATCTCAGGAGGTCATCTAGTACAATCCCCTTCTCAAAGCAAGACCAATCCCCAACTAAATCCCCAAATCCCTAAATGGCCCCTCAAGGATTTAACTCACAACCCTGGGTTTAGCAGGCCAATGCTCAAACCACTGAGCTAACCCTCCCCCCACAGATGATTCTGCCATTGGGAGTGCTGGGAGCAGGGACGACCCAAAGCGCCCAGCCCATGGGGCTGTAGGGTGCAGCACCCCTACAATGGCGCTTTTGGAACCCGCGGGGGCTTCCACCAGGGCAAAGGACCAACTCACAGCACTCCGACTTGGTGCACTTGGAGACTGTTGCGGCACCAGGGGCGCACAAGAAAACTCCAGAGCCAACCCCCGGTCCCGGTCCTGAGGCCAGCGTAGGTCCCAGCACCGATGCCGGTGCCCAAGCAGGGGTACTCCCTGGTACTGTGGCCGGTACCAGTACCCAAGTTCGTGTGCCTCGGGAAGAGGCTGGACTGGACACTATGGCAGCGCACACCTCTTCCTCATCATCCCCAAAGAACAAGCTCATGCTTAAGGGGTCCTCCCCACCGCAGAACAACTTAAGGGCCCACCAAGTCTTGTTAAAGTGGGTGGCCTCTAGCCTTGGGTTGCAGGTAAAGGTAGTCAAGGAACAGGCAGATGGGTTCCTGGACATTCTGTTAGCCGCAGCCCTTTCGAAGGTGTCCCTGCTCTTACACAATGCCATTTTGGGACCTATTAAGGCCATTTGGCAGACTCCTGCCTCCATTCCACCCACAGCAGAGATAACAGAAAGAAAATACTTTGTGCCTGCAAAAGGCTGTGAGTTCCTATTCTCTCACCCCCTCCGGGGTCCCTTGTTGTGGCGGCTGCCAACAAAAAGAACCGCCAAGGCCAAATGGGGTCTACCCCCAAACCAAAGGAGCCCAGGAAAATGGACCTTCTGGGGAGGAAGGCCTATTCGATGGGGGGTCTCCAGTTGAGCATAGCAAACCAACAGACTATGATTATAATTTGTGGGAAGCAATGAACAGATTCAAAGACAGACTTCCCCAGGACAGCCAGCAGGAGTACTCCATCCTCGTGGATGAAGGCAAGACAGTGGGCAGAGCCTCCTTGCCGGCGGCCCTTGATGCTGCGGACTTGGCGGCCAGATCTATGGCCACTTCTGTGACAATGCGTAGGAGCTCGTGGTTGCAGGCAGCTGGGTTTCCTCATTTGAGGGTCCTTCACTCTTTTCAGAGCAACCAGATGCCAGGCTCCATGGCTTTAAAGACACCAGGGCAACATTGAAGTCCCTCGGCTTACAGTCTCAGTCATAGTCTCAGCCTAGGAGGCAATATAGGCCACAGCAGTATGGCTGTTTCTACTCCCACCAGAACCGATTTGACCACAGGAGACACAGGAACAAGGGCTCTGGGTGCAGGCCACCGCTACCTTCCTCCACCTCTGTGGGACATTCCCAATCAGCCCTGCACCACTCTGGTGCCTCGAAACACCCATTCCTCACAATCTGGATTCGGTTATCCCTATTTTTTCCAACCATCTCTCCCATTTGGCCTGGAAACGGGACACTTCCGACCACGGGGTTCTAAACACAGTGGAGTCTGGTTATACCCTCCAGTTTATTTCAACCCCACCCCCCCACCCACTTTCCTCATCCCTCTTCAGGGACCCTTACAAGCTTCTGCTAGAACAAGTTCAGTCCCTCCTCAGCATGGGAGCGGTGGAGGAGGTGCCAATTCATCTAAGGAGAAAGGGGCTTTACTCCTGTTAATTTTTTGATTCCGAAAGCCAAGGGAGGTCTTATACCTGCATCGATTCAACCGATATCTCAAGAGGTTAAAGTTCCACATGAACTCCTTGGGATCGATCATCCCATCACTGGATCCAGGGGATTGGTATGCTGCCCTCGACTTAAAAGACGCAGACTTCCACATATCAATCTGGAGGGTGATGAAGCACTGGAATGGGTTACCTAGGGTTAGACCAAAGGTCCATCTAGCCCGGTATCCTGTCTACCGACAGTGGCCAATGCCAGGTGCCCCAGAGGGAGTGGACCTAACAGGCAATGATCAAGTGATCTCTCTCCTGCCATCCATCTCCATCCTCTGACAAACAGAGGCTAGGGACACCATTCCTTACCCATCCTGGCTAATAGCCATTAATGGACTTAACCACCATGAATTTATCCAGTTCTCTTTTAAACGCCTTCACAACCTCCTCAGGTAAGGAGTTCCACAAGTTGACTATGTGCTGCGTGAAGAAGAACTTCCTTGTTCTTCCATGCGGGCAGGGGACTGGACTCGATGACCTCTCGAGGTCCCTTCCAGTCCTAGAATCTATGAATTTGTTTTAAACCTGCTGCCTATTAATTTCATTTGGTGACCCCTAGTTTTTGTATTATGGGAATAAGTAAATAACTTTTCCTTATCCACTTTCTCCACATCATTCATGATTTTATATACCTCTATCATATCCCCCCTTAGCCTCCTCTTTTCCAAGCTGAAGAGTCCTAGCCTCTTTAATCTCTCCTCATATGGGACCCGTTCCAAACCCCTAATCATTTTAGTTGCCCTTTTCTGAACCTTTTCTAGTGTCAGTATATCTTTTTTGAGATGAGGAGACCACATCTGTACGCAGTATTTGAGATGTGGGCGTACCATCGATTTATATAAGGGCAATAATATATTCTCTGTCTTATTCTCTATCCCCTTTTTAATGATTCCTAACATCCTGTTTGCTTTTTTGACTGCCTCTGCACACTCCGTAGACATTTTCAGAGAACTATCCACGATGACTCCAAGATATTTTTCCTGGCTCGTAGCTAAATTAGCCCCCATCATATTGTATGTATAGTTGGGGTTATTTTTTCCAATGTACATTACTTTACATTTATCCACATTAAATTTCATTTGCCATTTTGTTGCCCAATCACTTAGTTTTGTGAGATCTTTTTGAAGTTTGTCACAGTCTGCTTTGGACTTAACTATCTTGAGCAGTTTAGTATCATCTGCAAACTTTGCCACCTCACTGTTTACCCCTTTCTCCAGATCATTTATGAATAAGTTGAATAGGATTGGTCCGAGGACTGACCCTTGGGGAATACCACTAGTTACCCCTCTCCATTCTGAGAATTTACCATTAATTCCTACCCTTTGTTCCCTGTCATGTCTACATCATTTTAGTTTAGTTATGTATTCTTTACTTTTCCCCCGTTTCCTATAATTCTGATACACGTTTTATGCACTATACATAGAAACAACTTATCTAAGTACATACGAAACAGAATCGCACAGGCCCCTGCAAGGCTGTGCTTAGATTTATGTGGCCCTCCTATGTAATAAGGTGGGCACCACTGGTTTAGACAACTGCCATCCCCAGAAGTGGTGGACCAAAGACTGAGTCACTGGACGAGTTACCAGGCAGAGAAATCACCCATGCACTGATGTGACCATTGGCAAGGGGCACAATGGCCTTTATGTTCTTAAGGCCATTCTTATGTTCACAAGTACAGTGCGAGAGCTGCAATGCCATGTCTGGCCACAAGGGGCACCTAGTGGTTTGGACTTAGTTACATGTACATTAGAGGGCTATTTCTGTCACTGCAAACATTTTCAAAATGATTTTTTTTTTTTTTTTTTTTTTTTTTTTTTTTTTGCAATGAAGACACGTGGCACCATGTTCTGGATATTGGTCTTTTCCATGGATTCTCCCACCGCACAGGCATCGCATGCTCTTCTTTGCAGACAACTGCTCCAGTTCTTGTTTTAGTCTTCCTTTTGCCTTTTTGGGGGGGGGAGGGTGGAGGACGGTGGGAGGGAGGAAGTGGAGTTTATCTTCCCCTATTTCTGATTTTTTCAATTTTGTCACTCTCCCTTTGCTTGTTCACTGCTCTTGCAGATATCAACTGCATGGTTAAGTTCCACTTCTGATTGCCACAGCATATGTTCTCTGGCTTCATTGTCTTTGGTGCCCAAAAGTATTTGATTTCTAATAAGTTTGTTGGCAAGGGTACCAAATTGGTTTGCTGAGGCTAACTGGCACAGCCTGATTGGTTTACAGTTTCATTTTTTATCAGATGTACTGAAAATAGACTTTTCATATATTATTTTCCTTTTCAGCACAAAATATTTTTCTAAAGCATCTAAGACTTGAGGTTCATCTTGCCTTTCCTCCTCTGCTGACAAATTAGGAGCAATCCTTACCCACTGCTCTGTTCAGTGGGGCTTGGTTTGCCATATTTTCTTTGTCCAATCTTGTAGCCACTTCAGGCCCTGAAGAAGCTCCATGCCTTTGCATCACAACAGGGATTGGGATGTTGCTCACAGACATTGCTGAAGTGACTTGATCACAAATCACTGATGTGACCTGGACTTCTTGCATGAGGAAATAGCAACCACATGGCAAATGACTAGAAGGATCAGGCCCTTGCGTGCTGCGGAAAATTACTGTAATGTAAAAACAGCAGGAGGCATTTTGGGCTGTATAAGTAGGGGCATTGCCAGCAGATTGAGGGACGTGATCGTTCCCCTTTATTCGACATTGGTGAGGCCTCATCTGGAGTACTGTGTCCAGTTTTGGGCCCCACACTACAAGAAGGATGTGGAAAAATTGGAAAGAGTCCAGCGGAGGGCAACAAAAATGATTAGGGGTCTGGAGCGCATGACTTATGAGGAGAGGCTGAGGGAACTGGGATTGTTTAGTCTCCAGAAGAGAAGAATGAGGGGGGATTTGATAGCTGCTTTCAACTACCTGAAGGGGGGGTTCCAAAGAGGATGGAACTCGGCTGTTCTCAATGGTGGCAGATGACAGAACAAGGAACAATGGTCTCAAGTTGCAGTGGGGGAGGTCTAGGTTGGATATTAGGAAACACTATTTCACTAGGAGGGTGGTGAAGCACTGGAATGCGTTACCTAGGTTGGTGGTGGAGTCTCCTTCCTTGGAGGTTTTTAAGGCCCGGCTTGACAAAGCCCTGGCTGGGATGATTTAGTTGGGAATTGGTCCTGCTTTGAGCAGGGGGTTGGACTAGATGACCTCCTGAGGTCCCTTCCAACCCTGATATTCTATGATTCTATGATTCTAAGTCACTATGAATATGCAGTTTTAGCAATTGGTCACTGCACACTGAAGGGCCATGAGCACTTTACAGAGTAACAAAATATTTAAAATTTTAAAGTCTTCAAATGATATGTTTTATTTTGAATGTTGATCTCTTCCATTTATTTAAGGTTCATATATTCCAAAGTCAGAAGGAACCATTGTGATCATCTAGTCTGACCTCCTGTATAGCACAGGCCAGAGACCTGCCCCACAATAATTCCTAGAGCAGATCTGTTACACAAACATCGAATCTTGACTTAAAGGTTGCCAGTGATGCAGAATCCACCATGACCATTGCTAAGTTGTTCCAATGGTTAATCATTTTCATTATGAAAAATTGTACGTCTTATTTCCAGGCTGAATTTGCCTAGCTTCAATTTCCAGCCACTGGATCATGTTACCCCTTTCTCTGGTGGACTGAAGAGCCCATTACTAAGTATTTGTTTCCCACATACATACTTACAGACTGTAATTAAGTCACCCCTTTGTTAAGGTAAATAGATTAAAGAAGCTCAATCTGTCACCATAAGGCAGGTTTTCTAATCCTTTAATCGTTTTTGTGGCTCTTCTCTGAACCATCTATTTATCAACATGCTTCTTGACTTGTGAACATGAGAACTGAACACGGTATTTGAGCAGCAGTTGCACTAGTACCAAATATGGAGCTAAAATAACCTCTCTACTCTTTCTCGAGATTCCCATATTTATTCATCCAAGAACTATATTAGCCCTGTTGGCCACAGCATCACATTGTGAGTTCACCAAAACCCCCAAATCGTTTTCAGAGTCACTATTTCCCAGGATCGAGCCCCCCATCCTGTAAGTGTGGCTGACATTCTTTGTTCCTAGATGGATACATTTACATTTAGCCATAATAAAACACATATTGTTAGCTTGTGCCCAGTTTACCAAGTGATCCTCTTCACTCTGAATCAGTGATCTGTCGTCTTCATTATTTACCACTCTTCATCAGCAAAAAAATTTCTCAGGATTTTAGGGTTTTTTCCAGGTCATTGAAAGAGATGTTAAATAGCATAGGGCCAAGAACCAATCCCTGAAGGAACCCGTTAGCAACACCCACTCAGTGACGATTCCCCATTTACAATTACATTTAGAGACCTATCAGTTAGCCAGTTTTTAATCCATGTGGTGTGTGCCATGTGTGATGGATTCCCCCTGGGGTGCCACCTGGAAGTGGGGTACCACTGAGTCCTCTGACTCACCAGCCAGGGCTCCCTCTCACGCTGTGCTGCTGTGACAAGCTGCAGACCCGCTTCTGGTCCTACACTTCCTCCAGCATTCACACATCCAGCTGCAGTTACATGCAGGGTCTCTGACCAGCCACTGCATAACCAACAATAGATAACCCCAAGCTCCCCAGACACGCACCCTCCTCTGGAGTATAAACCCAAAATTATACCGTCTTGTGCTGCACAAGGAACTGTACAGAGTAAGCTCATAGAGTATGCCTCTCCCTCAATGTGGAGAGGAAATACAACAGACCCTGCCCTTTGAGCTAAGATTCCCAAGCACTTCGCTCCATACTTACTGGTTTAGATTAAAACATAAAACAAATTTATTAACTACAAAAAGATGGATTTTAAGTGATTATAAGTGATAGCAAACAGATCAAAGCAGATTACCTAATAAATAAACAAAACCACAAACTAATCTTAACACACTAGAAGGATAGGATTTGAATTAACAATCTCTAACCATGACTGATGATACAACCAGGCTTGCAGATTCTCAAGGCACAAGCTGCACTTGCTTTGCAGCTTGGGAATCCCACCCCCGTTCCAAGTCCCTTTTACTTAGGAGCTTCTCTTAAGTGTTGTAGCGGGGTGGTCACCCCGCTCCAGCCCTGAAGGGGTTAAAGCGGTCCTGGAGAGGGTTGTGGTGGGGTAAAAGTGATTAAGAACAGCTGGGGAAGCTGAGTGAGTAGCTGACCACAGCAGTGGCCAGCTCAATCAGGGCCCAGCTGGCCCTTATAAGAGGGCTATGGGCCAGAAGTAACACAGATTCCCTCTCTCTAATTTTACAGAGAGAAGGTCCTGGCTGCCTGGGGGAGAAGGGTACCTGAGGTGGAGCAGTGCTGGGAAAGGGTAGAGGGAGCTGGGGAGCTCCAGCCTTGAAAAATCCCAGGCTGCAGGCCTTGAAAAGGGCCTTTGAAAGGGTACTGGGGCTGCAGAGAGGCAGCCCAGAGATAGGCAAAGGCAGCAGGTCCTAACCCCCTTGCCAATGATGGGTGGTTTATAGACTGCAGTCTGCCCCAGGGAGCAGGGGCTAGATGATGACTGGCAGTAGCCACTGAGGCAAGGTGGGCTTAGAGGGTTGAGGGGGTTCCCCTGGGAGGGGAGACCCAGAGCAAGGGGGTATTGTGGTGGGCTGGACCCCTGGGCAAAGGGCACTGGGGTCTGGGAGGGACATGGGGCCAGTGGCAGGCGAGACACCAGCCTACAGAGGGCGCTCTGGGCTGGAAAGAGCTAATTCCTGAGACGGCCAGCAGGAGGCGCCGTGCCAGTGTGACGTCACGCCGCCACAGGTGTTCAATTGTGGGGGAATGAAGAACAACTGATGATGTCACTCCCTGCCTTTATATAGCTTTAGCATATGGCAGGACCCCTTTGTCCCAAACTCAGTTTGTGTCATGTGGCCTGGTCACATGCCCTTGCAGAACTTGCTGAGTCATAGCAGCCATTATTTACAGGCTGTCTGGAGCATCCTCAGGAAGGCTCACCCAGTGGGGGATAAGCTTCTCCTAAGGCCTATTGTTCTGCCTAATGGCCCATTACCTTGAATAGGCCCTTCACAGCCGGCTATCTAGACTGGAAGCATTTTGCCTAGTGGGTGACTATATGTGAAATACATGTAGGTGTGACTACATGTGAAATATAGATGCATAGTCACTATTCATAACTTCAGATACAAAAATGATACATGCATACAAATAGGATAATCATATTCAGCAAATCATAACTTTTCCAATGACACCTTACATGCCCCATCTTGCATTATAATTATGCCATAATCATATCATAATATCACTGAAGAATATGGGGTGCAGTGTCACACCATGTTAATTTTATATCATTATAGTATTTTAATCAAAATGTCATGTTATACCAAGTAAAACACATTGCTATGGAGCCTGGGGCAGAGCAGGGGGTTGAACACCCCCGGGGCCTGGAGGAAGCCAGCGCCTGTGCACAATACAGAAGTCTAAGTATGTTGCATCAACACGATTACGTTTAGTAGCCAAAGTTGTAATCTCATCAAAAAAAGATATGATGTTAGTTTGACAAGATCTGTTTGTCATAATTAATTATATTACCCTCCTTTAATTCATTATTAATCAAGTCCTGTATCAGCTGCGCCATTATCTTTTCCATGATCAATGTTAGTCTGACAGGCCTGTAAATATCCAGGTCATCCCATTTACCCTTTTTAAATATTGGCACAGATCATGTGTGACAGGTGCCAGAGATGGACACATATCAAGAGTATCCCAGACACATCAGAAAATTTTGGTTTATTTCAATAATGTATTGAACGCAGCTGCCTCGCTGATGGGTTTGATCACCCTCCATTGGCTCCTTCTGCTAATACATCAAATTTAAACTATTGGTCACCTATCAGGCTCTATATAAAACTGCCCCCACCCAACGCCACTCTGCCAATGTTGCCATCCTTGCCCACCCATTTGTCAGTCTCTCAAATAACCTCCTCTGTGCCTTCCTTCACGCATTGGCCATGCATGGTCCAGCTTGCCTGAGCTCATCTGCAGGGCTCCTCTCCCCTCTCACTTTTCAATCCCTCCTAAAATTCACCTTGTTGGGCTGCCAACAGCCAATCTTATTGGTTTCTGTAGAACAACCTTGTTTTTGTCTTTTCCTGACTGCTATTTGCCTACTCAGTGTTAGATTGTGAGTTCCTTGTCTGTCTGAAAAGTACGTCACAAATTATGGTTACTACCACAAACTAATAATCATAATAATAAAAGTAGAGTTTTGCTTGGCCACATTTGTACTGGATGATGGTTTGCCCGAGTACCTAGAATAGTGAGGCAGGAGTGATGTTCTATTTGTGTTTTATTGTTGATTTAAAACAAAAACAGAGTATCTGCCCCAAATTTTCCAACTATAATCTCTGAGTAAAGTTTGGTTTTTCTGAACATTTTCAAGAGGATCTGTTAATTAGTTTCTGAGTTAAATTGGCTTTTTAAAATGTTGCTCAGGAAAACCCAGTATCTTTTAAAAGAATCTTGTGATGTTATAGGCCCATGTAGCTTAGAAATGACAGACTAGGTAAGGTCATAACCCTGCACCTAGTGAGAGTCGGGGGGGGGGGGGGGCTCTCTGGGGTTATATAGTTATTTTGTTAATTAACAAACAGAATTATTAGTGTTATTCATCATAACTGAATCCTTATCCTTCACTATAAGCCAACAGAAAAAATAAACCTTGGCTACTTCCATTCTCCAGTGGAATCTGCTATGTCTTTCTGACTCGTTTAGGAGAGGAATCAAGCTAAGGTTCTCCTCTAGCCTCATGACCATAGTGTCTGAGCACCTCACAGTCTTTAATGTGTTTATTCTCACACATCTCTATATAATGGGGTAGTGCTGTTATCCTCATTTTGCAAGAAGGGAACTGAGGCCTAGAGAGACTAAGTGATTTACTCACAGTCACACAAGTCTCCTGAGTCTTAGGCTAGATCCTTCATACTGCCTTTTGTTATATGCTCCTGTGATATTCATGGCATCTGAAATGGGGGCAAACAGAGCATGGGCAGGGCCACTCATGGGACATTTGTGTTATGGCAGAGAAGATTTTTGACAAGGAACAAGTGACTTGATGGATACCAGAATTTTTGGGGAATCTAGTTTTCCCCATCTGGAGGGTCTGTGGCTTCCCAGGACTAGGGGATCATGGAGGGGGTGGGTAGTGGGTTTGCTTATGGCAGTGTGAGGGTGCTGGTTGTGACGGGGTGTGAAACCTGGAAGCCGTTGGCATCGCTGTGCCCCCTGACAATTCAGCTGGGTTGGCTTCTCTGCCTGCTCTGCTGGTGACTCACAGCCAGCCCCTCTGGGGACTATCACCCAAAATGATAGCAAGGTGGCGCCACACACCTGAGTGCTTTACCTAAGCCACTCATGGACCAACAATAGAGGCACCAGCCAATTTCCCAGCTCCCCCAGCCTTGCACTCCTACTGGAGTATAAACCCAGAATTATACTGTCTTGCACTGAACAGAGGTCTGTACGGTGCAAGCTCATTAAATTAGTCCACTTTCCCCTTGATGTGGGGAAGATATGCAGCAGCCTTTGTTACCAGAGCTAAGATTTCCAAACACTTCACTCAAAGACACAATGGTTAATATAAAACATAAAACAGGTTTATTAACTACAGAAAGGTAGATTTTTAAGTGATTATAAATGGTAGCAAACAGATCAAAGCAGGTTACCTAGGAAATGAAACACAATCTCAGTCTCATACAAACTAGATAGAATTTGAATCAGCAATATATCACCCTGACTGATGATACAAGCAGGTTTTAGCTTCCTTACACAGACAGGGATTTCTTTCCTGCCTGGGACCCCCTTCCCCAGTTCAATCTTTGTTTCTCCAGTGTTTCTAGGTGTTCTTTTGCAGGGGAGAGAGTCCCTGTCATGATGTCACTTTCTCCTTATATAGTTTTTCCATAGGGCAGGAACTCCTTTGTTTCAAGCCAGGTTCCTAGCCCAGTTTGTGGAAAAGTACAGGTACCAAAATGGAGTTGAGTATCCAGGGCTGGCTTTATGAACTGCGGGGCCCGATTCAAATACCCAGCGGCGGTCCGGGTCTTCGGCGGCACTTCGGTGGCAGGGGGGCCACTCTGGGTCTTCCGTGGCACTTAAGGACCCTCTGCCATCAAAATGCCACTGAAGACCCGGAGCAGACCCCCCTGCCGCATTCGACGAAATGCCGCCGAAGACCCGGAGCAGAGCGCTGCCGGGTGAGTAAAAAAATTAAAAAGGCGCCTAAGGCACGGGGCTCTCTTAGGCACGGGCGCGGGGCCCAATTCCGGGGAATTGGCCTAAAGCCGGCCTTGTCGGTATCATGTGGGCTGGTCACATGCTCTTGCATGCCTCGCAAAGCCAATATTCATAAGGTGGCTGAAGTGTTCCCAGGTGAGGACAAACCTTTTCAATGGTCCATTGTCTGTCTTGATGGGCCATTAGCACTGTTTAGCTTCTTCATTGTTGTACCTGAACGTCTAGTAGTAGGTGTTTCCAACGTCACAACATCTTTCAGTAACACACACAGAGCAAAACTTCAAAACTGCACATACAATGATAACACATACAATCCAACAGGATATTAATGTTTAATAGATCAAGACTTTTAGAGTGATACCTCACAAGGCATATTTTGTACAAAAGATATAATTATATGACAGTGGTGAATGTGGGTGTGACAGAGTGTCACGGTGGTATTTGTGGAAGGAGGGGCTGGAAGAATGTACAGTTCTGGTGTGTTCTCTAGGGTGCCTGGTCTCTGTGCTCAGGGAGAGTTCTGTGCTTGTGTACCTGGGTGGAGGGGAATAGGGGCTGCACTATTCATTGCCTTAGCTTCTCATTTTAGGTACAGTAGAATAAACTCACCCTAAATGAGACAAGGGTTCTGTGTGTTCATTTATAAATAAATTACGAAGCACCACAAATATATTCCAGGCACTTTGCTGAAGTGCTTACCAAGGGCCAATGCAATAAAGATTTCCAGCAAAGAAACCTCCCGCATCTGTCAAAATACACAGCTAGTGAGTACATTGCCAAAATTAAGATGGCAGATGGGACATTCTGATGCAGCCACATTTTGACATGATACCAGCCCAACTCCAAACTAAGCCTCCTGTTCAGACAGTCCGATACGACCCTCCTGTGGCTTGTGTCGCAGCCCTAATTGGGAGAACAGTTGCTGTTGACTGACTGATCAGTGAGTTGCCTCCTGCTCATTTCCAGCTGCTAACAAGCACTGGAGTTGCCATACTTAGGAGTCTGCAGACAAATCATTCCCCAAAGAGCATCACAGCAGAGGTAACGGTCCAAAGAGCAGAGGGACAGTTGTATTGTGTGTGAAGCAGCACCATAACTCTGCATTTCCAGCTTCTCGTAGGGCTGTGGTTTGTTATTATCATTCTTACCAGGGAGCTGCGGGGAGATTTAACTCAGCACTTCTTGGTTGTTAATGCTTGGAGCTGAGGCTTTCAAATCCCACATCCCAGAAGGGCACGGAGCAGCAGGCATGTTGTGCGGCAGTGACATTAACTCCACCTTACAGAAGCTTTTATAAGGCTTGGTCTACACTATGGGGTTAGGTCGAATTTAGCCGCGTTAGGTCGATTTAAAAATGAATGCGTCCACACAACCAACCCCATTCCGTCAACCTAAAGGGCTCTTAAAATCGACTTCTGTACTCCTCCCCACCATAAATGTCTCCCCCTTACTCTCACAGATATTATGGAGTACACAGCAAGCAGCAATAACAATGGGAATGTTGGTTGCGCTGAGGTCTGACCAACAGCGCCAGCAAGCTTTTAAACATCCAAAGGCACATTCTACCACCATTCTGCACTCACTCAGCCTATAGTTGAACTGCTCCTTACTACTGTCCAGGCTTCATGAATGGATCCCCCGAGCAGGAGAGCAAGAGAGCATAGTTGCAGCAGAAGCGGTGGACGAGGACGGTGAGCAGTCCTACTGCACCGTCTGCTGCCAGCAACACCCAGGAGGACCAGAACGGCTCCCCCAAGTTCATCGCAGGCCCTCCCGCTTCCCAGCACTGGCAGCCCAGGTACCTCATCTCTAGGTTGGGGGACAGAGCCAGTGAGCCAGGGAAACTGGCTTCAGTGCGCACCGTGTCCCCTCTCCCAAATATAGCAGTCAAACTGTGCCTATGTAGTGTGTCCCTCCTACTTCCCGCACCCCCATAATATATTCTTGGCCTGGCCCTGGCATAAGTTATAATAGCCTAAGAACTGCTCTAACTTATATTCAGCTGCAACAGCCCCCAAGGGAGCCTGCTAGCCGTCGAGAATAGCCAGATCCTAGCAGCGCCATGTCCTCACCACTCAGCCATGACCCCACCACTAAGTCATGACCCCACCATGCTTCCTGGGCCAGGGCTGTCCTGCTGGGTCTGTACTGCCAGCAGAACCCCTTTACACCAGGATTCTTCCTCAGCAGCCATTGCCACTGGCTTTGTGGCCCCTTTATACCACTAGCATGAAGGGGCTGGAACAGAACTGAGACTCAGGCACTATGTGGGTAGTCTGATGACCTCCACAGTATCAAACGGTGGTTTTCAACCTCTGTTAAAAAAAGGTCTTAGCGTCCATGCAGAGCAGGCCTGTTTACTGGGAAGAGATGACACCCAAACTTACTCCTCTGAGGTGCTGCAGCATAGTCTCTGTGGGGTTCCAGACATGAAAGATGCCCTCTGTCCTGGGACACAGGATCAGATTATACTCACGCATGGGCTCTTCCCCACAGGCACTGGAGGTTTTCCATGATTGTCCTTCACAGTGGTGCAGTCCAGACATGGACCAGAACTTTTGGGGTCCAGCCATGAAACTAGGGCCAACCAGTCGGCAATCATAAAGTCCACACACTAGAGCCTGGCTTATCACCGAGACATTATGGACTCCTACACTGGCATCAGCCTTGCTTATAACTAGGGGCACCATGGACACACACGCTAATAATTCAGGTCACAGTATTACAAAAATCATACAGCTTCCAACCCAATGGACCCTTTTGTGGTGAGAAGAGGAATGACACTGGCTGTCAGGATCTCTGCGTAGGTTGTGAGCTGGCAGAAACTCCTTTCTAGCCCAGATGATGAAACAACAAGAGCTATGTAGGCCTGTACAGGCTGCTGATTTGACCAGGAAAACGGGTTTGGTTTGATCTGACACAGGTTTCTACTTTCTCTATCTGTTTGTTCTCGGGAAGCTACTTGCCTAAAGAGTCTCAGCCTCAGCATGTCTCTCTCCCCACCCCTGCAACTTATGCTTCTCTAAGCCCAGAGTAGTGACACTTACTGGGCCTGGTATAAATGGGTGCACTGACTTCAATGGAGATTCATTCCTGCCAATTGAGAATCTGGCTCACAGGAGCCAGCTGTGGGGCCTGAGCCCTTCTAAACATTCCAACCTAAAGCCATCTGTAAATCACCAGGTTTACTGGCCTGCAGCAGACCTTGACTCTCATGGACAGGGACTGTTCAGGTCAGTTCTGGATGGCTCTGGAGCCAAGACTGACATAACACTGTGAGCATTTTTATCTCAAGTCCTGCTGAGCAGCTGGAATCAATTTATTCAGCCATTCAGTGAAAAGACCTATAGGATCTGCCACAGGCCTGGCGGGGGGGGGGGGGGGGGAGGAATTCTCCAAAGGGCTCATCTAAACCTGATCTTGCCAGTGCTCTTTATTTGTCACCAGGCAAATGAAACAGAGCTGAGTGGAGCTAAAGCGATGCCTGACATGAGTTATGCCTGGCACGCTGTTCTGTTACTGAGCTGAGCTTTGCAATGGAGAAGGCACCTACTTGGGTGACGCCCACACTATCACCAAGCAGTTTCCATTCATGACGATTCATTTGCGGGCCCATTAACGCAATGAGAGCAGAGCGGTGTGCTCCCTGCATGTGACACTGAACACATCAGACCTGATTCTGCCCCAAGTTACACCTGCATGAATCCAGAGTAATACCACTGACTTATCTAGTGTGATGCCAGATTTATACCAATGTTACTGAAAGCAATATCCAGCCCTTACGCTGCTAAGGGTTAAGATCAAGGATTACAGGGACATTCCAAACACAGTGTTAAAGTGCTGGATTAAAGCAATCTGGTGCCCTGGCACACCACGACACAAAGATCCTGGCCTTGCCCCCACAGCCCTGCCCTTGTACAGTGGATCGACTCAGAGGCAGATTACAGTTTTGTTGGGCCTTGGGCCAGAGCAAATGGGGGCCCCTCTCCACCCCTTCTGCCTGTAGTTCTCCCGCACTCATGTGAGGGAAATGGGGTCGGGGCACAGGGGCATGCCCTGTCCCACCCACCCCCACCCGGCGCTTCTGCCAGGGAATGGGGTCAGGCTGTGGGGGCTTGCCCTGCTCCGCCCACCCGAACAGCACTCCTGCCAGGGAGTAGGGTCGGGACACAGGGGTGCCCATTTTTCCGGGGGCCCCCTATTGGCCAGGGTCCCTGGGCATGGGCCTCATTGGCCCAGTGGCTAATCTGCCACAGGATCTACCCCTAACCTCACTTGAAGTGCCCCCTCAGAATGGCAAGGGCAGCACCATGGGGCCCCCTTTCTCCCCCAGGAGTGACAGTGGGACTCCCTCCTGTCAGGAGCAGCACGGTGGCAGCCAGGTGGCTTTCCATCAATCAGGCTGTGGCTGCTTCAGTGAGTAAGTGCGACCTGTTGCATTCATCTCCTCCTGCCACACACAGCACTCTACTGGGGTCGGGCTGGTAGGCCCCCTCCCCCACCCCCAAGCAGTGGGTCGTGGCATTACAATCCATTGATATCTATGAGGCAGAGCTATTGTTTCAGGCAGTTGCAGACTCAGGCAGGCAGTGCTGCATTAGTTACACTGGGTCACACTTTCAAGGTTTTTCTCTGCAACCATCAAACTTACTTTTTAAAAAAATGAAAGTTCAGAGTCCTCCATAATCACATGATTCCAGAGGGCTCTAGACACAGGCCTTGAGTGTCTGCGCCTTATGGCAGCGTAACCTATACCACTATATATTTATAAAGAGCAATTTGAAGTTGGAGCAGCACTTTCAAATGGCCCATATGTAAAAGTATGTCTAAACTCCAATTAAACACTTTCAGATGGCCTGTAGCAGCTGATTTGGGCTCATGGGGGTCAGGCTGCAGGGATATAAAACTGCAATATAGATGTCTGGGCAGAAATTCTGTCATGGTAATACTAAGTGGGGCCCCAGGGGAGAAGGTGTAGGCAGGTACACAAAGGACAATGTTCATTTGTTTGTTAGCAGTACCTTTACAACAGAGTCATGGAGCTGAGTCTATTTGGGCAACTAGCAGAGTGGAAAGGTAGGTGAAGTGCCTGAAGTTGCTGCAGATATGCACGCACCTGTGGTACATAATCCTCCCCCAGCCAATGCTCCATCCTTGTGCCTCACCTTGTGGGGCATTGAGCACTCCATCTCAAGCTTGTAACCCCAGAGCACAACCTTAATGGCTAGGCCACCTTTCAAGACCTTGTGCTCTATTGTAGTAATTTTAACATAACTATTGGGCCCAAAGAGTTAAAGGTGTTAACATGACCCTGTAACAGTCCAACATTAAACTGTTTTCAAGACAGTTTGGGGTTTGGCATACAGAGACCTAAGACTACTTAGTCCCATGGAAAACCCACCATTAAACATTGTTTTAACTTTTTATTAAAGATACAGAAAAAGGAGGAAAAACAGTTAAAGCATTTGAAATGTAAAATATTAAATAAGGCTTTTATTATAACAATAGCCCTTATTCCCTTTGCCTTTAGTTGTAGAGTGTCTTCAGATGGACACACCTCCCCTTTTGGACAATCTTTTAGATGGCATTAAAGTTGGTGATAACTGTCCTTGTGGGGGGAAAGAGAAAGCTGGTTGTTCTTCTTCCAGTAGTGTCCCTATGAGTGTTCCAAGGTAGGTGGTCTGCATCCCTGCACTGCTGATCGGTAGCAATGTCCATTGGTCCCGCACATGCACTGTCTCTCCTCATGCTGCGCCACGAGGCTAGCCAGCACACAGGGGCTATTCAGCCTCAGTTCTCTACCGCCCCTGGCTGGAGACAGAGCCATTAGCTGTCCATTAAGACTATTGTTCTTCTGATTGCTTTGCAGTTAGATAGTTTTTTCCAGTTCTAGTTGTAATTCTAGTTGTAATGCTTCCCTTATTTTTCTACCTTTAAAAATGAAATAAAAAACCCCAACACCTTTATTTTTTTCCACCTTTTCCCCCCACTAACCAGGGATCTTCCCCTTAGTGGGCTCCCGGGCTTCAAGAAGTGCCACACCTGCAACGAAGGCGATCCCGGTTGCAGATAAGCACTCTCATGCATTTGCTGCCTCAGTGAGGGCCACATTCAACAGAAGTATAGCCAGTCACTCCAGCCAAGATCCCACAAAGACAGAGAGCTCCGCCAAAAGATCATCTTCATGGAGGCAGCTCCCTGACCCCAATCTCCCAGCATACATGAGTCTTCCTCACAACCTTCAACATCTAAGGGAAGTGGGTTGAAGAAACAGGTTGGGAACCCCACTCACAAGTCTTCTAAAAAGAGAGTGGGAAGTCTCCTGAGCCCAGAGATAGCCACAAGCGATCGCCATCTTGCTTGGTATCTTCGGCACCGGTGGCACCAAGACCATCTCAGTCCAGCCCCCATGCCTCATGATGGCAGTCGGCTACTGGTACCATGGACCCTATGGGCAGGGGCCCTGAGTCTTCGGTACCGAGGGACAAGAGTAAACACTCTAAGAGGACACTCCTGGTACACAAGCTGACCTCGGTACCACCAGTGGCAGTTCACCCAGCACCAGAAAGACTGGTGCAGACAAGGTCTCCGTCCCCGCCAGCACCACCACTGGGACGCTTGGTACCTACTGAATCCCACCAACCTAGAGATCTCGATGTACGGGATGCATCCAAGTCCCCACCTCTCGGTACCGACATTGTGGCACTGAGCTTTTACCAGGCATGGGAGATATCCCCACAGTCATGCCATGCCCCTCTGCTGTTCTAGTGAGGGTTCAGATAGTGAGCCAGAGGAGGTAGTTTTACAATACTACTCCCAAGCTCCATATGAGACCCACTACCAACAAGGTCTGAGAATGTGTACTGTGAAAGGCTCAGGCCAGACAGCTACAGGACAGTGCTGGAAGGCAGATATATTAGCGTCAGGATAAGCAGGTCCCTTTTCCCTTGGTAGCTGAACAGGGGTTACTCTAGGTTAATTAGGACACCTGGGGCCAATCAAGGGTCTGCCAGAACCTGATAAAAGCCTTCCCTCCAGCCAGATAGGGGCACTCGATAGGAGCTGAGGGAGGAAGGCAAGCTACTGGAGAGCTGGGCAGTACAGACGCTGAGAAACATTAGGAGAGAAGCCACGCAGGTACATAGGCGAAGGGCGGGAGAATCACTGCCCAAGAGGGCGGACGGCCCTTCTGGGCCTTAGAGGTCTGAAGGAAGAGACCCTGTCAGAAGGGAGAGACTGAACCGGGTGTCTGGTCTGTTGCCACTACATCCAGAGTGGCTACCAGATACTGAGAGATTCCCCTGCCTCTCCCCGCATCAGGGAGGCCGGAAGGAACCCTGCTTCAACATTTTGTGGATAGTAAACCCAGGGGCGTGGGGAAAATCCTGAGGGAAAAGAGGAATACCCCAGCCCACTACTAAATGGAAGCGTGGGACCCACCGAGGCAGAGAAGAAGCTCTGTCACAACACTCAGTGATGGCTCCACCACCACCACCATCTTGGTATGGCCACCCATGGGCACCTCCACCAGGCCCTATGCCACCACAATGGCCATATTGGGACCCTTGTGTGGTGCACTGACAGCCTACTTCTGGAGCTTTGAGCCTCACCCAAGAACCCTCCAGACATACCCCCTCGGCCACAGCATCCAGGTCTTGGACTGCCTCAGGAGCTAGAGGAACAGGAAGCTGGAACCGAGGAGGACATAACACCAAAGACCATATCCTCCTCTTCTCCAGACAAAGCCATCATTCTGCCTCCACCATCTCTGGCAGATGACTTCCATCTTTTCCAGGAGTTGGTGAAGAGAGTGGTGGACACCTTCCACCTACCACTAGTTGAGGTCAAAGATGCCCACCATCAGCTCCTTGATATCCTCCACTCTTCGTCCTCCTCAAAGATTGCCCTCCCAATTAATGAAGCCATTTTAGACCCAGCAAAGACCATATGGCACACCCCAGCATCAGTGGTACCAACATGCAAACGAATGGACAAAAAATATTATATCCCCACCAAGGAATCGGAATGCCTATTTTCCCACCTGCCAGCCAACTCCATTATGGTGGATGCTGTCAATTCCCATGGCCGACAACACCAGTCCAGAGCTATGCCCTATGACAGGGACTGGAAGCATCCTGATCTTTTTGGTAGAAAGGCATATTCCTCTGCCACCTTACAGTTCCATATTGCCAACTATAAGGCACTCATAACCAAATACAATTACATAAATTAAATATTTTATTGAAAAGCTGTCAGAAGTACAGCGGGAATCCTTCAAGGCCATCATCCAGGAAGGGCAATTAGCAAAAACATCATAGAATCATAGAATCATAGAATATCAGGGTTGGAAGGGACCTCAAGAGGTCATCTAGTCCAACCCCCTGCTCAAAGCAGGACCAATTCCCAACTAAATCATCCCAGCCAGGGCTTTGTCAAGCCGGGCCTTAAAAACCACCAAGGAAGGAGACTCCACCACCTCCCTAGGTAACGCATTCCAGTGCTTCACCACCCTCCTAGTGAAATAGTGTTTCCTAATATCCAACCTGGACCTCCCCCACTGCAACTTGAGACCATTGCTCCTTGTTCTGTCATCTGCCACCACTGAGAACAGCCGAGCTCCATCCTCTTTGGAACCCCCCTTCAGGTAGTTGAAGGCTGCTATCAAATCCCGCCTCATTCTTCTCTTCTGGAAACTAAACAATCCCAGTTCCCTCAGCCTCTCCTCATAAGTCATGCGCTCCAGACCCCTAATCATTTTTGTTGCCCTCTGCTGGACTCTTTCCAATTTTTCCACATCCTTCTTGTAGTGTGGGGCCCAAAACTGGACACAGTATTCCAGATGAGGCCTCACCAATGTCGAATAATTTTCTTTCCCTGCTTTCACTAGCAGGACCAAGCACTGATTTTTTGCCCTAGATCCCTAAGTGGCCCCCTCAAGGATTGAACTCACAGCCCTGGGTTTAGCAGGCCAATGCTCAAACCACTGAGCTATCCCTCCCCCGACGCTGTCGGGGGAGGGATTGATCACTACAATCAGCCCTCGACGCTGCCGACAGTCTAGGTCCATCTCCATGACAGTGGTGATGCACCGGGCATCATGGCTCCACTTGTCGGGATTCCTGAAAGAAGTGCAGTCCATCGTGGAAAATCTTCCCTTTAAGAGCACAAAGCTCTTTGCCAAAAAGACTGATACCTCCATTCATACGCTAAAGGATTCCAGGGTTATCTTCAGGTCGCTGGTGTCTATACACCAGGGAAAAAGAGATGATTTAGTCCCCAGTTCCAGGACAGGCCATATGCAGCTCAGTACCAACCTCAGAGCCACTACGAGCCACAAAGAAAGAAAGGGAAATTCCCAAAACACAAGCCATCTGGCCCACAACCTTCATCCCAACCACCTACATCTAAGCACCACTTTTGATGGGCAGGTCAAGGCGTAGTTAGACCACTCTCCCAGAATGACACAACCAACCCTCACTGCACACTCATTTGGCCATCGATTGGCAGTATTCTGCAGTGCCTGGGAATGCATAATGTCAGACTGATGGGTCTTAGAGATCATCTGATCCGGGTACTTCATCCATTTCACCTCCCTACCCCCTCTACAACACCCTTCCCCCTCCCTCTTCAGGGACCCTTCTTACAAAAGTTTACTACGACAGGAGATAGATCACCTCCTTCAGTTAAGAGCCATAGAACCAATACCTCAAAATCTATGAGGCAAGGGTTTCTACTCTCATTATTTCCAAATACCCAAAAAGAAGGGAAGTTTGAGACCCATACTAGACCTCAGAGCTCTCAACAAGTTTGTCAGGCTCAGAAGTTCAAGAACATCACCTTATCATAGAATCATAGAATATTAGGGTTGGAAGAGACCTCAGGAGATCATCTAGTCCAATCCCCTGCTCAAAGTAGGACCAACACCAACTAAATTATCGATAGGGCCCTACCAAATTCACGGCCATGAAAAATGCATCACGGACTGTCATAACTATAAAGGGAAGGGCAACAGTCCTCCTGTGTACAATCCTATAAAATCCCTCCTGGCCAGAGACTCCAAAATCCTTTTACCTGTAAAGGGTTAAGAAGCTCAGGTAACCTGGCTGACACCTGACCCAAAGGACCAATAAGGGGACAAGATACTTTCAAATCTTGGTGGGGGGAAGGCTTTTGTTTGTGCTCTTTGTTTTGGTGGGAGTTCGCTCTTGGGACTAAGAGGGACCAGACATCAATCCATGCTCTCCAAATCTTTCTGAACAAGTCTCTCATATTTCAAACTTGTAAGTACAGCCAGGCAAGGCGTGTTAGTTTTATCTTTGTTTTCTCAACTTGTAAATGTACCTTTTGCTAGGGTGTTTACCTCTGTTTGCTGTAACTTTGAACCTAAGGCTAGAGGGGGGTCCTCTGGGCTCTTTAAGTTTGATTACCCTGTAAAGTTATTTTCCATCCTGATTTTACCTTTTTCTTTAATTAAAAGCCTTCTTTTTAAGAACCTGATTGATTTTCCTTGTTTTTAGATCCAAGGGGGTTGGATCTTGATCCACCAGGAGTTGGTGGGAGAGAGGAGGGGGGAATGGTTACTTTCTCCTTGTTTTAAGATCCAAGGGGTTTGGATCTGTATTCACCAGGGAATTGGTGAAGAGTCTCTCAAGGCTACACAGGGAAGGGAATTAGCACATTGGGAGTGGTGGCAGCGGACCAGATCTAAGCTGGTAGTTAAGCTTAGAAGTTTTCATGCAGGCCCCCACATCTGTACCCTAAAGTTCAGAGTGGGGAAGGAGCCTTGACACGGACCATGAAATCTGGTCTTCCCCCGTGAAATCTGGTCTTTTGTGTGCTTTTACCCTATACTATACAGATTTAATGGGGGTTTCTCAAATTGAGGGTCCTGATCCAAAAGGGAGTTGCAGGGGGGTGACAAGGTTATTTTAGGGGGAGTTGCGGTATTGCCACCCTTACTTCTGCGCTGCCTTCAGAGCTGGGCAGTGGAAAGCGGCGGCTGTTGGCTGGGCACCCTGTTCTGAAGGCAGCGCCCCGCCAGCAGCACCGCAGAAGTAAGGCTGGCAATACCATACCATGCCACACTTACTTCTGTGTTGCTGCCTTCAGAGCTGGGTGGCCGAAGAGTGGCAGCTGCTGACTGAGGGCCCAGCTGTGCAGGCAGCAGTGCAGAAGTAAGGGTGGCAATACCATACCATGCCATTCTTACTTCTGCGCTGCTGCTGATGGCAGCTCTGCCTTCAGAGCTGGGCTCCCAGCCAGCAGCCGCTGTTCTCCAGCTGCCCAGCTCTGAAGGCAGCGCCACCACCAGCAACAGCGCAGAAGTAAGGGTAGCAGAACTGCCAACCCCCCCCCCCACACACACACACAATGACTTTGTGACCGTACCACAACTCCTTTTTGGGATCTCTACAATTACAACACCATCACATTTCAGATTTAAATAGCTGAAATCATAAAATTTACGATTTTTAAAATCCTAAAACTGTGAAATTGACCAAAATGGACTGTGAATTTGGTGGGGCCCTACTTATTGATGATCATTCCAGCACTGGAACAAGGAGACTGTTTTGGGGCCCTTGACCTCCAGGATGCCTACTTTCACATCTCGATCCTACCAGCTCACAGATGATTTCTCAGGTTCACTCTGGGACATTACCACTACCAATACAGAATGCTCCCCTTCGGGCTATCGTCAGCCCTGAGGGTATTGTCAGGGCCGCCCAGAGGGTTCAGGGGGTCTGGGGCAAAGCGGGGGAGCTGCGGCGCTTGTACTCACCCGGCGGCGGTGCGGGTCTTTGGCGGCATTTCGACGGTGGGGGGCCCTTCAGTCGCTCCGCGACTTCGGCAGCACTGAAGGACCCGTCGCTGAAATGCCTCCAAAGACCTGGAGCGACTGAAGGCCCCCACCGCCCCCCCGCCAAAATGCCGCCGAAGACCCGGACCACCGCCGGACCAGGGCTCACGGGGCATTTCGGCGGCAGGGGGCCCTTCAGTCACTCTGCGTCTTCGGCAGCACTGAAGAACCCCCCGCCGCCAAAATGCCGCCGAAGACCCGGACCGCCGCCGGGCCAGGGCTCGCGGGGCCCCTGCGGGGCCCGGGGCCTGGGGCAAATTGCCCACTTGCCCCCCCCTCTGGGCAGCCCTGAGTATTCAAGGTTCTCTCAGTGGTGGCTGCTCATTTACGCTTGTAAGATTTATTCATACCTGGATGATTGTCTCCTCAGAGCCCAATCTTGCCAGGAGGCTCACCAAGTCATTGGCACTATGATACACTTGTTCACAGAACTGGGTCTATATATCAACACCTAGAAATCAACCCTCACCTCAGTGCAATGCCTGGAATTCATAGGGGCCAACCTTGATCCGTTACAGGCCAAAACCCTCTTACCTCAACACAGCTACCTATCCCTGGTTACTCTCATAGACACTGTTCGATGCAGCCCACAAATACCGGGCTCTGCCTCCAACTCTTGGGACATATGGCAGCAAGCACGGCGGTGACACCGCATGCCAGGCTTCACGTGTGATGCCTCCAACTGTGGTTCAGTTTGGTTTACAGACCAAACAGGGACAGGTTGGACAAACCCCTGTCATTACCCATCAGGATCAAAAACTCCTTAGATGGGTGGAAGGAACTAGCCAATGTGTGCAAAGGGATCCCCTTCTCGCAGATGTCACCATCATTGCTCCTTACCACCAAAGCATCACTCATAGGTGGGGCATGCATTTACACGGCCTCATGATGCAAGCAAATGGTCTCCTGCAGAAATATCCCTTCCCATCAATCTCTTCGAACTGAGCGTGATCAAGAATGCCTGTCCCCATTTCCTTGCTCACACACAATGATCCTAACCGACAATATAGCCTGCACTACATCAATTGGCTGGGTAGGGGCAGGGAGGTGCAGGTCGCCCTTCCTATGCGCGGAGGCAATGAGATGATGGAACTGGTGCATCTCCCACAATGTTACTCTGTCCGTGGCTTACCTCCTGGGCACACAGAACTCTATAGCAGACAATCTCAGTCTCAAATTCCTACACAGTCATGAGTGGGAGATATACCCATCAGTACTCCACAACCTATTCACACGATGGGGAACATTATCCACAGACCTGTTTGCTACTTACCAGAACAAGAAATGTCCATGAGACCGCACTCACTGGGTGATGCTCTTCTCCTCCCCTGGGAAGAGGACCCTCTTTATGCCTTTCCTGTTTCCTCTATTGCTGAAGGTCTCGCTAAAAATAAAAAGGGACAGAGCTCATGTCATTCTGATTGCTCCTACTTGGCCGAGACACGCCTGGTACCCTTACCTAGCACAGCTTGTGACGCCAATGTCCCTCCCACCCATTCCACACCACTTCTCACAGGACAAAGAGCGTACCCTATAGCCCAGCCTGGAGGGTTCTCCATCTCAAAATGTTGCTCCTGCTTGGTTCCAAAACCTAGACAGCTCCTGCTCAAGGGAAGTACAAGAGGTTCTTCTTTGACTGATTGCTCATGTGTATTCCACAATAGGTGTGCGTGCTCACCACGTGCACCAGTGTCAGAAGTTTTCCCCCTAGCAATGCCCATAGGGGAGTGCCCATAGTGACCCCTGGAGTGGCGCCTCCATGGTGCGGTATAAGGGGCGCTGCATGCTCCCCCACTTTCAGTTCCTTCTTGCCGCCAGTGAAGGTGCTTTGGAACTGCTCTGCTCCAGCTTTGCTGCAGCTCTTCCCCAGAACTCTTGTTCATTCAGTGTATGGTACCCGTAGCTAGTAGTTTGATTAGTTTTAGTTTAGTTTAGTTAGTGCACCCGGGCAGGGGCATGCCCCGCGCCCCGGGTTTTAAATCGTGTGACACTCGTAGGCTACCGATGCAAGTGAGTGATCCACACATCAACTGTTTACGCTGTTTGGGTGAAACCCATCTCAGCGATCGCTGCAAGATTTGCAAGTCGTTCAAGCCTTGGACTAAAAGAGAGAGAGACATTAGGCTCTGGGCCATCCTGATGGAGCTCCGAGTCGGCACCGAGTACCGCGGTGTTGGTGCACGGCGACCCCCCGGCGCCATCTACCAGTCGGCACCGCTCCCCGTCCGCGGGGCACTCCAAGATGGCTAAGAAGAGGACTTCTCCGCTGCGGCACTGGAGCAAGACTGTGGGAGAAGCTAGACCCATGTTGGGCAGTCCTCGGTCCCCATTGGCCTGTAGGCCTACGACTCAGGTCAAGCGGAGTAGCCCGGCCCATTTGGAGCAGGCTTCCCTGAATATCCAGATGCCCTCCATGCTGGAGGCCTGCAAGCAGCCCGGGACGTTATGTCCATGCCAGTACCAGGAGCACTGCCAATTTTGGGCCCACGGTCCAGGGGCAAGCCGCCGGTGGGATCTCCGCAGTCACCCCCATCTCGGTACCAGTCATGGGTTGAAGGAATGTTCCCAATGTCGTTTGCTGCTCAGCGACTGTCCTGTGCGTAGTTCACACAGGTCACGGTCGACCCCCACCAGGTTGTCTGGCTGGGTTCCAACGACAGAGACTCCAGGCACTGCTCCACCTCGAGGAGCAGATGCTGATGAGATCGAGGCAGACGACACTGAAGGTCCTCGTCTCCGAGGGGCTATTGTAGCCAATTGCGACATGAATGTCAACGCCGTTCCCATTCATCATCTCACTCCAGGACCCCGCCACAGCACCGCTCCTGCAGCCCAGGGCGTCGATCACCGACGTCTCGCCGGTGCAGATCTGCCCGCCGGAGCTGATTGCGGAGCAGCTGCTACCGGCGGTACCGTTCCTCCACGTCGGGATCACGGTCTCGTGGTCGGCACCGCTCCTGGCGCCACCGCTCCTCCCCATCCAGGAACAGCGGCAGGTCATATGTCAGCGCGGCCTCCCTTCATAGTTGTCCATCGATGGGTCAGGCCAGCCAGGCTGAACAGCCTGCTCCACCAGTGCCACAGTAGGTGCAGTGGCACTGGGCCCCGTGGCCGGCAGAATGGTACCAGTGGGCACCGTGGCTCCCGATGCAGCCCCCGGTGGGGGCTCACTCAGTGGCCGGAGCCTCAGAACGGCCGTCGGCCTCCCTCTCCTGGCCTCCGAGGAAGGAGTCGGTGGGACGTGCATATTCAGCACCGTGCCCAGAGAGCGACCAGGTGGTGGATCCTACAGTGCCAGTGGACACGCAAAGTACCACACCTGCCTCCTCCCGCTCCCCAGATGAGGCGATTGTGGCCCCTCCTCCCTCCATCCCGCAGGAGGACTCGAAAGCCCACCAGGAACTATTGAAAAGGGTGGCATCAAACCTCAACCTTCAGGCAGAGGAGGTGGAGGAGCCCTAGGACTCCCTCTTTAACGAAGTGGTGGCAAAAATTTCAAATGCCTTGTGGCAAACCCCGGCCTCATTGCCCCCCATCTCTAAGAGAGCGGAACGCAAGTATTTTGTGCCCGCTAAGGGGCATGAATACCTATACACCCATCCTCCCTGGTGGTCGAGTCGGTCAATCACAGAGAATGGCAGGGCCAACCAGCCCACACTCCGAAAAATAAAGATTCAAGGAGGCTGGATTCGTTTGGCAGAAAAATTTATTCGTCCTCGAGCTTCCAGTTACGGGTGGCAAACCATCAGGCTCTCCTGAGTTCAATCTGTGGAGCTCTCTGCCCAAGTTTGAGGACTCCCTCCAGGAGCATGCCAGGAAGGAGTTCAAAGCTCTGGTGGAGGAGGGTACAGCAGCTGCCAGGGCAACCCTGCAGGCAGCATCGGATGCGGGGGACATGGCCGTGTGGTCCATGGCCTCCACGGTATCCATGAGAAGGGCGTCGTGGCTCCTGCTGTCTGGACTGTCCAGTGAGGCACAGACCTCCTTACAGGACCTCCCGTTAGACGGCAAGGCTCTGTTTGCGGAACAGATGGACATAAAACTGCATGGCCTGAAAGACTCCCGCACTAAGATTCTTGGCCTCTATGTTCCGGCTCCGGCTAGACCTAAGTTTAAGCCGCAGCAGGCTCCTGCCCAGGCCACCCACTCTAAATACGAGCCCCCTTATAAAAAGTCACGTGACTATAAGAAACGCCCACAGAGGCAGTCCCAGTCTGCCCCCCAGCCTGGGTCCTCCAAGGGCAAACAGGCCAGGAAACAGCAGTTTTGACGGGACGCCCAGGGGCGACCTACCAGTTCACATCAGGGATCCACCCTCAATAAAGTTTCCCTTCTCCAACCGGTTGTGTGCTTTTCTCCAGGAGTGGTTGCGGCTGACCTCAGACCAATGGGTCGTCAGCACCATCTCCCAGGGCTACACCCTCCAGTTTACCTTTACCCCACCCAACCACCCTCCGCCCCCGTCCCCCCTAGGGGACCCCTCTCTCGAGGCCCTGCTCGAACAGGAGGTGGGGCGGCTCCTGGGCCTAGGAGCGGTGGAAGCGGTGCCAACGGAGTTCAAACACAAGGGGTACTACTCCCACTATTTCCTTATCCCGAAGGTCAAAGGGGGGCTCAGGCCCATCCTGGACCTGCAAGGCCTGAACCAGCACATGGTGAAGCTCAAGTTCCACATGGTTTCCCTGGCCTCCATCATTCCCTCTCTGGATCCCGGGGACTGGTACGCCTCCCTCGATCTGCAGGACACGTACTTCCACCTCCATATATTCGAGAGGCACAGGCACTTCCTCCTTTTCACGGTTGGACAGGAACACTACCAATTTACAGTCCTCCCATTTGGCCTGTCCATTGCCCCCAGGGTATTTAAAAAGTGTATGTCTGTGGTGGCGACCTACCTCAGGCACCGGGGGGTCCAGATTTTCCCCTATCTGGATGACTGGCTGGTCAAGGGCAGCTCCCAGTCACAGGTGCGGGATCACATGGCGCTCCTTCTGTCCACGTGCACCACTTTGGGCCTGTTGGTAAACGACACCAAGTCCACATTAGTCCTGGTTCAATGCATAGAGTTTATCGGGGCAGTCCTGGATGCCGCGTTAGCCAGAGCCTGCCTCCCACCAGACAGGTTCGAGACCCTAAAAGGGCTCATCAACACAGTCACGAGATTTCCAGTGACAACAGCCAGAGCGTATCTCCAGCTCTTGGGTCACATGTCGGCATGCACATATGTGGTTTGTCATGCCAGACTCAAAATGAGGCCCCTCCATCTCTGATTGCCCTCGGTGTTCTCCCAGGCCAGAGACAGGATGGACAAGATCCTCACTGTGCCCGAACCTTTCAGAGGCAGGCCTCCGTCGATGGAACTGGTGTCCGAGGCATTGGACCTGGGGGTGTGGCAGCACCCCTGGCTTGAAGTGGTTTTCATCATATACAGGGCTGTGCTCCATCCCGAGAATTTGTGAACTCCTACCCACCTCCAACAGATATAGCTTGGAATCTCCTATTGTGGAATGCACATGAGCAATCACTCGAAGAAGAAAAGACAGTTACCTTTACCGTAACTGGTGTTCTTCGAGATGTGTTGCTCATGTCCATTCCACATCCCGCCCTCCTTCCCCTCTGTCGGAGTTGTCTGGCAAGAAGGAACTGAGGGTGTGGGGAGCACGCAGCGCCCCTTATACCACGCCATGGAGGCGCCACTCCAGGGGTCGCTAGGGGCGCTCCTCTATAGGTACGGCTAGGGGAAAAACTTCCGACGCCGGTGTACGTGGCAAGCATGCACACCTATTGTGGAATAGATGTGAGCAACACATCTTGAAGAACACCAGTTACGGAAAAGGTAACTGTCTTTTCTATTGCACAGTAGAAAGTCCTCCACACGATGTACTTACCTGCAGAAATGGTTCAGGTTTCAGATTTGGTGCATGTCCCAACAAATCTCCCCAGTATCCGTGACTTCCACACTTCCTAGACTATGCTCTGACCCTTAAAAAGTCAGAATTATCCCTAAACTCTCTTAGGGTCCATCTAACAGCTATAACAACCTTTCGCCAACCTGTAGAGAGATAGTCGGTGCTGTCACACCCAACCACTAAAAGATTCCTCAAGGGTATAATAAACCTCTTCCCTCAGCCTCGACTTACTATTCCCATGTGGGAACTTAAACCTGGTACTAAAGGGCTGACTAGGCCCCCCTTTGAACCCATGGCTACCTGTTCGCTAACATACCTATAAATGAAAACGGCCTTCCTGATAGCAATTACCAGGAGAATAGAATAGATAGCGGCGCTGTTTGCGCCCCCCCCCCCCCCCCCCCCGCCTCCACACAGTATTCTTTCTGAACAAGGTTATGCTCTGGCCGCAACCAAAATTCATCCGGAAGGTAACCTCTCCATTTCACATGAATCAGTTGATTCATCTTCAAACCTTCTACCCCAAGCCACACCAAGACAACAAGGAGACTATACTTCATACCCTAGATGTCAGGAGACCCCTGGACTTCTACCTTGATAGGACAAAGGCCTTCAGGAAGTCCCCTAGGCTTTTCTTCTCCATTGAGGGAAAATCCAAGGGCTCAGCAATATCAGCCCAAAGGCTCTCCAAGTAGGTCTCAAATTGTACCCGATAGTGTTACCAAATTCGCAACATGACCCTTCCAGACTCTATTTGTACACACTCCATGAGATCAATCTCCTCATCCATCGCCGTCTTCAGGAATATCCCTATCTGTAGAGATCTGTAGAGCTGCGACATAGGTGTCAGTCCATACTTTCACAGAACACTATGCTATCACTGGGGACTCTGCCTCCGATGGCATCTTCGTCTCCACAGTGCTGTCATCTGTAACTGATCTGACTCCAAAGTCCCAGCCCTCCAGAAGGGGCACTGCTTGGGAGCCATCTATATTGGAGCACCCATAGGGACACTACTCGAAGAAGAAGAAGTTACTCACCTTCAAGAGGTGTGTCCCTATGGGTGCTCCACCACCCGCTCTCCTTCTCTCTACTTCACAGTTCTTGTCAATGACTATGGTAGAGAAGGAACTGAGAGGGATTAGCTCACACATGCTGACTAGCCTTTTGGTGCAGCATGAGGAGAGACAGCCCATGTGCGAGCCCAATGGACACTGACTGCTACCAAAGTTCTCTGATCGGCAGCGCAGGGACACACGCACACCAACAGTGGAGCACCCATAGGGGGACACATCTCGAAGAACCATCATTACTGCACATGGTGAGTAACTTCTTGTTGTCCAAATCTGCTTCTTCAAAACAAAACAAGACAAATACACACAAGAGGGATGACGAAAGAGCAGCCAAGATAGAAAATGCAGCTTCTGTCTTCGGTGCTGATTCTCACTTGCAAGCCTCACTGCTGGAGAAACACAGTCATGGAATGTGATCTTATCAGCCACTCTGAGACCTCACAAACTTGTACAGCATTAGGCTCTTTAGGGCATTGCTTTTAGCTGCCTCTCTGGTCATAGGGTTACAGCAGTGAAGCAAAATATCCAGTCTTGGACAGCTAAGCCAGACTAACATTAGACAGAAGGAAAACCAAGAGGCATAGGCAAGAGGAGAGAGAATGTGGGAAAGGAAATGGACACACAGAAAGGGAAGGAGAAGTGAAAACAAAGTCTCACATCCCAGGTGGTATTTAGGATTTAGCCAGAGTCAGTAAAGGTGGTGGTATCATATTTGGCCTGGTCTGGTTAGAACATCTCTTGAGATTAGGACAATGAAGGTCTAGCAGTATTAAGTTGGATCCCAGAGTCCCAGAAGATAGAAGTATGGCAGCTCCTTCCCCTTCTTTCAGACAGCAATTGTGTTCACCTCCTTCTTAATCTTTTCCCAAAAAGTCTTTTTTAAGGACTCTGTGATGGGGTGTACTAGGCCCAGAGGTCCTGGAGGCCTCAGGGTCCTGTCACACCATATCCCAGAGAGGATCAGAAGAGAAGTCCTCCAAGCAGCCTAGAGTGGTTGCTGGGAAGCAGCCAATGAGAGAGGCTGCAGGGAGCAGCCAATCAGGGCCCAGCAGGGCCATATAAAAGTAGCTGCAGAAGACAGCAGCAGTCAGTTGCTGCCTGGAGCTGGAGAAGAGAGGACTGTGTTCCTGGCTTATTACCCCAGCCACCACAGAGATAATGGTACCCTAAGCTGTAGGGACCCCCAAAACCTCTTCAGATCCAACCTAATGGCCCTATTGGGAACCCTGGGCACAATAGCCCCCCTCAGAACATGCCCAATCCGTGAGGGAACCATCGCCTGCTTCCCCCCTTGAGGGACCCTTCCAGTAGACATATAGACCCAATGGTGGAAGAAATTTTTTAGCCCAGTTCCAGCAGTTCTGCTGGAACTGGCAATGTTCCCCTCTTCCTCTTCTGATGACGTGGTAGTTGCATCACACTCTTCCCCGCCAGATGACTTCAGGCAATTCCAGGAGCTGCTAAGGAGAGTCACGGGGGAACTCCAAATCCCTTTAGAAGAGATCTGAGTTTCCCAGCACAAGTTTCTGGATATTCTTCACATCTCCATGCCAGCAAGAATAGTATTGCTGATTAATGAAGCCATCCTGGAATCTGCCAGAACAGTATGGCACACTTCGGCCATACAGGGGTGTTGGAAAAAATTGTATAGTGGGGGTGGTGAGAGCCACTGAGTCAAACTGTAAACCCTGTATATGATGAAAACCACTTCAAGCCAGGGGTGCTGCCACACCCCCAGCACCAACACCTGTGCAGCCACATGCACAGCTACCCCCAAAGGAGTGCAAAAACGTTACCAAGTTCCAGCCAAAAGCTCTGCATTTCTTTTCTCATCCCCACCTCCAAATTCCCTTGTAGTTTACAGTGCTACAGTTATCTCATCATAGAAGGCAATCAGGTTGGTCAGGCATGACTTGCCCTTGTTGAATCTATGTTGCCTGTTCCTGATCACCTTCCTCTCCTCCAAGTGCATAGAGTACTTCAGCTTTTTCCACATCATTTGTCACTATGTTGCCTCCCCCATTCAATAAGGGTCCCACACTTTCCCTGACCTTCTTCTTGTTGCTAACATACCTGTAGAAACCCTTCTTGTTACTCTTCACATACCTTCACATGTACTTGCATCTGAAGAAGTGAGGTTCTTACCCACGAAAGCTTATGCTCCCAATACTTCTGTTAGTCTTAAAGGTGCCACAGGACCCTCTGTTGCTTTTTACAGATTCAGACTAACACGGATACCCCTCTGATACTTCACATACCTTGTTAGCTGCAACTCCAATTGTGCCCTGGCCTTCCTGATTACACCCCTTCATGCTCTAGCAATATTTTTATACTCCCTTCCCTAGTCATCAGTCCAAATTTCCACTTCATTAATGTAAATCATTCATTCAAATATCCTTCATTAATGCAAATCAACATGGGTTTATGGAAAATAGATCCAGTCAAACTAACTGACCCAAGAGACCTTGAACGTGGAGCTGCAGTGTTCCCAGTCAACTGGCACCCTCACTGCTCTCACCCAGTGTTCTCACTACTAACCAGCTGAGCAGGAGGGACTGTGAAACCTGAAGTTACATTAGGGAAGGCTTCCCTGGGCCTGATTGGAGGTACACTGTGAACTCTGATTGGTCAGCACTTCCTATTTAAACCCAAAGAGAGGCACCAGTAGTCACATGCACAATGGGGCTTTACCTGGCTGCTATATTGTATCCTACCTTCTTGCTTGAGTCCTGGTTCCTGCCTTGTTCTTTTTCAAATGGTGATCCCTATTGTATTCCACTGAGAGTTTACGCATGTGCTCCATGCATCTGGAGCCGGAGAATTTGAAAGTAGTGTCCTGGTCTGTGCATGCACCCTGGCTCATCTCATGGTTTCTGAGATGATAAAGGGCAGGGCAGATTGACCACCTCTCCGGTACCTTCTTACCGCCTCATGGTCCAGGTCAAAACTATTAGTGTCCTCCTCTGGGACACATGTTTAAAAGAATATAGTTGTATGTAGTGTGACAGACCCAGACCAGTGGGGTACAGGAGTCTGGTAGAGAGCAAATATACTGGTCATTGGATGAGTAGTTTTCTGTTCCATGAGTGACCAGAGCAGGAGCTGCA
>NW_020664546.1:1142909-1154185 GCF_002925995.2 Terrapene triunguis
GAGGCACTATAGACAGCTGCAGTCCACAGGGCCCTGGGCTGGAACCCGGAGTAGAGGGCGGGCCCGGGTTCCCCCCAAACCTCCCAATTGACCTGGACTGTGGGTTCTTCCAGAGGGAAAGGTCTCTGGGCTGTTCCCCAACCCAGATGGTGAATCTCTGAGACAAGAAAATCCGCCAATAAGTGCAGGACCCACCAAGATAGAGGAGGAACTTTGTCACACTAGTTACATTTATAGTGTTTTAACTCTGTTATAGTAGTTTTAATATTTTTTGCTAGTTTTAGTAGTAGGATTGATAGTTTGAGGGTTTGCTTCTCCATAACCCCCCCATCTCCCCACCCACCCACAAATGGGTACTGGACTATGCAAAATACTCCAGGGTTTAAAATCTGCGCCTCCTGCCTGCGGTCAGAGACAAACATCAAAGCTGCTTCTACTGCTTGGGAGAAGCCTACATCACATCCAGGTGCAATATCTGCCAGTCCTTCCCCAGCTGTACCCGAGAAGGCCAGGCTCTCCACCTCCAGAAACACCTCATGGAAGTCAACACGAGGCTTCATTCAGACCCAGGCCGGGGAACCCCCCAAGTACATCAGCCTGAAACAGCCAGGAGCGCACCTCCAGCTACTGAGACTGGATCTGGCATCAGCGAAACCACCACTGTGGACCCCATGCCAAGGCCCAGTCGGGAGGTAAGGAAGCATGCCCATAAACATGGCGTTAAGTCTTCCTCCAAACTGAAGAAAGGGGAAGCTTCATGAGTTCCAGTCATGGAGAGGGAGCATGCTCTAAAGCGCACAAACATGAGAAGAAGTCTCACAAGTAGACAGATACGACGGTACTGAGTACCAAACCACAGATACCATTGACATCGGTGCTCCATAAAGTGTGAGACCCACCCACTTCAGGGAAGTCCATCACTCTGACACCAGTACCAGGTAAGGAGAGGGTACTCTTAACACTAGGGAGATCGGGAAAAGCGCCTGAGTCCCAAGACATGTTTGCCTTGGAAGAACTGAGATCTCCACACTTGCTGGGACCTTCCATTTCTAGGGAGACTATTTCTCCCTCTCAAGACATGACCCAGTTGCAGGATCCCTTGCCTCCTGCTGCAGTGGTCTACACACTTCTGCTGGATCTGCCGTACCACCGATGGAACCAGGGGCTGAGTTTTCATCTTTGGAGGAGTCGGATGATAGGAAAGAACCATCCATTCCCTACCACCAGTATGAGTAGTCTAGAAGACCATCTATGTTGTGGAAATATCCTCCAGTGCGACCGCCATGGGGCCTACCACAACATCCTCTGGATCTGACATACCTTGGTCCCAATACCCCCCCTCAGAACCCACCTGGTTTGCGAGGGAAACTTTGCTGTCTTTCCATCTCGGGGTCCTTCAATTAGACAGTTGTAGTTGATGCTGGAAGAGCAGACCCTCAGCCCGGTTCCAACAGTACTGCTGGAACAGGAGAGATTCCTATTTTCTTCACTGGATGCAGCAGTGGCTTAAGCATCCCTTTCGCCACCAGATGGCTTCTGACAATTTCAGGACCTCTTATGTAGAGTGGCAGGGGTGCTTCACAACCCCCTGGAGGAGATCCAATACACACAACCTAAGCTCTTGGACTTCCTTTACTCATCTGCACCAGGAAGAGTTGCTCTGCCAATCAATTATACCATCATCAAACCAGCTAGCATACACCACAATATGGCATACACCGACCATGTGTACGCCTGCCCCCAAAGGGGCAGAAAAATAATACTATGTATCAACTAAGGAGACTGAGTTTCTTTTCTCTCACTCCCAGTGACAGGGTGTACCTACCCCACTCTGGCTCCGGAAGGGTTAACTGTGCATTGCAGGCCGAGGAAGCCACCTCTGCTAGGCATGCTCAGCCTGGAGACAAGACATAAAAGGAAGCAGCCCAGCTCAGTCTGGGCAGGCTGATGAAGGGAGAGGACCCAGACAGCAGGCTCTCTCCAGGGAGCTGCTACAGGCCCTGACCCCAAAGCCAAGGCACGCAGAGCCCCAGACAGACTCCAGGCTGCCTGACGAACCCATAGAGGAGGCTGCGCCATCAGGAGCTGCACTGCCTGAGGACCCCAAAGACCTGGGGGAACCATGGACCATCGCTGGTGAAGACAGAGTAGGAAGCAGCCCAGGGGACTTAGATGTTGCTCCAGTGGGTGCTCTTTTTGTCTTTTTACAGACCATGCACCCCTATGATGGATCAACAACATGAAGGATTCAAATGCACAGATTATGGTGGCTGTGCAGGCCAAAAGTATAAGTGGGTTCAAAAAAGAATTAGATAAGTTCATGGAGGATAGGTCCATCAATGGCTATTAGCCAAGATGGTCAGGAATGCTGAACTAAGCTGTGATGTTCCCCTCTGGTGCTGTCTGGACCAGTGTCTGCTAGGTCACTCCAATCTCTGGGAGCCAGCCTTAACCTGCTCTGTTGTGAGAACCCCCACTCCTGGGTTGTTCACGTACAGCTTCTGGCATGTAAGCTGCTCCCAGCTACTTGCAACCGAATGACACTAGGCAATATCTCCAGTCCCAGACACAACCCTAGGAACCTCCATCTTGCAGTGTCCAGTTACGCCCACTGGACGCTGCAAGCTTATATGAGTTCATCAATTTAACAATGAAATTGATATGTACCAGGCTTCTTATCCCAAGGGGAGTCTCTAACATGCTTCAAACCAAATGCACTGCTTCAGGTAGAATAAACAAACAGATTTATTAACTATAAAGACAGATTTTAAGTGATTATAAGTCAAAGCACAACAAGTCAGATTTAGTCAAATGAAATAAAAGCAAAACGCATTCTAAGCTGATCTTAACACTTTCAATATTCTTACAAACTTAGATGTAGGGTGTTCACCCAAGGTACAGAGAGTCATATAAGCAAATTCAGATGGGAAATAAGGTGTATATTTTTAACAGTGGGAATAATTAACATAAGAACATAAGAATGGCCATACTGGGTCAGACCAAAGGTCCATCTAGCCCAGTATCCTGTCTATCAACAGTGGCCAATGCCAGGTGCCCCAGAGGGAGGTAATGATCAAGTGACCTCTCTCCTGCCATTCATCTCCACCCTCTGACAAACAGAGGCTAGGGACACAATTCCTTACCCATCCTGGCTAATAGCCATTAATGGACTTAACCGCCATGAATTTATCTAGTTCTCTTTTAAACCCTATTATAGTCCTACCCTTCACAACCTCCTCAGGCAAAGAGTTCTACAGGTTGACTGTGCGCTGTATGAAGAAGAACTTCCTTTTATTTGTTTTAAACCTACTGCCCATTAATTTCATTTGGTGGTCCCTAGTTCTTATATTATGGGAACAAATAAATAACTTTTCCTTATTCACTTTCTCCACACCACTCATGATTTTGTATACCTCTATCATATCCCCCCTTAGTCTCCTCTTTTCCAAGCTGAAAAGTCCTAGCCTCTTTAATCTCTCCTTATATGGGACCCGTTCCAAACCCCTAATCATTTTAGTTGCCCTTCTCTGAACCTTTTCTAATGCCAGTATATCTTTTTTGAGATGAGGAGACCACATCTGTATGCAGTATTCAAGATGTGGGCATACCATGGATTTTATATAAGGGCAATAATATATTCTCCATCTTAGCTCTATCCCTTTTTAATGATTCCTAACATCCTGTTTGCTTTTTTGACTGCCGCTGCACACTGTGCGGACGTCTTCAGAGAACTATTCACGATGACTCCAAGATCTCTTTCCTGATTAGTTGTAGCTAAATTAGCCCCCATCATATTTTATGTATAGTTGGGGTTATTTTTTCCAATGTTCATTACTTTACATTTATCCACATTAAATTTCATTTGCCATTTTGTTGCCCAATCACTTAGTTTTGTGAGATCTTTTTGAAGTTCTTCACAGTCTGCTTTGGTCTTAACTATCTTGAGCGGTTTAGTATTATCTGCAAACTTTGCCACCTCACTGTTTACCCCTTTCTCCAGATCATTTATGAATAAGTTGAATAGGATTGGTCCTAGGATTGACCTTTGGGGAACACCACTAGATACCCCTCTCCATTCTGAAAATTTATCATTTATTCCTAGCCTTTGTTCCCTGTCTTTTAACCAGTTCTCAATCCATGAAAGGCTCTGCCCTCTTTCCCATGACAACTTAATTTACGTAAGAGCCTTTGGTGAGGGACCTTGTCAAAGGCTTTCTGGAAATCTAAGTATACTATGTCCACTGGATCCCCCTTGGCCACATGTTTGTTGACCCCTTCAAAGAACTCTAATAGATTAGTAAAACATGATTTCCCTTTACAGAAACCATGTTGACTTTTGCCCAAAAATTTATGTTCTTCTATGTGTCTGACAATTTTATTCTTTACTATTGTTTCAACTAATTTGCCCGGTACTGACATTAGACTTACCAGTCTGTAATTGCTGGGGTCACCTCTAGAGCCCTTTTTAAATATTGGTGTTACATTAGCTATCTTCCAGTCATTGTGTACAGAAGCTGATTTAAAGGACAAGTTACAAACCATAGTTAATAGTTCCGCAATTTCACATATGAGTTCTTTCAGAACTCTTGGGTGAATGCCATTTGGTCCCGGTGACTTGTTACTGTTAAGTTTATCAATTAATTCCAAAACCTCCTCTGGTGACACTTCAATCTGTGACAATTCCTCAGATTTGTCACCTTCAAAGGAAGGCTCAGGTTTGGGAATCTCCCTAACATTCTCAGCCATGAAGCCTGAAGCAAAGAATTCATTTAGTTTCTCCGCAATGACTTTATCGTCTTTAAGTGCTCCTTTTGTATCACCATCTTCCAGGGGCCCCACTGGTTGTTTAGCAGGCTTCCTGCTTCTGATGTTCTTTAAAAATATTTTGTTATTACCTTTTGAGTTTTTGGCTACCTGTTCTTCAAACTCCTTTTTGGCTTTTCTTATTACATTTTTACACTTAATTTGGCAGTGTTTATGCTCCTTTCTATTTACCTCACTAGGATTTGACTTCCACTTTTTAAAAGATGCCTTTTTATCTCTCACTGCTTCTTGTACATGGTTGTTAAGCCACGGTGGCTCTTTTTTAGTTCTTTTACTGTGTTTTTTAATTTGGGGTATACATTTAAGTTGGGCCTCTATTATGGTGTCTTTGAAAACTGTCCATGAAGCTTGCAGGGATTTCACTCTAGTCACTGTACCTTTTAATTTCTGTTTAACTAACCTCCTCATTTTTGTATAGTTCCCCTTTCTGAAATTAAATGCCAAAGTGTTGGGCTGTTGAGGTGTTCTTCCCACCACAGGAATGTTAAATGTTATTATATTATGGTCACTATTTCCAAACGGTCCTGTTAGAGTTACCTCTTGGACCAGATCCTGCGCTCCACTTGTGGGTTCCTGTACCAGCTGCTCCAAGAAGCAGTCATTTAAAGTATTGAGAAATTTTGTCTCTGCGTTTTGTCCTGAGGTGACATGTACCCAGTCAATATGGGGATAATTGAAATCCCCCACTATTATTGAGTTCTTTATTTTGATAGCCTCTTTAATCTCCCTTAGCATTTCATCGTCACTATCGCTGTCCTGGTCAGGTGCTCGATAATAGATCCCTACTGTTATATTCTTATTAGAGCATGGAATTACTATCCATAGAGATTCTATGGAAAATGTGGATTCATTTAAGATTTTTATTTCATTTGATTCTACATTTTCTTTCACATATAGTGCCACTCCCCCCCGCCCCCCCACACGACCTGTTCTGTCCTTCTGATATATTTTGTACCCCGGAATGATTGTGTCCCATTGATTGTCCTCACTCCACCAGGTTTATGTGATGCCTATTATATCAATATCCTCCTTAAACACGAGGCACTCTAGTTCACCCATCTTATTATTTAGACTTCTAGCATTTGTGTACAAGCATTTTAAAAACTTGTCACTGTTTATTTGTCTGCCCTTTTCTATGTGTCAGATTCTTTTTTATGTGAATGTTTGTCATCTGATCTTGCCCATACTTTATCCTCTTTCATCCTCTCCTCCTGACTAAAACCTAGAGAATCTCTATCAATAGTCTCTCCTCTAAGAGAAGTCTCTGTCCGATCCAAGTGCTCCGCTGCAGCAATCGGCTTTCCCCTGCCAATTAGTTTTAAAACTGCTCTGCAACCTTTTTAATGTTAAGTGCCAGCAGTCTGGATCCACTTTGGACCATTGGAACAATTTACCAAGGGTTGTGATAGAGTCTCCATCACTGACAATTTTTAAATCAAGATTGGATATTTTTCTAAAAGATGTGCTCTAGGAATTATTCTGGGGAAAAATTCAATGACTGAATAATAAAGGAGTTCAAATCAGATGATCACAAATAGTCCCATCTGGCCTTGGAATTTATTAATCCTTTAACAACAACCAATTTAGTATACGTTGTTGGGGGGGTTCTTTTATGCAAATAACTCAAGATGTGAATTAAAACTGAGTAATTTTGGTGCAAGTCTGTATGTAGCTAAGCCCTAAAACACACTTTCCTTAAAGATACTTGTGCCAACAGCAACAATCACAGCATCTAAACTTGAGATGCTGGGCTTTGTGAATGGACATTGTTTGGCAATGCAGAGCAGAAATAATGTCTGAATGACATAAGAGTTTTGCAAGGGCTAAAATGTAATGGTTAGACCTGTGACTGGCTGTAGCACACTATCTTTATCAAATTCCACAGCAGGCTCCTTTAAAATTTGGTTGTGAATGTCCTGCTCGACTTGGTGGACAAAACCCATGACTCTACTCACCAAGCCAGCTTTAGAGCTAGATTTTCCAAAGCACTCAATCAGATTTTCAAGAGTGCCCAGCACCCACAATTGTTCTCAGGGGGAGCTGTTGAGGGCTGTTTTGAAAACTGTCCCATGGTGGGTGCTGACGCCATCTGATAATCCTGGCCTTATTGCCCACATTGCAGCACAGCATCACTCTGCATTTTCACAGATTTTTCATTGCGTTTCTGAGCAGACCTGATCGAAACATTTCCAATAGCAATTTTTACCATCAGAGTACCCGATATCTTAGAAATTCAATCTTTCCACAGGAACATGTCAATTTTGATTAAATTTCATTTTGAATTAAAATTTAATAAAAATCATTGCATTAAAGTTGAAACAGACCAAAATGTTTTGATGTTTTTGTTTCAAAATGACTTTTCATTTTTAAATGTATTATTTTATAAATTGTAATATAAAATTTTAAAAAGTCAAAGTAGTAACAAAACATTTCAATTTTATCAAATGGGAACGATTTTATTTACCTGAAATGATTTTTTTTTTTTTTTTTTTTTTTTTTTTTTTTTTATTTGAATTTTTTTTTTTTTTTTTTTGGTGAAAATTTTGTTTTGCAGGAAATTTCAACATTTTTTGGTTTTGTTTTGATTTGGAATGAAAAAAACTTTGAAATGTCAGAATTTTTCCATGAAATTTTTCCATGGACTTTTTTGGAGTCGTCATCAATTTCCATATTCAGTAGCTTTTATTTGCTTCTGTGGCTAAGCTTGGGGTCACATTGAATCTGTCACCTTTGTCCAAGGCCAGGACTGATATAATGTTTTAGCTCTTTCTAAAAGCAGCGTGTTATAGATTCCAAGGCCATCTAGTCTGACCACCAGTATAACACAAGCATAGAGCTTTCTCAGAATAATTCCTATAGCAGATCTTATAGTAAAACATCCAATCTTGATTTAAAAATTGTCAGTGATGGAGAAGCTAGCATGACCCTTGGTTGTTCCAATGGTTAATTACGCTCAGTGATAAAAATTTAACTGTTAAGCTGCTCATGTGCTTTCAGTGTGGGCATAAGACAGAAAGGAATGGCACTGCTAGGAATGGCCCTCACAGACACATCCATATCTGTCTGTCTGTCACATTCCAGGGTGCAGTCCAGATGAGTGAGGGTCTTTCCCATCACCTTGAGTACCTCACAATGCTTTGCTGTTGTAGCTCCCAATCTGGGCTACTCACAACCACTCTACCAGCATGAGAGTGATGTGGAGGCCATAAGGAATACATAGATGACTGGCCTTGGCAGCATGTGGAATGTACAGGCCTGGTCACAGCCCTCCCCTTCCTCGAACACTCACTAGCACAGTGACAAAAGAGCAGGGAGAGAAGGGACAATGTTGAGTCATGGCAGGCAAAGGAACCCTGTAGCTGTACAGGGCAGAAACTGGGGTTGTGCAAAATGAGTTCCCAGCAGAATGCCCCAAAATTATTCTCACTTTGTTTGGAAACCCCAATTCTTTGACAATACCACCCATTAACTAGTTTTCAAAACTAAACTTCTGGGATGACCCATTATGTTGCACAGCACATACCAATGGGAGGCAGTGCAGTGAGGCGATGGGTTTTGGAAGTGGGGAGGGAGCTGTGATGTGGGACTTGGAGGAATATTTGAATTTTAGTAAGAAAGTTGACAAACTGGTGGAGGCCCACTAGCAAGTAGCCAACATCCTGGCTGGCCAGAGAATAGCTGCTGAACTCCTGGTGGGTCAGCTAAAGGCCATTAAACATCTTAGGGATTGAGTGGGTCACCCATCTGCTGCAAAGCTCTCCACACCCCTTCTTACGTGACCCACTAGGCTTGCCATCATGGTTCAAAGGCTGCAGTCCATGCATGATATGCAGCAAAGATCCATGACTGCACCTGTGCAGTTGCTGTGAGTCACACACAGCTCAGAGCAGCCAAGCAGCTTGCTCCATAGAGCCAAATAGAAACAGATCACTTTTTAATGTTTCAGCCTTGGAGCTTGATCCTGGTGCCAGACACTAGATTTCCCTAGGAGCAGCCCAGTGATAAAAGTTGTGTGTTGATCTTCCCTCCATTTTATCTGTAGTTCTGCACAAAAAAAGCATTATAAGAAAGTTGAAACTTTAAGAACAGGTCATTCTGGTCATTTTTCAAATCCGTTGCTGAAAACAATAAAAAAAAAAAAAGGTTTTCCACTTTCAGGGTTTCAACTGGAAAAGGTTGAAAACAGTAAAAAGGGGAGACAGATGGATAGAGGGAATGTTACTTTTGCTAACATTTTAATTTTTAAAAATATTTTTTTACACTTTTCCATTGGGAAAAAGTAAAAATGTCCCCATTTACCACACTGAAAAAGTGGGAGGAAAGTTAAAAGTTTGAACTTAAAAAAAAAAACTTTTGTCACATTTTTCAAGAAAAAAGTAAGAAGTGTTTTCCCCCACTTTCTTTGTATTTACTTTTCTCCCTTTTTTTCAAGTGCAAATAAAGTAAAAACCCAAAAGTTAGAATTCAACAAAATTTCAAAATGAAAAATTTCAAACACACTGAAAAAAGTTGGTATTTTTCCCTAAAAACTTCTGTCACTGTATGAAATATGGGAGACACTTTTTGATATTGTTAAAACCAATATTATAATAAGTCTAAAGTCAAAGTCCAAAGTCTTCAGGACATCCATTACTGATCATCAGTATGCTGATGACTGTGTCATCCACGTGCACACTGAGAATGACCTTCAGTCCATACTGGATTTCCTTGCACAAGTTTACCGAAGCCTAGGACTCTCATTCAATACTGAGAAGACTAAAATGCTCTATCAACCTGCTTCAGGCCCTGCACATGACCCACCACAAATCACCATTGAGGGACAGACTTTGGAGACAGTCAAGCACTTTTGCTACCTCGGTAGCTAACTTTCTCAAAACACAAAAATTGACAGTGAGATCCAGCACAGGATACCGTGCGCAAGTGCTTCCTTTGGGAAATTGCTCTGACACATTTCACAGACTGTGACCTACGGCAGGACACCAAGATTCAGGTCTATAAGACAATTGTTGTTTGTACACTCCTCCATGGATGCGAAACCTGGGTGACCTATCGACAGCACCGCAAGAGTGTGGAGAGATACCACCAATGATACCACCGGAAGCTCCTTTGCGTCAAGATCGCTGCACTAACGCCAGCATCCTCGCTGAAGCCAGTGTCACCAGCATTGAAGCAATGATCCTCCTGCACAAACTTCGCTGGGCCGGACATTGTGTGCCAACCCAGGAAGAATAGAGACAAGGGGTCTTACAGTTACATGTGACCATGTAACCTGATAATGAAATCCATCTTAAATCTGGGACTTTTCCATTTAGAAGGAGGGGTGGGGTGGGGACCCAGAGATACAAAAGATTCCTGCCTTGTGCCAAAGCTATAAAAGAGGGTGCAGCAGAACAAAAGAGGCTGTCAGTCATGAGAAAGCCCCTGCCTACCACCTGAGATGTCTGCTGGAACTAACAAGGACTGTATGAGGGGAAAGGATTGGGCCCAGACTAGGAAGGAGTCTAGTCTGTGAAAGAAGCTTATTGGAACATCTCTGAGGGTGAGATACTACCTATAATCAGTTTCTTAATGTATTAGGCTTAGACTTGCGTGTTTTGTTTTATTTTGCCTTGTGACTTACTTCGTTCTGTCTGTTATTTCTTGGAACCACTTAAATCCTACTTTTTATACTTAATAAAATCACTTTTGTTTATTACTAAACCCAGAGTAAGTGATTAATACCTGGGGGAACAAACAGTGGTGCATGTCTCTCTATCAGTGTTATAGAGGGTGGACAATTTATGAATTTACCCTGTATAAGCTTTATACAGAGTAAAACAGATTTATTTGGGGTTTGGATCCCATTGGGAACTGGGTGTCTGGTTGCTGAAGATAGGTAACCTGCTGAGCTGTTTTCATTTAAAGCCTGCAGCTTTGGGGGCATGGTCCAAACTCCGGGTCTGTGTTGCAGCAGGCTAGCGTGTCTGGCTCAACAAGACAGGGTTCTGGAAGTCCCAAGCTGGCAGGAAAAATGGGCTCAGGTGACAGTCCCAAGGGGGTCTCTGTGACCGAACCCATCACAGGGGGGTAGGCAGAAGGGATGGGAGGCGGGAAGGGCAGAGGGAATGGGGAGATAGGGGGCAGGCATAGGGAATGTGGGGGGCAGGTGGCTGAAAGGAGGCAGTGGGAATGTGGGGATGGGGGCAGGCAGCAGGGAATGTGGGGGCAGGTAGCGGAAAGGGGGGATGGGAAAGGCAGCGGAAAGGGGGAGCGGTCAGCAGGAAGTGGGGAGGGGCAGGCAGAAGGAATGCGGGGACTGGGGAGGCCAGGCAGTGGGAAGAGGGGAATACAGGGCAGGCATAGGGAATGTGGGATATGGGGGACAGGCAGCTGAAAGGGGGGCAGTGGGAATGTGGGAGATGGGGTCAGGCAGCAGGGAATGGGGAGGATGGGGGCAGGCAGCAGGGAATGGG
>NW_020664546.1:1154195-1170336 GCF_002925995.2 Terrapene triunguis
CAGGCAGCAGGGAATGGGGAGGATGGGGGCAGGCAGCAGGGAATGGGGGAGCAGGTAGCAGAAAGCGGGGGCAGGCAGCAGGAAGCTGGGATGGGGTGGGCAGGCAGGCAGGCAGCGGGAGGAGGGATGGGGGAAGGAGACAGGCAGCGGGAGGAGGGAATGGGGGCAGGCAGAAGGAATAGGGGGGACTGGGGAGGCCAGGCAGTGGGTGGGGGGAGGCAGGGAGGGGGTAGAGGCAGAAAAGAGAGAGTGGGGCGGCGGGGTGCCCCTCAGCACGGCGGCTCCTGTAACGTCCAGCTCCGTACCGGCTGCGGGCGGTGGGCGGGGCAGAAGCGAGGCTGGCCTGGGGGGGGGGCGGGCTGCCCCTCCTGCCACCGAGGCCGCACACGTGTGCTACGTGCAGCGACTGCTGCTCCCCGGGGTCCTAGAAGGAGTTTCCACGTCCTGCATCCGCCCCCGAGTGACGGGGAGGGGCGCCCAGGCCCCGCTGTCTGCCCCGGGTGACGAGCCTGTTCTGGGGGTCTCAGGGCCCTTTGGCCAAGCAGAGGGGAGCCCACACTGCAGGACAGGGGATGGGCTGTGTGGAGAGAGGGGAGCATGGGCTTGGGGTTCTGGGGAGCTGAGGGCATCCATGTTGTGGGGGCCCCATGGGCTGTGTGGGATGCTGGGGGTGGGGGCCCTATGGGCTGTGCCAGATGCTGGGGGTGGGGGCCTCACAGGTTGTGCAGGACGCTGTGGGGCCTCACGGGCTGTGTGGGATGCTGAAGGAACTTAGTTGTCTTGGAAATGTTTTCTGTGTGACGTATTCTGTGGCCCTTGGAAGGCTGGCAGGACCCCCTCACTTTCCCCCATTTCTGTATAAAAGGACATCTTCCATGTGGCATGACCTTGCATGTACAATTAATTTTCTTGAACTCATGCAACTCTAGGGCCTGAGTGTGTGTCTGATTTTGGGCCCTTACTCCCAGAAAGGACTCTCCTTGCTTGGCTCTGCAGCAGACTGTGAGCACATGGCCTGGGGAGAATCTGCTGGACAGCTGGAGCTCCAGAAGCCTTGTCCCTAGCACAGCAGTTCTCAAATTGTTGTTCAGGACCCCAAGTGGGTCGGGACCCTATTTTAATGGGGTCACCAGGGCCATCATTAGATTTGTTGGGACCCAGGGCTGAAGCCCTAACTCCAGCCCCACCTGGAACGGCAGGGCTCGTGCTGCTGCCCTCTCTTCCCCCCCACCCAGGGTGGCAAGGGCTCAGGCTCCGCCCCCCTCCCCGGGTCATGTAGTAATTTTGTTGTCAGAATGTGCAATGAATTTTGAGAACCCCTGCCCTAGCACCATCATGTTGCAGAATCAAAAGTCAAATGTTTGTGCACAGCTTTACAGTATTCCCATTAAGTGAGAATCACATTTTCTGCTGTGGGAGGTGGAAGGAGCAGGAGAGGCGCCAGTGTTTTTGCCGCCCTAGGCGACAGCACTCCTTCTCTGAGCATTCGGCGGTGGGGGTCCTTCCGCTCCGCATCTTCGGGGCACTTCGGCAGCGGGTCCCGGAGCGAGTGAAGGACCCGCCACCGAATTTCCGCCGAAGACCCAGAGCGGAAGGACCCCCCGCCGCCGAATTTCCACCGAGGGCGGCAAAATGCCCCCCCCCCCAATCCTGCTGCCCTAGGCGACCGCCTAGGATCGCCTAGTGGAAGTGCCGGCCCTGGGAAGGAGCAGATAAAAGTTCTGTTTGGATGGGGAGTCCCTTCTTGTCTTGGGGGAAGGCGCAGACTCTATATGTGGGAGTCCAGCCCAGAGGGAAATGTTGCTCTTATCCCTTTTCTGTTCTTGCTCTGTCTATCAGGGATGTGGCACTTTCTAACTGAATTCTAACTTCTAGCTGAATGTTCCCTACCCTACAGGAGAGCACAATGGCTTCTCTCCTATCTAGAGAGCCTCACAACCTCTTCATCCACAGCTGAGCAGCAGCTCAGGCAGTCCCCTGTTCAGACCCCATCCCCTATTGTTCCAGGGTCTCCTACTACATGCAGGATAGGTGCCTGCATGGACAGCAGCACTGCTGGTGCTTTCCCTTCTGCCATGCAGCAAGCGTGCTGGAAATACATAGTTCAACTTTGCTGCGGTTTCCACTTTCCTCGCTGCACTGGCTTGAGCCTTTGCAGAGACAATGAAACCGACTGGGGCTCCCCCTGTGACGCTGCTCCAGCCCCTAGCCTATCCCAGAGAACAGAGAGGCTCTTTAAAAAAAAAAGTGCCGATGCTGGGGTGGCTGTCAGCTGTGGCAGATCCCTCCGCAGATGTAAACATACATCATAAAGGGAGAAAAGGTGGTTTAGAGCCCCGTGAGGCTGCAGTTGCCTGGATGGAGCTAATCCACAGAGGCTCCTAGGGAACCCCTTTAGCAGGAGAAGTGAAGGGAATCTGTAATTGCAACAGTTCCTAAAGTAAACACCCCCCAAAACAAAGAAAAGCCACGATCAAAGTCAACCACCATTGTTCACTCAAATAGAGAGAAATGCTACCAATGTTGTGATAGATTCATAGACCTTAATGGAGTACAGTCCTTATAAATCAAGGGGATGGCTGCCTCTCAGGACTAAAGATTCTTCTGCAAAGTCTTTCAGCAGCAGTCTGTTGCAATTATAGTCATTTAAAACTAAATGACCAAGTGGGACTCTTACCAAAAACAGAATGAGGAACCAAAAATGGAATACAAAGTACAGTGCAAGCCCCAGAGAGGAGGAGTGCAACCAGTGTGAGGGAGGAGAGTGAAACAGAGAGGTGCTTTCTGCTCTATATCCAGACTACAGGGAGTGCAAAAAAACAAGAAAACAAAACCCCTCCAATTATCAGAACTGAGAGGACATTCCATTAAAACATGATGAAGAAAAACTGTGTATATTCCGGGGGGAGGAGGGGAGAGATGAGCAAGCCTCACACTACACAATGGACAATAATGACAAATAAACAGATTACCCACATATTGTATGCCTGAAACTACATTTTGCAAGTCTAGTGTAGTTTGTGATTCCAGTACCAAATTTTGCTTTGTATTGGCTCTAATGTCTGTGTTTTAGAGGACTAATTCTTTGGGGCCAGGAACCATATCTTTCTTCAAGTTTCATACAATCATAGAAACGTTAGACTGGAGGGGACTTTGAGGAGTCACCAAGTCTAGCCCCTGCACTTTGGCAAGACCAAGTAAACCTAAATCATCCCTGACAGGTGTTTTTCAACCTGTTTTTTTAAAAACCTCCAATTATGGGGATTCCACAGCTTCCCTTCAAAGCCTATTCCAGAGCTTAACCACCCTTGTAGTTAAAAAGTGTTTCCTAATATCTAACCTAACTCTCCCTTGCTGCAAATTAAGCCCATTACTTCTTGTCCTACCTTCAGCGGACATGGAGAATAGTTAGCCACCATCCTCTTTATAACAGCCCTTAAATGTATTTGAAGGCTATCAGGTTCTCCCTTAGTCTTCTTTTCTCAAGGCTGAACCTGTCCAGTTTTTTAAATCTTTCCTCATAAGACAAGTGTTCTAAAGATTTTATCATATTTGTTGCTATCCTCTGGACTCTCTCCAATTTATTTGTATCTTCCTAAAGTGTAGTGTCCAGAATTGGACACAGTACTCCATCTGGGACCTCAGCAGTGCCAAGTAGAGTGGGACAATTACCTCCTGTGTCTTACATACAACACTCCTGTTAATACATCACAGAAAGCTTGTTGACTCATATTCAATTTTTGACCCACTATTACCTCCAGATCCTTTTCAGCAGTACCACCACCTGGCCAATTATTCCCCATTTTGTAGTTGTGCAGTTGATTTTTCTTTCCTAAGTGAAGTACTTTGCACGTGTCTTGTTGAATTCAGACCTATTCTCCAATTTGTCAAGATCGTTTTAAATTCTAATCCTATCCTCCAAAGTGCTTGCAGGCTCTGCCAGCTTGGTGTCATCTGCAAATTTTATCAACATACTCTCCACTCCATTATCCATGTCATTAATGAAAATACTGAATAGTACCAAATCTGGGACTGACCCCTGCGGTAACCCATTAGATGCTCCTTCCCAGTTTGACACTGAATCATTCATAACTACTCTTTGAATATGGTCTTTCAACCAGTTGTGCACCCACCTTAGGGAAATGTGGTCTAGATAAAATTACAATAGTTTGCTTCTGAGAATCTCATTTCAGACTTTGCCAAAAGCTTTATTAAAATCAAGATATATCACATCTACTGACAGGTTTCAGAGTAGCAGCCGTGTTAGTCTGCATCCGAAGAAGTGGGCTGTAGCCCACGAAAGCTTATGCTCTAATAAATTTGTTAGTCTCTAAGGTGCCACAAGTACTCCTGTTTTTTTATCACATCTACTGCTTCCCACCTATCCACTAAGCCAATCACCTTGTCAAATAAGGAAATTAGGTTGGTCTGGCATAATTTGTTCTTGACAAATCCATGCTGGCTATTCCTTATAAACCTATTATCCTTCAGGTGCTTACAAATTGATTAATAATATGCTCCAGTATCTTTCCAGGTATCTTCAGTGTAACCTGGCCTTATAAAACCTGCATGGAGAGCAATGCCAATAAGATGTAATATCCTCATGACCAGAAGTTCCTTCAGAAAACACTAGTGTGTCTCATTTCTCTCTAGAATTGTGGCCTTGTCTACATAGGCAAATTGCACCAGTTTAGCTTAAATAATTTTTAAAACCAATTTCATTCAACTGGTGCAAACCCCTGCATAGGCACTTATTTCAGTTTAAGAATAGCTTATTTGGGTTTACCTAGAAGTTCTTAATCAGTGTAAACTAAACTAAAGAAAGCCATTCCAGTAAGAGTATCCACACTGATGTTTTTACTGGTTTAACTAAATCAGTTTAAATTTACATCTTAGGCCAAGTCTACACTATCACTTACTTTGGTATAATTTACATCACTCAGGGTGTGAATAAGCCACCCCCGAGTGATGTAAGTTACACTGACTTAAGCACTGGTATGGACAGTGCTATGTCAAAACAGCTACTGCTGCTTGTGGAGCTGGCATAGAGCATCTTCACCAGAAACATTGCAGCTGTGCCAATATAGTGCTTCTAGTGTAGACTAGTCCTTTCTTCTGTACGCAGCCCTTATACTATCAGAAGCAGGCTCCTTTTTGGATTTGCGTGAGTCTATGCCTGTCATATTGACAGTTTGTCTCTCTCACCTACAAAAGTTGGTCCAATAAAAGATATTTCCTCACCCACCTTGTCTCTCTAATATGGGGGGGGGGGGGAGAATCAGATATCTGGGAGAAACTGAGCTCCAGGTGGAAGCAAAAGAAATGAAACCCTGCATGAGGATTGGGAGTAGCCCCAGAGAAATGTGGCCTGTACTCTGTGTTCTGGAAAGAACCCCAGGGCTGGACAACAAATGGGTCGGTCTGACCATGATCTGGGGTCCCAAGTTATAGCGACTACGGCCTCTTTTAGGGAATTATTTAATACTGCATCAAACACTGAGAATGGAGGGGCCTCTAATTTTTATAACCCTCGTAGCTTGTACTCTAATGTGAGCCGCAGACCCCTCTACAACAGACCACGTGTACGTGTGAGTCCTCACTCTGTAAGAGAGGGGCCTTGATGGGGGGGGGGGTGAGCACCAGGCACCCCATGGCCTGCGGATGGGCGCCCCAGGCACAATGGGGGCGCGGGAGCCTCTGGGCACGCTCTCTCCCCCAGGCGGAGGGGCAGGGGGTTCGTCACGGCGCCCGGCCGGCCGGACTCTTTTCTCTCCCGGATCGGCGGAGGTGCACGGCCCGTTCTGGCGGCGCTCGGCAACCAGCGTCTGTTAGAGGATTGTTTGGAGGCAGCTGGCTGAGGAGCTGCCGGTGCCCCAGCCCGGCCATGGCCGAGTTCTTGCCGCCGCCCGAGTGCCCCGTGTTCGAGCCCAGCTGGGAGGAGTTCGCCGACCCCTTCGCCTTCATCCACAAGATCCGACCCATCGCCGAGCAAACCGGCATCTGCAAGGTGCGGCCGCCGCCGGTGAGTGCCCAGGACCCGGCGCCGCCCGCATGGCGCCGCGAGCGGAGCGGCCCTTTGTGCGCGGGCCGCGGGGGGCCCAAGGGGACCCTGGGGTCGGGGGGGGCGAGCCGAGCCCGGGGAGTCACCCTTAGGCACGGCGCCCGGCCCGCTGGCCCCAGCGCAGGGCTCCGGCTGGCGGAGAGGCTCGACCGGACAGTGTGGGGGGCCCCTTCCCGGCCCCGCCGAGGAGCCCGCGCTCCCCACGCCCCGCCGACCCCACGCGTGTCGGAGAAGTGTCCTCCCGTGGCAGCCGGGCCCAATGGCGGTTCACGGCAGGGCCGCGGCCTGGGGTTGCTTGGCCCCGGAGCACAGGCGTCAGGAGTGCGGCCGTGAGGCGAACCCCAAGCTGAAGCGAGCCGCCCGCAGACGGGCTGAGCGGTGAGAACTCGTCAGTCGCGCCTCAGGGAGAGGGGCCGGGCGAACTGGCCTGCGGCCCGAGACAGCCCCTTTCCGTTCAGGCTCCCGCCTGGAACGGTGAAAGTGACTCGAGAGCCTTTGTTTTCATACCTGCCGAGAGAGCGGAGCTCGTCCCAGGGAGGGAGGGCTCCGCTTTCACCTCCTGTGAGCAGCCAGGCTGGGACGGGGAGACCTGTACCGCTGCTTATCTACGAAAGTTCCACCTCGGCCAGATTCCTGGTGATTGAACCGCTGCCTTTAGTGGAACTGGAGCAGTCACTATGTACAGACCTAAATGAGGCAGCTTGTTGGGTGTTGCCCTCCATGTTGGCATTGTAGTGTGCTAGGGCTGTAGCTTCCTCTCTTTGCCTTTTTCGGAGTCCAGAGTGGCATTTCTGTGGCTATACTAGAGGTTTGGTTTAGTTTTTAATATAGTTACCCATTGTTTTAACTTGAACAACATGTAACTAACTATTCAGCATAGAACTTTAAATTGTATCTTTTTTTTTTATCATAGGCAGACATGACCACCATTTTAGAATACAATACATAGTGGGAAAAGTAGTAAGTGTTTATCACTATATACGTGTAAACTGACACTATAACATGCCACAAAATGAGCCTGTAATTTCATTTATTTAATTGAATAGTTAACATTTCCCAAATTTTATTGGCTATACTTAGTATAAAAAAGTTTGAAGTGTAGTTCTAGTCATAATCCTTGTTTTTATGTAAAACCGTGAACTAGAATTACTTTGGTGAGGAGGGTCTTGTTGAATAAAGATTTAGCTTGATAAAAGTGGGTGTACATGGTCTTTATTTTGAGGAAAGTGTTCTTATCCTAAAGGATAAGGTGGTACAGGTATCTTGAAATAGTTAGTGACAACAACAAGAAGAGTGCTACCCTGTTTATTTAAGTGATCAAAAGAGTTAAATCTCGTCCAATAAGAGGTGAGGATAAAAACACATTTTTGTGGACTTAATTTCTCTGCACTCTGAGTATCACTTCTGAAATTGTGTCCAGAGTTGTATATGTTTCAGTCCAACTTTTTGATCATACACTTGGAATTCTTAAACATTGAGTTGAAATAAAATGAAGTACCTTGCTGTATTTTATACACTGAGACTAAAATAAGCTGCATTGTACAGTAAGATCTACAGATAATATGGTCTGTTGGAAGAGGACCCACAACATGCGATTGCATGCCTACACACACACACACACTTAACTCAGTAATTAGTGAAAAAGGGCAAAAATGTGTAATTACCTGTGTGCTGACTTCATAATTGAGGTTATAAAACCATCTTCATTATCTCCCCCCCCCCCAATTTTGAACCTCTCCTTTTGTGTAGAATAATTCTCTCTGGATGGATATGGTCAACTATGGTTCTCAGCAACTGATCAGAACTGACTTTTTATATACCCTTTTCAAAGAACCACTCTTCAAAACTAATTTATATGCTGTTTGCTTGCTAGTATAGAACAAAATTAATAGTAAACAGTTTCTTACAAGCTATGCTCCTTAATGGAGAAGTCAGAAATAGATGGGACCTCTACAGGCTAAAATAATTAAATGCACCTTTGTCCCCTTGCGAAGGAAAGATACGTTTTCAGTTATCTAACCCCTCCCCCCCCCTAAAAACCACACCAAAAAAGCAAAATCGGACTGATATTGATTATATGAATGACCATATATTTCACTGGCTTTTTGATGGGAGTTCTTTGAGGGGATCAGCAAATATGTGGACAGGGGTGATCCAGTGCATACAGTGTACTTGGTTTTTCAGAAAACTTTTGACAAGGTCCCTCACCAAAGGCTCTTAGGCAAACTAAGCAGTTGTTGGATAAGAGGGAAGGTCCTCTCATGGATCAGTAACCAGTTAAAATACAAGAAACAAAGGGTAGGAGTAAATGGCCAGTTTTCAGAATTGAGAGAGGTAAAAAAGGTATCTCCCAGGAATCTATACGGTGGCTAGTGTTCAACATATTCATAAATGATCTGGAAAAAGGGTGAACAGTGAGGTAGCAAAATTTGTAAATGATACAAAATTACTCAAGATAGTTAAGTTGTAACCAGACTGTGAAGAGTTACAAAGGGATCTCGCAAAACTGGGTGACTGGGCAACAAAATGGCAGTGTTCATAAGTGCAATGTAATGCATATTGGAAAATATTATCCCAACTATACATACAAAATGATGGGGTGTAAATTAGTTGTTACCACTCAAGAAAGAGATCTTGGACTAATTGTGGATAGTTCTCTGAAAACATCTACTCAATATGTAGTGGCGTTCAAAAAAGCTAACTATGTTAGGAACCATTAGAAAAAGGATAGATAATAAGATAGCAAATATCATAATGCCTCTATATAAATCCACGCTACGCCTATATCTTGAATATTGCGTGCATATATACCTATCTTAAAAAAGTATATTAGAGCAGGGCAACAAAATGATTAGAGGTATGGAACAGCTTCCCTATGAAGAGAGATTAAAAAGACCTGGAATATTCAGCTTGGAAAAGAGACAAGGGGGGGGGGGGAGGAATATGATAGAGGCCTATAAAATCCTGCATGCTGTGGAGAAAGTGAATAATGAAGTGTTATTTCCCCCTTCGCATAACACAAGAATTAGGGGTCACCTGATGACATTAATAGGCTGCAGGTTTAAACCAACCAAAAGGAAGTACTTCTTCACAACGCATGGTCAACCTGTGGAACTCATTGCCAGGGGATGTTGTGCAGGCCAAAAGTATAACTTGGTTCAAAAAAGAATTAGATAAATTCATGGCTATTAGCCAAGATAGTCAGGGATACAACCCCATGCTCCCCCTAATCCTCTGACTGCCAGATCCTGGGACTGATCACTTGATGTTTGTCCTGTTCTGTTCATTTCCTTTAAAGCATTTGGTACTGGTCACTGTCGGAAGACAGGACACTGGGCTAGATGGACCATTGGTATGTATATTCTTATGTTCTTAATGTACGTATTTAGAGCCAGGTTGAGAACAGTGGGAGGTCCTGATTTGGAACACTTCATGCCTAAATGGAAGCTGCGCCTTCACGAAAGTCTGGCCCCCATAGCTGTTGTTTATCCTAGATACTTGAGCCAGTCAGAGTACCAGTAGTACAGTGTGCCCACACTATTTTAAGGCTTGCTTAAATGCCTATAAAGTCTCTATTCAATGCTATTTCTAATCCTTTTTCTGAAAATAGAGTCTGGATGAATGCTTATTCCTAGTTCTTCCTGAGAAAGTGCTGAAGCATTTGAAAAGCTGTCTGTTCCCGGTCTACAGTGGTGTCACCATGATCCTGCTGATCTCAGAAGTAATAGGATGTGGAAGAGTTTTTTCCCTTAAAACCAGGATATTTGTTAGCCTTTGTTGGTTCTTATGGCGTAACATGCAGACCCTTCCTTGAGGTGAAATAAATCCCAAGAATGTACACAGTGCAGCAGAGGTTGAAAACTAAAAATATCCAGGTGGGTGAGCCTCTCTGAGCCTTACCTGCATTCTTTATAGGTTCTGTCTCCCTGGCTCACACTGAGGCAAGCAGACATCACTGCCTGCCAGCGTCCAAGATGAGCATGGAATTCATAATGCAATCATTAGTCTTGCATCCACTATCACTTGTGTTGCACTTGTGGATAATCATCAGTGGATGGAAGAAGGCTTTTGGGTATGAGTCATAGCCAAAGACTGGTGGAACCTAGTTGTAGTTGTGATCTGGAATGACCAGAATTGGCGGCATAACTTCAGGGTCAGAAAGGAGACGTTTCTTTACCACTTTTGTAGACTAACTCTCACATTTCAGTACCAGATCACAAGGATGAGAGCTCCCCATGCTATGGAAAAGAATGGTAATTACAGTGGAAGCTCTCCACTCGTGATAGTTACTGGTCTTCTGGGCACCAGTTTGGTGTTGATAAATCCCTGGCAGGTACTGTCATGGTGAAAGTTTTCAGGGCAGTACATAGAGCTTTGCAGGGGATGTGATCAAGATGGCCAGTGTGTCAGAAATCATTGAGGGATTAAGCAGTTGAGAGCATGGGCAGCAGGTGTAATAGACCAGGGGAGGCTCTGCTGCTGCCGCCAGACCCCTGGTTGTGGGGTTTTGGGGGGAAATTTTGTTTTATTATGCCCCATGCAGGTTCCGGGGCAGCTGAGGAGGCGGTATGTGCTATTCAGCTTCCTGGGTTCATCCATAATCTCCCTGGACTCCAGAGAGAATATGGATGAACCCAGGAAGCTGAATAGCAAATACTGTCTCCTCAGCTGCCCCAGAATCTGCATGGGGCATATGAAAAACTTCTTCAGACGAAGTGTGAGGCTTTTCCCCGCAGCAGCTTGAAGTCTGGGGAGGGGAGGCACGGCTGCGGCTGTCCCGGGGCTCCTTGGGAGGTGGTGGTGGTGGATGGGAGGGTGGGACTTATGGCTCTGGCCATGGGGGAGGGACAGGGGGTCTCGGGGCTCTGGCTGTGGGGGGAAGGTTGATTGAGAACCATTTTATCTCAGGAGTATATTTTATACCGCCTCCCTAACAAGTCGAATCCACCAACAGGCAGGGGTACTACCTTATGGCAATGCTAGAATTCCCCGAAACTCTGGGTTTTCTAAAGTGGTCAAAGGGAACTCTCTTCCTTCCCCCCACTCCCACCAGCATTGACATTAAATGTAAGACAGGAATGAACCTCCTGGGTCATGAAATGCAGGCCCCTGTTCTCACAGGCAAGCCTGTTAATTGATTGTGTTTTGTTTCATTTGTAATTCAGGGTGGCCCTGCAATATCTACATTTACCATTGTTGACCTAAATTGACTAATTTAGCAGTGATTATGTTTTCCTGCTGCTTTTTATATAACATGGAAAAGCAAAAGTGAAGTTTTCTGTGAACAGTGGTGTGCTGAGGAAGCTGTACTGGCATCAACCTATGCACAGGTAGCACAGCTTGTAATTGGTGTACTGCATAAATTAGAAATGTGTTGCTGATATATTCTCAAAGTAAGGATGGGAAAATAGGATACAGAAGAGTGGATTTAAAATGAACTAGTATTATGTTATATGCTGTGAAGTGGTGAGATTTCTTTTTTATGCGTTTGAGGTATGCTTTATTTATCAGGCTTTTTATTTACATGGTGTATACATTTAAGGAGTAGAAACAATGAGGACTCCTTGTGGCACCTTGGAGACTGCCCAAATAAATTTGTTATAAGCTTTTGTGGACTAGAACCCACTTCATCAGATGCATGGAGTGGAAAATACAGGAGCAGGTATAAATACATGAAAAGAAGTTAGTTGCCTTACCAAGTGTGAGGTCAGTCTAACGAGACGAATCAATTAATAGCAGGATACCAAGGGAGGAAAAATAACCTTTGAAGTGAGAGTGGCCCATTTCAGACAGTTGACAAGAAGGTGTGAGTAACAGTAGGGGGAAATTAGTATTGGGGAAATTAGGTTTAGGTTTTGTAATGACCCAACCACTCCCAGTCTTTATTCAGGCCTAATCTGATGGTGTCCAGTTTGCAGATTAATTCCAGTTCTGCAATTTCATGTTGGAGTCTGTTTTTGAAATTTGAAATTACCCGCATGGCCCCACAGTATGCCAACATTTTTATGGCTGACTTAGAACAACACTTCCTCAGCTCTTGTCCTCTTACGCCCCTACTCTACTTGTGCTACATTGATGACATTTTCATCATCTGGACCCATGGGAAAGTAGGCCCTTGAGAAATTCCACCGAGATTTCAAACAATTTCCACTCCACCATCAACCTCAGCCTGGACCAGTCCACACAAGAGGTCCACTTCCTAGACACTACAGTGCTAATAAGCAATGGTCACATAAACACGACCCTATACTGGAAACCTACTGACAGCTATACTTACCTACATTCCTCCAGCTTTCATCCAGACCACATCACATGGCCCATTGTCTACAGCCAAGCTCTATAAGACACAACCGCATTTGATCCGATCCCTCAGACAGAGACAAACACCTACAGGATCTCTATCAAGAGTTCTTAAAACTACAATACCCACCCGGTGAAGTGAAGAAACAAATTGACAGAGCCAGAAGGGTACCCAGAAGTCATCTACTACAAGGCAGGCCCAACAAAGAAAGTAACAGAACGCCACTAGCCGCCACCTACAGCCCCCAACTAAAACCTCTCCAGCGCATTATCAAGGATCTACAACCTATCCTGAAGGATGATCCCTCACTCTCACAGACCCAGGGGGACAGGCCAGTCCTCGCTTACAGACAGTCCCCCAACCTGAAGCAAATACTCACTAGCAACTACACACCACATAACAAAAACACCAACCCAGGAACCAAACCCTGCAACAAACTCCGGTGCCAACTCTGCCCACATATCTATTCAAGGGACATCATAGAATATTAAGGTTGGAAGGGACCTCAGGAGGTCATCTAGTCCAACCCCCTGCTCAAAGCAGGACCAATCCCCAACTAAATCATCCTAGCCAGGGCTTTGTCAAGCCTGACCTTAAAAACCTCTAAGGAAGGAGATTCCACCACTTCCCTAGGTAACCCATTCCAGTGCTTCATCACCCTCCTAGTGAAAAGATTTTTCCTAATATCCAACCTAAGCCTCCCCCACTGCAACTTGAGACCGTTACTCCTCGTTCTGTCATCTGCTACCACTGAGAACAGTCTAGAGCCATCCTCTTTGGAACCCCCTTTCAGGTAGTTGAAAGCAGCTATCAAATCCCCCCTCATTCTTCTCTTCTGCAGACTAAATCATCCCAGTTCCCTCAGCCTCTCCGCATAAGTCATGTGCTCCAGCCCCCTAACCATAGTGTGGAGCCCAAAAATTTTTTTGAATTTTTGCTGATATTATGTATATTTGTACTCCAACTTAGTTTATTCTATTGTGGCTGTAATACTGACATGGTCAGGCAAACAACAAAGGTATATAGTCACCTGAAGATGCAGGTAGGCACCTAGTGGGATTCCAGAAGCACCTAATTTATATTGAAAGTCAATGGGAGTTAGGCACCTAATTTGCTTAGGCACTTCTGTAAATTGAAGTAGGTGTTTCTCTCTTTAGGTGCTTGGATACCTTTGTAAATCTGGCTTATAGCCCCCAGTCTTCTGGGTTGAATGTGGATTTCCAGAGGGCATCTAGTTCCTCTGTATCATGCAAGGATTGTAGATTGCACTGGCCTTGAACATCTCAAGTAATGATGGTTTCTGTGCTAACAATGACACTTTTAATTACTTTCATGTGTACTTAAGGCCTGATCTTGAGAGGTGCTGAGTACCCTCAGTTAGATACACTGATGGTAAGTGTTCTATTAAAAGCCTTGAGAGAGATGCTGGTAGATTGAAGTCTTTGGGAGATGAAGGTGCTCAGCATCTTCTAGTTGCTAAGAATACATTGCGAAACTGAAACTTAAATTTATTCTCTTTCTAAAACACAATTGTAAATCATTTTTAAATAGAATTTTAAATTGAACTACAAAATCTCAAACGTTGGTTTTTTTTTCATTTTAACTGCCCAAAAGTCAGGAAATGAAAATTTAGGCATTAATAGTAATTTAGCACAATTACGCAGCCAATATTTATTATATACACCTAAACATTCATGATTTAGACATTGGAAAGCAAAACAGGAATAGCAGGTAAAAGAATTATTCCTCTAAGAACCTTAATTCTTATCTCATTTGTTTAGAGCATTTAAGTCATAATCTTAACATCCCATTAGTGTAGGTATTTAAACAAATTATTTCCCCCCCAGTAAATGGGAAAATCCAAAATAATGGGGGTTGGGGAGCTCACAAGTGCATCTTGAATGGAAATGCTCAGGTTTGTGAAACTTTCGAGTACATTCTTAATGGAAATTATTGGGTCTGAGCAGTTATATAGAACTGCTGTTTTCAACAGCAGGGTTTAATCCACATGAGTACCTGTGCTGGAGAGTGTCTCCCTCTTGTGGTTCTGCTTCACAGGAGCATAAGATTTTTGTATCAAAATAAATAACCTTTAATTCTACTTTCAATAAAGATTTTTGTACTTTAATTTTCAGTAAATTCTGTTTCAGATCATACAACTTGTGTGTCAGGACAAATAGTAAATTTAAATTGGATTAAAAAAGTATACAAAATAATTAGAATTGTTTCAACAGCTGGAGCATTCACTTCATTTTCACAACACCCTTGAAAATGGATACATATGTACTATTATCCCCATTTCACAAATTGGGGAAACTGAAACCAAAAGACAAAGTGATTTTGCTGAAGGCTATATAATGAATCTGTGATAGGATTAGGATTCTATTCCTCGCTCTTAATCCTGTACTCATTTCTCCAGACTTGCTAAGCATCCAGATTCCTTTGACTTCAGTTCTGTCTGAATATTTCTGGAAATCAGGCCTCAGGTGTGTCAAATTGGATACCCAAAAAGGAGGAATGCCCATTCAGTGGCCACCTATAGAAAATTTTGGGTCAGGGGATTTGTCCAGCTTCATGTATGAAGAACCAGATATAGAACTGAACTTCTATTGGGCGGAGGGGCATTCAGAGCCTTGTTTTTAGCCTTCTGTCTCCACCTGTATCCCCATCCACCCCATATACCCCCACGCCCCCTCCTCTCTCTTTCACTGCCCCCTCTCACTCCCCAACCCTGCTCTCATCCTTGGCCTCTTTCCCTCCCCATCCTCTCTCCTCCTCCCTTCCCACCCCCAAATCTTTTCCCCTCCCCCCTTCCCAGCTGGGTGATTTAGGCAGCCCCTGGAAAAGTGTATGAAAAAGTGTCTGAGTAGTCAAGTGTGCGTGCATGCATGCATTGTGTGTAAGAGACTGTGTGCTTTTATGTAGGGAGGTGCTTGTATTTCTGCATGTGTGTATACCTGTGTGAATAAAATTTGCAGCCTACTTTGACTTTTATTCCTTTTGCTGGCTTGTGCACAAAAAATGATGACCTAAAACGTGTGTATTCATTTCATAACAAGTTTTTAAAAGAGAAGGGAACGCTTAAAAAAAAGTATTATTTCTTAAAAAGTTAATGTTGTTGATCAGTAATTGCAGAAGAGCCAATGTATCATACATTTCTCCCTACCTTTGTCTAACTACATTATAAACTTTGTTACATAAACTTTTTATGTGTATGTCCAGCACCTACCACCCTGGAGCCCTGATCTTAGTTGAGGTCTCTAGGCACTAAACAACAATTGTAATAATAAATAATGTGGAAGTGTATGTGTTAGTGCATGCTAACTGCATGTAGATGTGGGAGTCAGTTTCTACAGATTTATAAATAAATCAGTTGTGCATTTCTGTGGTTGTGCTCTATGGATTTGTATTTGGGCTTCAGGAGTTGGCCTTTAATGGACCCATTGCAGCTATGATAATATGTGGTCCTAATTCCACACATAACTTTAGTGAACAAAACACATGGAGCTGGTTATGAAAAATGGGAAGAGGGGAGGGAAAGAACCATGAAAACCTATGTGAAATTTCATTTTTTAAAAATTACCCTTTTTGACTATTTTGCTGCCCGTCTAGCATCCTGTAACTAATAAAACCTGAACTTAGCATAATATATCTGTCAAAACAATAAATACACCAGTTTGGGCCGTGCAGTGAAAATGAGCATTTGAGAGAGGCTGGGGGAAAGCAAGCGACCGGGGGGGGGGGGGGTGGGGGGGAAGGGGGGGGGGGGGGGGGGGGGG
>NW_020664546.1:1170436-1210578 GCF_002925995.2 Terrapene triunguis
GGGGGGGGGGGGGGGGGGGGGGGGGGGGGGGGGGGGGGGGGGGGCGCTCAGGGAAGGGGCAGGGCAGTGGGCAGGGTGTTCAGTTTTCTGGAATTAAAAAGTTGGCAACCCTATAATCAAGTCACCCCTTAACCTTCCCTTTGTTAATCTAAACAGATTGAGCTTCTTGAGTCTATCCTTGTAAGGCATGTTTTCTAATCTTTTAGTCTCTGAACCCTTTTCATTTTATCAGCATCCTTCTTGCATTATGGACAGCGTATCTTTCTTTAATTCTTGATTAATCAAGTCCCATATCAGCCGCTTCATTATCTTATCTGGGATAGATGTCAGACTGGCAGGCCTATAATTACTCAGGTCATCCCATTTACCCTTTTTATATATTGGCACAACATTAGCTTTCTTCCAGTCTTCTAGAACTTCCCCAGGGTTCTAAGACGTATTGAAAATCATTAACGGTCCAGTGGGCTGCTCCTCTTTTGAAACACGTAGATGCAAGTTATCTTGTCTGACTTCAATAGCTGCTTTTTAACATTCTCTTGAAATATTAATGGAATGGAAAGACTGTCATCATCATATGATATGACATTATCTGTTTTTCCCCAAATAAAGAACAGAAATATTTGTTGAATGCTTCTGTGTCTTCTGCATTACTATTGATAATTCTACCATTTCCATTTAGTAGTGGACCAATATCATTGTTAGAATTCTGTTTGTTCCTAATATACTTAAACTCTTCCTTATTGTCCATAACTGTGCTGGCTATAGATTTCTTGTTTTGTCACTTTGTTTCCCTTATCAATTTTCTACAATTCCTAGCTTCTGATTTATATTCATCAGTATCAACTTCCCCTTTGTTATATATTATTTTTTAGAGCTGCCTTCATTTCCCCTCTAAACCATGTCAGTTTTTTAACCAGTGTGGCCTTCTTCCTTGATTGTGGCTTGAGCAGGGGAATTCAGAGATTGACACAAGAGACCACCACCACAACTATCTAGCCCAGCCCCTGCACACACAGGTCATAGACTTTCTCCCATAAGCTGAATTGAAATATTGTTCTAAAATATATGCTTTCTTATATTTAAAACTCCAAGCGATGATGAGTCCACCACCTCACATGGTAAGCTGTTCCAATGTTTAATGACCCTTCAGTGCTAGGAAATTGCACCTTATTTCAAGGTTGAATTTGTCTATCTTCAGCTTCCCCTGAATATCTCTTTCTCCATTTGTGTTAAGTACCTGTACAAAAGTAATCAAATCTTCTCTCAGCCTTCTCTTTGAAAAGCTGAATAAGTTGAGCTCTTTAAACCTCAAATTGTAAAGCTTGTTATTTGGCTCCTGGATCATCCTTGTGGACCTCCTTTGACCTCTTTCCAGTATTTCCACATCCTTCTTGAAGCATGGATACAGGAACTGGACTCTATGTTCTGGTGGTGGGCTTAGCAATGTGGCGTATGGATGCAAGATCACCCCTCTACTTCTACCTGATAGTCCCCTTTTTATAAATCCAAGGATTGCGTTGGCTCATTTTGTCACGCCATTGCACTGTTGTCACGTTGAGGCGATTATCCACAATGACCCTTAAATCCTTCTCTGAATCACTGCTTTCCAAGATGATCTATGATCCTGTAAAGTATGCCTTGTATGCTTAGTTCCCCAAAGTATTACCTTGCTTTTGGCTGTATTAAAATGCATTTTGTTGGATTGTGACCGTTTAACCAGGTGAATTCAGATCACTCTGTAGCAGTAACCTGTTCTCATTATTTGCTACCTCACCAATCATTGTCTTATGCAAATTTTACAAAGATTTATAGAATCATTTAGATTGGTGATAAAAATATCGAATAGTGTTGGACTAAGAACCGTTCCTTGGGGAACTCTGCTAAAAATAGCCCTCACTCATTGATGTCTCCCCATTAACAACTACATTCTGAGATCAGTCAATGAGTCAGTTTTTAATCCATATAATGTGTGCCCTATAATTCCATATATTGCCATTTTTAAAATCACGTCATGTGGAACTAGGTCAAATGCCTTTGAGAAATCAAAGTGTACTGTAACAATACAGATGCCTGTATCAATCAGACCTTTAGTCTTCTCTAAAACAGAAAACACCCAGATTGTTTGACAAAACTGACCTCCCATGAAACGGTGCTGATTGGCATTAATTATATATTTAGCCTCTAATTCTTTGATAATGAATTAACTGTTCCATTATTTTACCCTGGCTACCCCTATAGTTCCCTGGGTCATCCCCTTCACCCTTTTTAAATACTGGAATTATGTTGGCAGTCCTTTAGAATTCCCCCAGTTCTTCATTGAGTGCTTGTTCATGTCGATTCCAAGTAGGTGTGTGCATGCTGTATGAACAGCCGCCGGAAGCTTTTTTCCCCTAGTGGTATCCATCAGGTCAGCTCCAGTGACTCCTGGAGTTGTGCCCAGATGGTGCCATATATAGGACCCTGCTGACTCCCTGCCTCTTCAGTTCCTTCTTACTGCCTGTGTCAGGCAACCAGAACACCTGGTTCTCTCTTGCATCTGCAAGTCCTTCCCTAGTGGACTTCTCGTTTCTGCCTGGATATAGATTAGTGTATTGAGTTAGAGTAGTTAGGACCCCACTTTTCGGGGTCACCCCCCCCCTCATCCCGCTGGGACCGGTGTATGCCTCGGTCTCCAGGGTTTAAACCATATGGGGCTTGCCAGAAGTCTATGCCCAGGAGCAACCCCCACGCTTCTTGCCTAAAGTGTCTGGTGGAATTCCCACCAAAAGGATCGCTCCAGATTTGTAGGGGATTTCGTTCCAGAACTAAAAAGGAGAGGGATCAGAGACTGAAGTTCCTCCTGATGGAGGCATCCCTCTGCCCACATTTGGAGCCAAGTTCGGCTCACTGGCACCCAGCACATCTGCCTCAGTGCAGAGCACACCAGCAACAATGAGGGAGACTCCAGCACTGAGAGAAGACTGCTGCCAGAGACTCTCAGAACTGACAGGGCTCTCTGGCATCAAGAAGCTCCACTCCTGGGTATGTGTGGAACTGGTGCCTCGCAAGAAGCAAAAGATGACTAACGGGGTGCTCGCCTATGGTAAGGCCAGCAGGGTGTAAAGACTCGAGTGGAGTGTGATCGTGCCGAGCTACTCAAGCTCTGTATTACTCAGAGCGGTATCGTTGACTTGGACCCCATTGAAAGGTCAGTTGTGTCCAGTACCACTGGACTCCCTTCCGAGTGAGAGCCATGGAGAGATACTAGAGCTACCCTCCACACTGGAAATATTTGAGGTGGCTAGGGAGCTGATAGCCCTCATGGCACCATAGAGACCATACGGGACCTTCCCTTTTGAGAGCTTGTCCCTTTTCTCCGAGCAGACAGACTCGAGACTCCACAGTCTAAAGGACTTGAGGGCTACTCAAGTCACTTTTGCTCCATACCCTGGCTCCTCAGAGGAGACCCTTAAAACACAACCCTTACCTCACTTCTATTAATCTCAACCTAGGCAAGATTATAGCAGAAAGCATGGCAGGAATTATAGGATAAGGTGTCCTCCTCCTCCTTCGTCCACCCAAGGACCTGGGCTTGTGAAGCAGCCATCTGGGCTGAAGCAGAACTTTTGAGGGTGCGCCCGAGGGCGGTGTACCAGTTCAGGTGCCGGATCCATCACCCCTGTGTTTTTAAGACCGTTTATCCCATTTCTATTGTGCATGGGCTGAGATTACTTCAGAACGCTGGTTGCTACACACAATACGAATGGGATACTCCCTACAGTTCAGTTGTCTCCCTTCAGGGACCCTTCTCATGAGCAACTTCTGATCCAATAGCTGTAGACACTCTTAAAAGAGGGAGCAGTAGAGGAGGTCCCTCGAGTGCTATGGGGCAAGGGTTTCTACTCCCTGACCCCGAAAGCCAAGCGGTGTCAGACCCATCATGGACCTGCGAAACCTCAACAGATTCATGAAGAAGCGGAGATTCCACATGGTCTCCTTAGCCTTCATTATCCCCTCCCTGGATCCGGGGGACTGGTATGCTGCCCTTGATTTGAAGGATGTGTATTTTTGTCCCAGGACACACAAGATTCCTATGGTTCGTAGTGAACCATATCCACTACCAGTTCACGGTCCTCCCTTTTGGCCTATCAGCAGCCCCTGGAGTGTTCACCAAGTGCATGGCAGTTGTCACTGTATTCCTGAGGAAGTGGAAGGTACAGGTTTACCCGAACCTAGAGGACTGGCTGATCAAGGACCACACCAGGGAGCAGGTGGAGGCAGATGTCGAATGTTGACCATATCAAGCCGACAAGTTAAGCTTGTTGGTAAACCTACAGAAGTTGACTTCTGTCATCCATCCAGAGGATAGAGTTCATAGGGGCAGTACTAGACTCTGGCCAAGCCAGAGCGTTCCTTTTGGAGTACCAGTTCTGGGCTATATGTGCCATCATAAAAGGCCTCAGAAGCTACCCCATCACCAAGGCACAGAACTGCCTGAAGCTCGTGGGTCACATGGCTGCCTACACGTATTTCATATAGCATGCAAGACTGTGATTCAGATCTCTTCAAACCTGGCTGGCTTCAGTATATCCAAACTGAAACCACTTAGACATAGTGGTCTCATTGGGTAATTGAGTTCCTTCTTTGGTGGCTGAATATGCAGGCTGTCTGCGGAGGAGTGCCCTTTTTCAGACCTTAACCCTCGCTGTCCGTAGTTATGGAGCTCATCTGGGGAGACTCTGGACTGAAGGCCTCTGGTCCCAGGTGGAGCTTTCACTAGATATCCCTGTCAGAGAGCTGAGAGTGGTGTGCCTAGCCTGCCAGACCTTCCGAGTCCACCTGGAGGGCAGATGTGTATTGGTCACAATGGACAATACAACAGTAATGTTCTATATAAACAGACAGGGTGGAGCATGCTCCTATCTCCTATGTCAAGAATCCCTCAAACTGTGGGAGTTCTGCATAGCCCACTCAATACATCTCGTGGCTTCTTACCTTCCTAGGTCCCAAAATGACTTGGCGGACCACCTCAGAAAGTCCTTCTCCAGCCATGAGTGGTCCATTCGCCCAAAACATTGTGAACAGCATCTTCCAATGGTGGGGAGTTCACCATGTAGACTTGTTCACAACAAGACACAACAGGAAGTGCCTGCAATTTTGCTCCTTCCTGAATCACTGCCCGGGCTCAGTTGCAGACACATTCCTCCTCCCATTGAGGGGCCAGCTATGCATTCCCGACAATTCCACTCCTACAGAAGGTGTTGCTGAAGGTCAGGAAGAAGAGAAGTTCTGACCTGGCTGTGTCAGTACTGGTACACCACACTCCTACACCTGTCAGTGGAGGCTCCAAACGGTCTGCCCCTTGGCTCAGATCTCATCACCCAGGACCATGTCTGCCTTCAGCATTCGAAGCTCTAGTTTCTCCATCTCATGGTATGGAATCTCTATGACTAAACCTCTGGGAGTTGACATGATCAGGACCCGTCAGAGAGGTCCTCCTAGGCAGCAGAAAACCATCCATGAGGGCCACGTACCTGATTAAGTGGAAAAGATTCTCTATCTTCGCCAGTCCAATCATCAGCCGCTTTCTCAAGGGACTGGTCAGGCTGTACCCTCGCATGTGACAACCAGTCCCTCCCTGGGACTTCAATCTAGTACTATGGAGACTCATGTGGCCCCTGTTTGAACCCCTAGCAACATGTTTGCTGCTCTGTCCTGGAGGGTAGCATTCCTGGTAGCCATAACGTCGGCCAGGAGGGTTTCTGAGATTAAGGCCTTCACATCTGAGCCTCCGTAACCGGGTCTTCTACAAGGACAAGGTCCAGCTCTGTCCTCACCCAACCTTCCTTCTGAAGGTAGTCTTGCTATTTCACATGAACCAGGACATATCCCTCCCTGTCTTTTACCCAAGATTGCATGCCAGTAACCAAGAGCAGAGACTTCATTCCATGGATGTAAGGTGAGCATTGGCCTTTTACATTGAGAGGACAAAACCATTTTGCAGGTCAACTCAGCTCTTAGTGGCCATAGCGGACAGATTGAAGGGCCTCCTGGTCTCATTCCAAAGAATCTCATCATGGATTATGTCTTGTATCTGCGCGTGCTACGACTTGGCAAAGGTACCTGCTCCAGTGCTTACAGCACATTCCACAAGGCTTAGACATCCTCTGCGGCATTCCTGGCACAGGTTTCGATCCAGGATATCTGTAGGATAGCAATGTGGTCGTCTGGCCACACCTTCACTTTGCATTACACCATTACACAGCAAGCTAGAGAAGATGCCGCGTTTGGCAGAGTGGTGCTGCAATCTGCGAGTCAGTGATCTCCAACCTCTCCTGTTCAACTGCTTGGGAGTCACCTACTTGGAATCAACCTGAGCAAGCACTCGAAGAAGAAGAAAAAACAGTTACCTACCTTCTGTAACTGTTGTTCTTCGAGATGTGTTGCTCATGTCTATTCTAAGACCCACCCGCCTACCCCTCTGTTGGAGCCAGCTGGCAAGGTGGGGGGTTGGCAGGGGCCGTCTGAGCCGACCCAATGTATACCACTAGGAGAAAAACCTTCGGCGGCTGTGCATCTGGTGCGCCCACACCTACTTGGAATGGAGACGAGCAACACATCTTGGAGAACAGTAGTTATGGAAGGTAGGTAACCCCCCCCCCCCCCCCCCCAACAAGATTTCACTTGATTTCAAGTGATGGAGAATCCATCACATCCCTAGGTAAATTGTTCCAGTGATTGATTACCCTCACTGTTAAAAATCTATGCCTTATTTGTAGACTGAACTTTTGGTAGCTTCAGCTCTAGCCGTTGGATACTGGATAGCCATTATACTATTGTTTGCTAGACTAAAAAGCGTTCTATCATCATAAATATTCTCCTCATTGAGGTATTTGTAGACTGTGATCAAGCTACCACCTCTTATCTTTCTCTTGGATAAGCTAAATAGTTTCTAAAGGCAGGTTTTACAGACCTCATATCATTGTAGATCTTTTCTGAAAACAGTGTTTTATAGGAAAAACAGTTTCTGTCCAAAATTTTCAGTATATAATCTGAGTAAATTTAGAATTTTCAGAAAAGTTTAAACAAACTTCGTTAAATGGTTTGAGTTCTAATGAGTTAAAAATTGCCCCCAAAAGATTTCACTGTCAAAGTCTCATGATTTTTCAGGCCCCTCTAGTTTAAAAACTACGAACTGTAAAAAGTCAGTCATAGTGAGAGTTTGGGCTCTCTGGTGTTATGTAATTTTATTAACTAACAGAAATTTTCATCATAACCGACTATGATTAGCCAAGGGAGAGAAGTTTTACAGTGACTAGGTGAGTTGTACAGGAACTATTTAAGTATTGGCTGGTTAAAAGCAGGAGCTCCCTGAAACCAATCAACTGGCTCAGGACTATTATAGGTATTGTGAAATGTGTATAGTAGTCTAGGATTTACACATGCAACTTGTCAATATGCTATTCCGATGAGATGATGCACAGCTTTGCTTGCATCCTAGAAGAAGTGCTGCTTTTGGCGTATGTATAGGTCAGGGGTAAGCAACCTTTCAGAAGTGGTGTGCCGAGTCTTCATTTATTCACTTTAATTTAAGGTTTCACGTTCTGGTAATGCATTTTAACGTTTTTAGAAGGTCTCTCTCTATGTCTATATTATATAACTAAAGTATTGTTGTACGTAAAGTAAACAAGGTTTTCAAAATGTTTAAGAAGCTGGGGTGTGTGTGGAGGTGCAGGGCAGAAGGCTGGGTGTGGGGGGAGGTTCAGGGGTCAGGGCAGAGGGCTGGGGGTGTGTGGGGGTATAGGGCAGAAGGCCGGGTGGGGGGGGGGGGGGTTCAGGGCAGAAGGCTGGCGTGCTTGGCTCGTGGGGGTGCTCCCAGCCCCCTGCCCTGAGCGACTCAGGGCAGGGGGCTGGAAGGGATATGCCCCGTCCCATCCCTGTCCCTACCTCTTCTCTGCCTCCTCTATGGAGCAGGAAGCACGCTGCCACTCCTCCCCCCACAAGGGCCATCAGCTGATCGGCTCAGGGAAGGAGAGGAGGAGGGGCAGGAAAGCACCACGCTGGGGGAAGAAGCGGGGGAAGGGGGAAGTTTGGCTGCCGCAGGACCAAGCTTCTGCCTCCTGCCCCCGTAGGGGAGAGCGGTGGGTGGGGAGGCTGAGTGGGGCTGGGGGCAGGGACACCCCCCCCCCCCCCCGCTCTGGAGGCAGAAGCTTGGTCCTGCGGCAGCCAAGCTTCCCCCCTCCCCCGCTTCTTCCCCCAGCGTGGTGCTTTCCTCCTCCTCCTCCTCCTCCTCTCACCGGGCAGGCAGCAGCGTGCCACTCAAAATCGGCTTGGGTGCCATGTTTGGCACGCGTGCCTTAGGTTGCCGACACCTGGTATAGGTTATTAGTCACTCAAATGATACGAATTCCCTTTATTTAATCTTAGTGTAAAAGGTTCCCTTTCATATATTTTAAGGCTAGAAGGGTCCATTATGATTATCTAATCTGACCTCCTGCATAACAGAGGCACTAGAATTTAGCTAAGTTCAAAGATTTCTGGAATGAAACTAGATCATATCTTTTAGAAAGATTTCAAATCTTGCCATCCCTTGGGAATTTGTTCAATGGTAAATTACCCATTTATATCTTAGGTTATGTCTACACGTGCAGAGTTTTTGCGCTGTAAGTTTCACTGGTGATAGGGAACCGGGAAAAGAAAAGCGCTGGTTTGTGTATTCACTTAAGTCCTTAGGTGTCAGAGAGTATTTACACTAGCAGCACTTCCATCCCTGATGAGAGGAGCGCTGTAGGGCAGCTATCCCACAGTGCAGCTCTCTTGATAGGTCTGGGGAGGGGCTGAGCGGAAGACATTCTGGGTCCCTGCTCAGTGCCCCGTGATTCACTGCTTCATGTCCCAGCAGCCTCATTACTTCCTTGTTTCTTTTGCTGCATTTTTAAAAAACCCCTGCTGTCTGGCTGCTTTCTCCGCCTCATCTACAAGCAGGAATGGATCCTGCACTGCTGTCCACTACTCTGATAGCTGTCACTTGCACATCACGCTTAGCAGTGCAGCTGTTCTTAAACTTGCAAAGAGAGCTGCAGTCAGAGATGCCTGATGAGCTGCCTGAAATGGAAATAAGTAACATTTGATTGTTTTTGGCATTAACTGAGGAGCTGTGCAGTGTGGAATGGCGTTTTTGGGCTAGGGAAACTAGCTCAGAGTGGTGGGATCATATTGTTATACATGTCTGGGATGACCACCAGTGGCTTCAAAACTTTCATATGCGGAGGGCCATCCTCATGGAACTGTGTGCTGAACTTTCCCTGGATATCCTCTGGAGGCCAAAAGGTGTTTACACAGGTAGAACGTGTCGTTCACTTTCACAACAGTGTAAAAAGAACAGCAGAAAGAGCTGTATGCCTCTCGTGAAAGTGGTTTTTCTTTTTGCGGTGAAACTTCTGAGTTTCACCACAAAAAGTTATTAAGTGTAGACGGTCCCGGGGTTTTAGTGCAAAAAAGGGACTTTTTGCGCTTTAAATGGCAAGTGTAGACTTAGCCTTAGTTCCACTTTGGACTTCGGTGATTTCAGCTTCCAGTCCATTGGATCTTTGTCTTTATCTGCTAACAAAGTAATAGTAGAAATCTGCTCCCTGGCAAGTTACCTCATTGTAAGTGTGTTTTCCTCATTATGCATCTTTCTTGTGGCTCTTCCTGAACTATCTCCAATTTTTCAGCATTCTGGCTCTGCCACAGACTTGATATGATGTTGGACATGATCTTCTCATACTGCACAGTTATGCCAAATTAAGGGTATAAATCAAAAGTAATAATAGTAAAGAAACCCTAATGCATGTGACATCACTATAATAGTGAAAAAGTCTTGAAAATCGATGGAGATTGGGTTTGAGACTATAACAGTTTTCATGTTAAATGTTCCTGCTAAAATAACAAACATACTGCCCATGATACTGATTTTGAATTTGCCTAATCCACAGGGAGTCATTGAGAAAAGGCAAATATGATCTTCCCTGGTAAATGATACTGTCGCTTCAATATCAGAAGTTCTATTACCATTATTATCCTTCTATAATTACAAAGGAAAAAAAAGATACTTTGATATGTAAGAAATTGGTATCAGATTTAAACTAAGCTTAATTTGGTTCTACTAAATAAACTTTATACTGCCACACCAACTGGCTGTGATATAGGTGAGACGAGGTGGGTGAAGTAATATTTTTATTGGTCCAATAAGAGATATTACTTCACCCACCTTGTCAGTCCCAGAATATTAGACACATATGGCTATAACTACACTGCATGTGACAAATGTCAGCGGTCTGAGAGATTGCTTTGTTATCTTATGTAAATGCTACCCACCAACTTTAGATGATCTCTGTCGAAGTAAGAGTGGTGGTGTGCGTGTGTTTTCTTGTTAGATATATTTCAGCTGTTTCTGAATATTTTTAAACAAGGTACTCCTGAAGTAGTTATTTTTGGTTGACCACATAGCTGCTGTTGCTAGGAGATCAGGCAGAGACCCTGTTTTAAAACAAACAAACAAACAAACAAAAAAAAACCCCTTCCTCTGAAGCATGGGGTCTGGGGCACTTGCAGGTTTAAACTGGTGTAAATGGTGGGTTCTCTGTAACTTGAAGTCTTTTTAAACCGTTATTTGAGGACTTCAGTAACTCAATCTGAGGTAAGGGGTCTATTACAGGAGTGGGTGGGTAAGGTTCTGTGGTCTTGCAATGTACAGGAGCTCAGGCTAGATGATCATGCTGGTCCCTTCTGATCTTAAAGTCTATGAGGTATGAGAAGCAAAGAAACTATTTACCTGATGTGCTTATGTGTCTCCTGAGCATTTTAAGTCTCTGATTCCAGCTAATTGCCTTTTCAGGAATACTGTACACTCAATACTGTGCATTGCAGTTGGTTTTGTGGCCAACGAACCTGTTTAATTTATATGTTGAGAGCAAAAATTCCTAATAGGAAAAAACAAATAAGTAGCATATGTAACATTTGAACAGATTGTGTCTGGAGGTTGTAACTATGTTCTCTCCACCACGAGGGCCTTTTCCTGTATGAAGGAAATGGCACAGTAGGCTCTGCCAAAGACACCTACTATCTCTGCTTGACAGACAAGATCTCTAGCTGATGCATGATTCCCATTTTGGAATGTGACCTTAGTTACAGTGGGCATCCTAACTCTGGGACATGTATTACCCTTCTCGCCTTCTGCTACCAAACAGAGACATAGTAGGAAGATGGACTGATTTGTGTATGTCTCTATCTGTCTCTGAGATTAAAGGCTAATCTTTGTGAGTTACATCTTTAGTTTCAGAGTATCAATGGAAGACCTATTTCATTACATGTCAAAACAATCTATTTAAAGACACAATGAATATAATTTCTTAATGAAAGCAAAAAGAATCAAACCTGAATAAAAAACTTCAAATTTTTAGAAGACAGCATTGTAAAGTGCTGTGCTTTTTCTTACTTTTAGTGAGTGAATGTGTGTGTTGAGGTGTTTGAGTATTGTGAGATCATTTGGGGAAAATATTAGATTTCTTCACATTTGAAAATGGAGGAGAAGTGAGGCTGTCTTTAGGTTTGGCTTTGTTTTAACTTTAGGTGTATCTAGCTTGTAAACACAAAGAATGTATTGAATTTTCCTATTGTGTTTACTGAAACTTTTCTCTTTCCCCAGGACTGGCAGCCACCATTTGCATGTGATGTCGATAAACTTCATTTTACTCCACGGATCCAGAGGCTGAATGAATTGGAGGTAGTGTCAGAAACTGATGCCATTAACATTAGTCCTCTTGAAGGAGTAAATATGTTCAAAGTAGTTCATTCTTTAGCATGTGCAATGAAGCAAAAGGTCACCTTTGCTCCAAACTGCATTTAATAAAACAATAAATATTTTTAAAAATAACACTGGGATGGATACTCCATGGTGTTGACGCACTGTGGCTCCCACTGATGTCAGTTGACACTTTAGGTCATAGTATCAGGGGGTAGCCATGTTAGTCTGTATCCACAGAAACAACAAGGACTCCGGTGGCACCGTAAAGACTTAACAGATTTATTTGGGCATAAGCTTTTGTGGGTAAAAAACCCACTTCTTCAGATGCATGGAGTGAGAATTACAGATGCAGGCGTTATTATACTGACACATGAAGAGAAGGGAGTTACCTCACAAATGGAGAACCAGTGTTGACAGGGCCAATACAATCAGGGTGGATGTAGTTCGCTCCCAACAATTGATGAGGAGGTGTCAACTCCAGGAGAGGAAAAACTACTTCTGTAGTGAGCCAGCCACTCCCAGTCCCTATTCAGGCCCAAATTAATGGTATTAAATTTGCAAATGAATTTTGGTTCTGCAGTTTCGCTTTGAAATCTGTTTCTGAAGTTTTTTTGTTCAGCTATGGCTACTTTTAAATCTGTAATAGAATGTCCAGGAAGATTGAAGTGTTCTCCTACTGGCTTTTGTATGTTACCATTAAGGATGTCCGATTTATGTACATTTATTCTTTTACATATTCTCTACATATTCCTTTTTGAGTTAACTGCGATTAATCAACAGCCCTAGTTTAACATTTGTATTGCAGAAGTGCCTAGAAACCTCAACCAGGTCAGGCTCCCATTGTGCTAAAGCACTGTACAAACATATAGTAAATGACAGTCCCTGCCCTGAAGGTCTTACATTCATAAAAATGAGACAAGTGGTTAGGGGTGAGGAAAGACGTTGATAACAAAAGTAATATAATTTAGCATGGATTAGTTCTGTGGGCAACTTTTAGCTGGTCAGTAGCAGTAATAACTCATCACCTGCCTTGCTGTTTTGAGATGGTAGTATTCTTTATGCATTATGGTGTGTGAGCTTTGAGGAGGGACGTGAGGGAGGATAAGCTGGTGGCTTTAGAATTTTCCACTGGGAGTAAGGGACTTTAGGGGAGACAGTGCAGAGGTCCCTGTGGGAGAAGTGGACGAGGCTGGCATAGATGGCAGAGGGAAGGTGGCAGGACTCAGCCTCTTGGAAAGATAATAGTTCAGAAAAGGGAAGGCTTATATGAAGAGCTTGGAAGGTCAGCACAATAAGTTTGTGGTGGAGAAAGGGAGCAGTGAAGGGATTAGATGCAGGGAATAGACAGCTAGTGATGAACTTAATTCCCTCTAAGCTGTGCAGCAGCCTATTCAGCACCACATAGGCGTTCAGGGCTGTGGCAGGGAGAGATGCCCCTCCCCCGGACCTGCTGCAGCCAGGAGAGAGGCGCCCCCCGCGCCGCCGCAGCCCCAGACCTGCTGCGGCCAAGGGAGAGGCATCCCTCCCCGGCCTCAACCCAGCCCCGGCCTGGACCTGCTGCGGCTGGGGGAGGGGTGCCTCTTCCCCCCCCCCCCCCCCCCCAGCCCAGGTGCTGCTGTGGGGGGAGAGAGCAGGGGGGAGTCCTCTCTCCCCCACTATAGCCCTGGGGTAGCCTGCACCCCAAACTCCTCATCCCCAGCCCCACCCCAGAGCCCACACCCCCAGCCGGAACCCTCACTCTCCCCTCACCCCAACCCTCTGCCCAGCCCTGAGCCCCCTCCCACACTCCGAACCCCTTGGTCCCACTCTCGCCACATGAATTTTGTTATGTTTGCCAATATGGAGGTGGTGTGTAACACATCACCTCCATATTGCTGCACATAACAAAATTCATTCTGCACATGCTTGAGAAAAATTTGAGTGAAAACCGGTGATGAGCCAGGAAGATGTTCTTAAACTTAAGTGTAGACATAGCCTATGTTGGCATAACATATATGTCGCTCAGGGGTGTGAATAGATGACCCCACCCCAAGCAACGTAATTACAGGTATGGATAGCGCTATGTCGGCGGGAGACTCTCTAGTGTAGCCGTGCCCTTAATCATTTTCTGTCACTTTGTCTCCAAGAATTGTATGTAATAACCTGTCATTAAGTATGACAAACTTGTTGGCCAAACAGCAAAATCCTGCATTATGTCACTGGATTGACCACTTTGAAGCCAGTTGCTTAGTCTGAATTTTTGAAAGCTTCTTTTAAGTTTAAAAATGTTTATTTTTGCATTGATTGTGCCTATTCCCTGTGCCGAAAGGCATTTTAAAACTGACATGAATTTTAAATCTTTAAAAGCTGCCTTGGAAAGTTGATTCTCCGCAGGCATAGTCAACAAGAGGGCAGTTTCATATATGGGGTTCTGTGGGATTCATAAGTTCATTGCAACTTTAAAGTAGCATTACCACTTTTCAGAAAAGCCCAGAGTAGAAGATCGATTTCATACTATGCTGCTGAACTAACAGAAGGAATGTTAACTAAGGGTATGTCTACACTATGAGAGTAGTTCGATTTTACTTAAATCGAATTAGTGGAACCGATATTATAAAGTCGAACGTGTGTATCCACACTACGAACAGTAATTCGACTTTGTGAGCCCACACTAACGGGGCAAGCGTCGACATTGGAAGCGGTGCACTGTGGGCAGCTATCCCACAGTTCCCGCAGTCCCCGCTTCCCATTGGAATTCTGGGTCAAGCCCCCAATGCCTGCTGGGGAAAAAAATGTGTCGAGGGTGGTTTTGGGTAACTGTCGTCATTCAACCGTCACTCCCGCCCTCCCTCCCTGAAAGCGCCGGCAGGCAATCAGTTCGCGCACTTTTCTGGTGAGTGACCGCGCGGACACCACAGCACTGCGAGCATGGAGCCCCCCGCTGCGATCATCGCTGCAGTTATGGCCATTGTCAACACCTCGCACCTTATCATCCACCTTTTTCAGAGGCAGATGCTGAGAAATCGGGCGAGGAGGCTACGGCAGCGCGGTGAGGACATTAAGTCTGAGAGGGGCACAGACCTCTCGCAAAGCACGGGACCCCGCGCCGTGGACATCATGGTGGCAATGGGTCATGTTGATGGTGTGGAACGGCGATTCTGGGCCCGGGAAACAATCACGGACTGGTGGGACCGCATAGTGCTGCAGGTCTGGGATGAATCACAGTGGCTGCGAAACTTTCGCATGCATAAGGAAACTTTCCTGGAACTTTGTGAGTTGCTGTCCCCTGCCCTGAAGCGCAAGGACACCCGGATGCGAGCAGCCCTGACTGTCCAGAAGCGAGTGGCGATAGCCCTCTGGAAGCTTGCAACGCCAGACAGCTACCGGTCAGTCACGAACCACTTTGGCGTGGGCAAATCTACCGTGGGGGTTGCTGTGATGCAAGTAGCCAACGCAATCGTTGAGGTACTGCTCTCAAAGGTAGTGACCCTGGGAAACATGCAGGTCATCATAGATGGCTTCGCCGCGATGGGATTCCCAAACTGCAGTGGGGCTATAGATGGAACTCACATCCCTATCCTGGGACTGGACCACCAGGCCAGCCAGTACATTAACAGAAAGGGCTACTTTTCAATGGTGCTGCAAGCACTGGTGGACCATAGGGGATGTTTTACCAACATCAACTTCGGATGGCCGGGCAAGGTTCATGACGCTCGTGTTTTCAGGAACTCTGGTCTGTTTAGACGGCTGCAGGAAGGTATTTACTTCCCGGACCACAAAATAACTGTTGGGGATGTGGAGTTGCCTATAGTGATCCTTGGGGACCCAGCCTACCCGCTAATGCCCTGGCTCATGAAGCCCTATACAGGTGCCCTGGACAGTGAAAAAGAACTCTTCAACTACCGGCTGAGCAAGTGCAGAATGGTGGTGGAGTGTGCTTTTGGACGTCTGAAGGGGAGATGGAGAAGCTTACTCAGTCGCTCTGATCTCAGTGAAACCAATATCCCCATTGTTATTGCAGCTTGCTGTGTGCTCCACAATCTCTGTGAGAGCAAGGGGGAGACGTTTATGGCGGGGTGGGAGGTTGAGGCACATCGCCTGGCTGCTGATTACGCCCAGCCAGACAGCCGGGCGATTAGAAGAGCCCAGCGGGACGCGCTGTGCATCCGGGAGGTTTTGAAAGCTAGGTTCCACAGTGAGCAGGATAACCTGTGACCTATTAAGTTTGTTTAAAGAGAAGTTGAACCTGCCCCCGTTTCTTTACCCACTTAATGTTGACTATCCTCTCCAGTTACATACCCCCTTCACCCTGTTGCCCCCCTTCCAACACACCTTTAAAAATTAAATAAATGGAACTTTGTTCATTAACACCGTTTTTTCTTTATTAAGGGTTTCGTGGTAAAGGGTTGAAACTCGAGGAATGACAGGCTCCTGCTCCTAGAGCGGTCCGCAGTGGTGGACTGGCTGTTTCAACGGAGCCTGCCACCCCTCCTTTTCGGGACTCTTTGTGTGGGGGCTATGTGACTTTGTGGCGGGGGAGGACGGTTACAGATCCCCTGCTGCGTGGCTCTGTCATCCAGGCTAAGGACCGCTGCATAAGATCTGTAACCGCCCTCCCCCGCCACAAACTCACATCGCCTCCCCCCCCCCACAGAACATGAAAACCACCTCCCAGACTGACCAGGGTGCCTAGTGACTGCAATGTGTGTGTGACCTGCTCCTGAACCTGCCCCCTTGTCTGTACCCTGGTAAAGGTAACTGTCCTCTCCAATTACCAACCCCCTTTCCCCCCTTCAAACACACTGTCCTCTAAAAGAACATGACGGAAACAGTAATTAACAGAAACGTATTTTTTATTAACAACTAGACAGGGGATGAAACTGGGACGGGGGCTTGGGTGAGGTGCTTTTGGAGTGAAGGAAAGGATTTATCAAATCTTTGGGAATGAGAGCCTTCTGGTACTTGAGCAGTCTGCAGGGGTGGAGTGACTGTTTTCACGGCCCCTGCCGCCCCTCCTTCTTGGGACTTTGTGGCGGGGGAGGGCGGTTAGAGAGAGACTGCAGCGGGGCTCTGTCCTCCTGCCTCCGGTCCTGCAGAACATCTACAAGGCGCCGGAGCGTGTCCGTTTGCTCCCTCATTAGTCCAAGCAGCATTTGAGTCGCCTGCTGGTCTTCCTGCCGCCACCTGTCCTCCCGTTCGCTGTGTGATCGCTGGTATTGCGACATGTTCTCCCTCCACTGGGTCTGCTGTGCCGCCTCGGCTTGGGAGCAGCCCATAAATTCTGAGAACATCTCGTCCCGTGTCCTTCTCTTTTGCCGCCTAATCTGCGCCAGCCTCTGGGAGGGAGATGCCGGGGTAGCTCGGGAGACACTCGCAGCTGTGGGATGGGAAAAAGGGAGTGAATTCCTCACAAAGATACATTTTTATGAACAATGAACCTAGTTCTCTGTGAACAAGACCATGCACAGCACCTATCACATGTGCACTCAGGACAAGGTCGAATTTTCGGCCTTCCCATTCAGTGCCTGGGGTCTTGGAGAACAGATCACACAAGCGGGGCAGGACAGCGGAATTCGGATAGCAGGCGGACATGGTAAGCCATAGACTTTTGGCTGCTGAAAGCGTAATTTATAGCAGTGCCCTCCTTTCACGTTCAAAGCTATGCCTCTAGCGTTGGCCAGTTCCTGCTGCCGGCAATCTGGCCAGCATGAACTCTGCCCCTGTCCCACTCCCCTCGTGGCCGTCCCCAGGAAAGATCCCTGTATGCTGCCCCTGTCCCGCCTCCACCGCGTGGCTGTAAACGGCCGGTTACAGTTATGTAAAGGAACAGGCAATCAGTCCCAATACTAACATTCCCCTAATTTAAAGCAGGTCACCATGAGCGATATCACTCTGATGAGGATTTCGGACACAGAGAAAGACCGCATGCTGCGTGAATGCCAGCAAAAACCAGGTCCGTATGCCGCCATGCTGTGTGAGGCACTGATCCCGGAGTACTTGCTGCTAGCCTGGCGCGGAAAAGTTTCCTACCATGGAGGACGCAATAAGGCTGCTCTCCCCAGGAACCTGATGCAAAGGCTTTCAAATTACCTCCAGGAGAGCTTCGTGGAGATGTCCCAGGAGGATTTCTGCTCTATCCCCGGACATATTGACATAATTTTCCAGTAGCTGCACTGGCAAGGACTAAAAAGTAGAGCGCCTAGGGCAAAGTAATCATGAAATACCCATTGTTAATATTCCATTCCTGTTCTGTTCAAAATAAATGTTTACATGTTTAAAACACTTACCGACTGATCCTTCCCCTGATTCAGGGTCACGGTTAACGCCTTGGGAGGGTTGGTAGGGGATCTCCGTGAGGGTGATGAAGAGATCCTGGCTGTCGGGGAAATCAGCATTGTAAGCGCTGTCGACTGCCTCGTCCTCCTCATCTCCTTCCTCATCTTCCCCGTCCGTGAACATTTCCGAGGAAGCGGCCGTCGACAATACCCCATCGTCGGAGTCCACGGTCAGTGGTGGGGTAGTGGTGGCGGCCGCACCTAGAATGGAATGCAGTGCCTCGTAGAAACGGCATGTGTGAGGCTGGAATCCGGAGCATCCGTTTGCCGCTTTGGTCTTCTGGTAGCCTTGTCTCAGGTCCTTGATTTTCAAGTGGCACTGCGTTGCATCCCGGCTGTATCCTCTCTCCGTCATGGCTTTGGAGATCTTCTCGTAGATCTTCGCATTCCGTTTTTTCGATCGCAGCTCCGAAAGCACGGACTCATCGCCCCACACAGTGATCAGATCCAAGACTTCACGATCAGTCCATGCTGGGGCCCTCTTTCTATTCTGCGATTGCATGGTCACCTCTGCTGGAGAGCTCTGCATCGTTGCCAGTGCTGCTGAGCTTGCCACGATGTCCAAACAGGAAATGAGATTCAAACTGGCCAGACAGGAAAAGGAATTCAAATTTTCCCGAGGCATTTCCTGTGTGGCTGGTCAGAGCATCCGAGCTCGGACTGCTGTCCAGAGTGTCAACAGAGTGGTGCACTGTGGGATAGCTCCCGGAGCTATTAGCGTCGAATTCCATCCACACCTACCCTAATTCGACATGGCCATGTCGAATTTAGCGCTACTCCCCTCGTCGGGGAGGAGTACAGAAATCGATTTAAAGAGATCACTGTGTCGAGATAAATAGCTTCGTTGTGTGGATGGGTGCAGGGTTAATTCGATTTAACGCTGCTAAATTCGACATAACCTCCTAGTGTAGACCAGGCCTAACTCTGTACCAGGTCTCGTTGATGTTAATGATGGTGTAGCGTCTAAACACATAAGTCTGCTGAAATGTAATGTTAAAGTTCTCTTTGAGGGTGGAATAATTTTTTATCAAATGGAAGTGGACCAGATTGGTATGGATAACAACTTATTCTAAGTTTCATAGGGTTTAAAATATCAGCAAATGTTTTCTAAGCTCAAAGGTAGAGCTCTGATTCCAGCTAATATAAGATGAATCACAGCTCAGTTCTTGTAGACACTTTGTGGTGATAAAAATAAAAAAAATGTATTTTGATAGAATTAGGGTTTTATTAGAGTTTAGACCATTATTCATCTGGCACTTACCTGTCTGATTCAGAGTATGATTTTTTTTTTTTTTTAAAGTTACTGGTTGCTAGTTTTATAACATATGGAGATATACCTATCTCATAGAACTGGAAGGGACCCTGAAAGGTCATCAAGTCCAGCCCCCTGCCTTCTCTAGCAGGACCAAGTACTGATTTTGCCCCAGATTCCTAAGTGGCCCCCTCAAGGATTGAACTCACAACCCTGGGTTTAGCAGGCCAATGCTCAAACTACTGACCTATCCCTCCCCTCCCCCCCATGTTTTGCAGTAAAACATGTACTGGCAAATGCATTATGTGGTAGGGGAGAAAACATTTTTGGCAGCCAAAGGTTCTGTTTATTTGACCAGTGTTCACTACAGATACAGTGTAGATTCAGTAACTTTAAAGACAATTTGTGAAGATGACTTGAAAGATGAATCCCCTCACAGAAGGAAATTAATCCATGTAGTAAATCTCATTAATTTGTATTTGGGTAAATCCACAAATCTGCATCAGAAATGAATCTGTAGCTCTTTTGGGAGGAGGGGTGCAGGAAGGGGTCCTGTTGGGGCATGCCACATTACCCCATCCCTCTAATGCCCAGGGACCTAGTTACAGAATTTACTACTGGCGGGACTGGTGCTGCTTCTTACTCCAGCAAAGGAGGAGTAAGGTTGCTCTCACCATTGCCTGTGCACATCTGTGAGTGGGGAAGGTTTGCCACTCTGTAGGTCCTCCGCTGTGCTTCTTGCCTCAGTGATCTAGTCCTTTGGAGTGGATAGGTTTCCTAACAGAGCCAGTGAACATCATTACTGAGGATGGATCAGGTCTAACGCAGAGAATATAGAGGAGGTGACACTGGCTCTTAAGATTGAATAGCGAGTCTTTTTTAAAACAACTGATTCCAGTCATTGCCTTCAAATGGTGGATACATTGAAATTGAAATCACAATTGGTGGTATTAGCCGGGATGCCAAAGGCCCAGTGGAGACAGAAGTTTCCTTTCCCAAACAAATGTGATCAATCTATGATAGAGTTCAAGCACATTGACAAGGCTATACGTCTAGATATCTGGAGAACTTCAATTTCAATGCAGTCAATCCAGCATCTTTCCCAAATAAACAAAAATGAAAGGAAGCCAGTCATGTCTAGCTTTATTATACTAGGTGCAAATACATTTAAAGAGGGATTTTGGAACATAACCGAAGATCTGAACTTGAAAATGTTGTAATATTGAAAACATTGGGAAGTGGAAGCTAAATTGAACTGCATATTGAAAGCAGACTGTCTTCTGTTAGGCTCAGACCCGTGTGAAGCTGAATTTTCTGGACCAGATTGCAAAGTTTTGGGAGCTCCAAGGATGTACACTGAAAATTCCACATGTAGAGAGGAAGATCTTGGATTTATTTCAACTTAATAGGGTAAGACTATTTTTTTAAATAGCTTGTTTTCCTGCAAAAGATGTCATATTACTTCTGTTCCTCGACTGAAGTCAAGTCGTCTTTAGTAAGCTACTTCATTAGAGGGTTTTTAATATATGATTTAACGCCTTGAGACATATTCTGTGAAATGGATTCACGACAAGAGCGGGTTATATTGCACTAAAAAGTAGTGTTGGATAGCTAATTCAGTAGTAGAGCCTTAGAAATGCAGCCTGAGAGAATCCTCCAACTAGTCTGAACTATAAACCTGCATCTAATCTTCCCTTCTGGTGCATATTGTAAAGCATTATTTTGGGGAAGTTGTGTGACCTGTGTTATACAACAATTCAGATCATCACAATTGGTCCCTTCTGACCTTGGAATCTGTGAATCTATAAACTTTTTCAGAGGTCTTTAAGTTTTCTGACTAGCTAAGTAAAGGATTTAAGCTACAGCATTCTCTTAATGTGAAAACTGTATTTAAAGTATTTATTGCATATGGTAGCAGCTGCAAAAGGAAATGCTTTTTCCTTTGTAACTTTTTTTTTTTTTACTGGCAGTAGATCTTTATACACTAATGACTTTATTTTTGTATATGTGACCATTGTATTTTTCCTTTATAGCTAGTTGCAGAAGAAGGTGGATTTGACTTAGTCTGTAAGGAGAGAAAATGGACGAAAATAGCCATCAGAATGGGTTTTGCTCCAGGCAAGGCAGTGGGTTCACACATCCGTGCCCATTATGAACGTATTCTTTATCCTTACAACTTATTCCAATCTGGAGCTAGTCTACTGGTGAGTGGTGTTTGTGTTTGTGTGTTTGTTTTTTTCCCTCCTGGCTAGCTAACACCTGGATAAATTTGCCAACAACTAGTGGGTTGTTTCCTTTTTGGGGACCACTTCTAAAATCTTTAAAGATTGCATTTATATTTATTTCATAGACTTCATCTTGTTACTTAGATACTAAGGTCATGAGATGAGTATGTTAGTAATCCACAGACAGAACTTTATCAAATGGAAGGTAAAGTACTGGAATTTTGTGAAGGACTCTTCAAGGAAACCTCTTACCCGAAGACATGAAACCTGTTTGGACACTACCAGTTTGTATTTCCTCCTCTCTACAGTATTGAAAAAGCCTGATTTTTACAGCAGGTATTTAGACTTTCTGGAATGTCCTCTTTGTGACTCGTCTGTGCATTGCAGACTTTTAAAATATTCACAAACCATTTATTTGTCTATCTATCTGACAGAGAATAAATTAATATCATTTCCAGGAATAATTGAGATCCAAAGATAATGGATGGAATATGAGTCTTGTAACTTTATAACCATCTGTCAACTCACTTTGCATTTTTTTTTAATACATAATATGGTGAAAGATCTCCACTATGAAGAGAGAGAGAATGATATGGGAATGCTATTTTGATCATCCACGGAAATCATAATGCAGACTGCCAGTGTTGTTGCTGAGTTTTTCTAACATAAAATCTTCATGTTTGGTTTTTGGCCATTAATAAGTGCGACCGAGGGTTGAATGAGGATGGAAACTAATACAAGTACAAGACTTCTTTCAGATCAGTGTTGGTTTAGTTTGGAAACCAACATAGGTAGCACTTGCAGAAATCCATTTTAATCCGTGTTAACCACTCCCACCCTGACATGCTTTTCAACGTAGGTGGGTTTCATAATAAAAAAAATTTGTGAAGATTGTCTGCGTCTACAGTAAAGAGCAATGTTAGTGCCTGTTAGTTAGAGCTGTCAAAATGAGAATAGCGATTTGACATGAGCAAATCAGAAGAGACTGGAATGTCAGGCTCTTTATGTATCTTGTGGTTATCACATTGAAGACTAGTTTAAAAAATATCTGTAGGCTCTAAAATAAAATGTAATTCTGACCACTGGGTTTTAGACATATATGCTAATGTAGATTGTTTTCAATCTTTGGGATGAAAAACCTTAAGTCTAGGAAAACCATCTTATCAAATACACTTCACCTTTCCTCTGAAGTAATTCTTATTGCATGGTGGAAAGCAACAGCATTCCAATAAGGGGTTTAACTAGCATCTTTCCATTTTTGTTCACTCTGAACACTAAAGCAATTGTGGTTTCTCTTTTGTGAAAACATTTTGCTCTGTCAGATCTGATCCTGTTCTCTTTTTTTTTTTTTTTTTTTTTTTTTTTTTTTTTTTTTTTTTTTTTTTTGAGGTGGGAACATATAATTTAGTGTCATAAAATAGAGAGTTGGCTATGACCATAAATGCTCTGAAAATCTAAGCCTTTAGAACAGTTGTCTTTCACAGAACTGATGTTAAACACATGATTTCTCAGTAATGGACCATTTTAAGAATGCAAAGATTCTCAAGCGGCTGCTTGTGATCTCATTTAATGAGGTCACACTTCCTTTTAAATATAACTTTCCAAGCTCTCTCTTGCAATAGGCACCTGACATTTGTTCCAAACTGATGTGTTTAGTGGATCATGCAGTTCTGGAAAAGGTATGTTTAACTTCATTTATTAAATCCCATTTTCCCTCCTCCCCCCTCCCTCCCAAAAAGTTGCTGTTTTTAAATTGTTACTATAGTCGCTTTCCATCTTTCTGTGTGTTGTATTAATGTATGTTTTCTATTAATTGGATGAAAAACTGAGAGAATCCATAGAAATGTTTCTTTGGGCTCAGTTTTCACCCTGCTTAGATTTTATTTTTTGCTGATGTGCCTTCTATTAACTAATGAGTTTATTTTACAATGAATTATTTCTCCTTTGCATTGATATTTGATATCCCTGACCAAAGGTCATCTTTTTTGCATTCTGTCACAAGTTCTCAGTAAGCAGTGGTTTCCCAGATGCTGCTTGTACAGCTGTCCTTTTTATTATCTATTCAGTTCTTTCCGGAGTATCTGGGCTTCAATGATTTCATTCTTAGATAAGATACTGCTACTGGATTTTACAGCTGTCCGTTTCAGACATGTTTTCCCTTTCTTTGATATTTCAATAAGCCTTTAAAAGAAACTCTGTTTGCAGCAAGCCAAGATCATCTATAAAAGACTAGTATGTGCAGTCTGAGAAACTATTTTGTAATTGATGGCACCTACTATATTGCATTGATGTTGTGAAAGCCAAGAATAGAGAGAGCAGTTTTTTTTTCACTCGCTAGTATGGTGTAGCTTAGAATGTGTTCAGTCCCATGCACAGCCTGAATTTATTATGAGTATTATGCCTTAAATATATTTTTTAATTGCCTTTTTGGAAAATGTCCTATCAAAGAACTTCCTACGTTGTACCATCTGCATACATAATATAGTAGTGAAACAGGAAATTTGGTGCTTAACGAGTAGTTTTTCATTGAAACCTTAGCATTTATGGTTCAGTAAATCCAAAAATCTAAAAATGGAGACAGAAAGGAAGACGTGTGTGGATGATCAAAACAGGCAAAGCTGACTTTATAGTCTGCAAATTAATAGGTGCTTAAAGAAGTGCCCCCAAAAAGTAATTTTATTCATCATTGCCCGTTTAACACTGGGCTAGATGTGTCTCAGTTGTATTGCCCAGAATAATTGTGTATAAGGACATGGATAAATATCAGTTGCCTTACATGTAAGGGATAGCAGATGTGAAGCATGCTTACGATTCTTCAAACTGTAGCTAGTGAATGAAAAGTCCTTGCAACTTATTCTAAAGACCCTTAAGGTAAACCTGCACATTTTTTCCTAAGATTATTTTCTGATTCAAGCAGCCTAAGTATTATAAATACACCAGGTCTTGCTCTTGTTTATATTAACAACTCAGCTCAGGTCATCTCTACACTAGAACTTCTGCTGCCTTGCAGTTGCTGATGTTGCTAGAGTACATGCACTCTTGGCTGTTTTTGCTTGCATCACATATAAGAGGTTATATTGGCAGAAGCTGTGGTGCACTATGTATAGGCATCCCCATATCTCTACATCACTGTCCAGCACAGTGCTTTGCAGAACATTTTTGCAATGCATTGTGGAACACCCGCACTTCACTCGGGGAATTATGGGAGCTCGGGGTCAAGTTCCTACAATTTCCTTTCTTGCATTCCCTAAAGCTTCTTCTTAGATGATCATGTTCATGTCTTTTTAAAAATTCCCACTGTTCCTTGTACTGGTTTTGTTCTCTTTGCCTTCTCGCTATTAGAAATATGGATCCAGAACAGTTAAGCGGAGCTCTCGTGTCTGGTTTTAGAGACAGGACGTGATTATTCTGTATTTGCAGAACTTCAGTGACCGCCACTGTAACAGTGAACAGTGGTGCTTTGATGAAGATGAGACAGGATGCACTGAGGTGGATGAGTGAATGATGTGGACAGTGCATAGAAACTTCAGGATGCTTCAGACATTTGTTGATCAGCACCACACAGTGGATCAGCATTTTTGGACCAAGAAACAAGCACTGAGCGGTGGAACACATCACATTGTGATACAGATCTGTGGCAATCAGCGGTGGCTGCAAAACTTTGAGATGTGGGAGGCTATGTCCCAGCCATCCAGTGCAGAGACACCAGAATGAGAGCTGCTTTGACAGTGGAAAAGCATCTAGCAATCATGCTCTGGAAGCTTGTAGCCTCATACTACTTTTGGGCTGTGGGCAATCAGTTCAGAATTTTAAAATCTACTGTGGGGGCAGTTGTCATCCTGGTGTGCAAGGCCATGAAGCCTTTTGTGCTGCACAGTATTGAGACTCTGGGGAACATGCAAGAAATAGAAGGAGGATTTGAAGCAATGTCCATTTCCCCCCCACCCCCCTCCCACCCCAAAAGTGTGTGCAGGGTGATAGAGGAGATGCAAATTCCAGTTCTGGGCCATCCCACCTTGCCACTGAGTACATGAGCAGAAAGGGTACTTTTCCATGGCTGTGCAAATACTGATAGATCACTGGGGACATTTCACTGACGTTGTTGGATGGACAGTGTGTGTATGTGACACTTGCATTTTGAGGTATACTGGACTTTTCCAAAAGATGCAAGCATCAGGGCCGGCTCCAGGCACCAGCGAAGAAAGCAGGTGCTTGGGGCAGCCAATGGAAAGGGGCGGCACGTCCGGGTCTTCGGCGGCAGGTTCCTCAGTGCCTCTCCGAGCGAAAGACCCGCCGCCGAAGAATGAAGCGGTGCGATAGAGCTGCTGCCGAAGTGTCGCCAATCGCGGTTATATCTCTCTCTTTACCACCCCACCCCACCCCGCTTGGGGCGGCAAAAAAGCTGGAGCCGGCCCTGGCAAGCATGGACATACTTCCCAGACTGACACATTCATTTGGGTGGGGTTGAAATGCTAATAGTGATTCTGGGGGAACCAGCCTATCCTTTGCTTCCCTTGTTTATGAAACCATACACTGGATGCCCGTACATTAGCAAGGAGAGTTACCTAGTGTCTGAGCAGGTGCAGGATGACTGTTGAATGTGCTTTTGCTAGGTTGAAAGGCCTCTGGCGATGTCTCATGGGAAGGCTGGATCTCAGTAAGGCAACTATTCTTGTTGTAGAATAATATTGCATAATATTTGTGAAGTGAAGGGAAGGGGAAACTTTACTGTCAGGGTGGAGTGGGGAAGTGGAAAGACTGTCTGCTGATTTTGAACAGCCAGACACAAGGACAGTAACTAAAGTCCATCAAGGAGCTATATGGCTGAGGGAGGCCTTAAAATATCACTTTAACAGTGTGCCATATTATTGTGGTGTGCTACTTTTGTGTACTTTGTGTTTTGCCTTGAATCTGGATTTTAAATGATTTGTAAATATCTGTTATGAATTTGAGAGTAGGTGATGCTTTGGTCTTTAACATTTGTTTGACACCCAATAAATATTTTGTGATTTTTTTTTCCAGAAAACCACAATTTTGTGTGCAAATAAACAATGAACAAATTTATTAGCAACAGTAAACTTTGAGGGTTGACACCTATATAACCATATTAAGCTTTACATCTATATTACTAGTGTTAAATAAGCAAAGTTCTAGGTGTCTGTCAGTGTATGCATAGTCATAGTTCTCCTTGTTTTCCACTATCAAAGAATTGTAGGGAAAAGGCTGTAGGTTGTGCTAGTGCCGTGTGTGTGTGTGTGTGTGGGGGGTGTATGGTCTTGTGGACACTGAATTGTGAATGAGATGCAAAGGCTGTGGGGGAGGTGGTCTTTGGATGTTTTGGATAATTCTGCAACATCTTTTTGCTTGAGCAGAGTCATGTTCCTGGTGCACTGGTTGATGTACCTTTTGGCCGCTCTGGTTTTCCTTGAATAGTTGGTCCTTCCAATTCTGATCCATCTGACTGATCTCCATGTGGTCCCTCCAATCCGTACTCTCCCGGACAGCAGCCTCTTCAGACTGGAGAAGCTTCAAAAACATATCCTCACTTTTCCACTTCTTTCATCTTCTGATCAGGGTCAATCTTCTAGCAGGTGTGAATGGGGATGCCTTTCAAGGACACCACAGCCAAGGAGTGTGATAAACAAAAAGGTAGAGAGATATTGTAGATTTACAGTGGGAGTAGAAAGGAAGAGATAAGCCTCAAAACTCCCTAAAAATTTCCCCATAAAGATCTTTTATAAAAGTATGCGGTGATCAGACTAGCTTTGGTTCAGCTTTCTTTGGAACTGCTCTGTTGCTCCAGGCTTGGTGAGTAGCATGAAGTTCTCATTGTAAGTCCATAGTCATGAAGGTGGGGGGCTGCTGGGTAAAAAGTAGCTAAAATTGTTAAAGGAAGAGGTGACTATGGCTGATATCGCTCCTGAGGGTGACGAAGGCCTAAAGAAGGCGGCTCAAGCCTTCCCTGCCCTGTATCCTACCAGGCTGTTCAGTGATGGTGCCAGTTGGACTCATCTCAGAGTGGCATACCAAGGGGGAACAAACAAGACCACCCTTCCTAGAAATGGCTGGAAAAGGATTGGAGAGTGTCTCCTAGAAGATTTATGAAGATTAATCCAGAGGATGGAAGGGACATCTGTGTACAGATCAGCAAAATACTCCTCAAGAGTGAAGAGTTGTTCCCATTGCCTACTACCAGAAGCCAAAGAAAAGAACCCCAGAACCAATGACTCCGCCTCTACTTCTATTCAAGCAGAGCATGAGAGGGATTTGTTTTGGTCTAGGGAAAAATTGATTTGTAAATCAGAGCACTGTCTTTTGCTGTCTACATTACATGCCTACTCTTAAAAATCAGGTACTCTGATTGGATAGTCACTGGGTTGCTTGTAAGAGATATTCTTTATTGAGGAGTGTCCCTGTGGGTGCTCCACTTAGGGTGTCTTGGTGCCCTGCACTTGTAATTGGAGATTTGTAGTAGCAGTGCCCTGGTTGGCCGCCTCGCACCGCTCCGAGCGGTTACCTAGCCTGTGTAGCCAACTGACCACCAGTTCCTTCTCTATCGCCTTTGGCTTGAGTCGGAGTGACAGCAGCGTCTCTCCAAATATGTAGATAGCTCAATATTTCTCTTTCTATCCCATAAATCCTAGTTAATTTGAGTTAACTTTTAGTTTTTATTTTCTTCCATATAAATTTTTTTTTTTTATTAGTCATAGTTTTTCCTCTTTCACCACCTGGAGGACCGCCATCAATGACAACTAAATAAAAATGGGCTGACCCCATTTTTCTCTAGAGCTGTCCTCTTTCAGGCATGCCTGGTTCCCCTGGCTTGAAATGCTGCCTGACCTGCAGGCTCTCAATACCCATTTCTGAAAGCCACGCTCAGTGCATCCACTGCCTCAGAGACCCATATTCCCCAAAAGTATCCTCATTGTAAAAAACTGACTGCCAGGACATGGAAGGCCAGGGATCTTCAACCTAAATTACTAATGACGGAGAAATCCCTCAGGCCAGCCTCCGACCCAGAGTCCAGGCCAACGGTCACCAGCAGCAGACAGGGGCACTACAACTAAGACTGCCTCTAAGAACCTTGTCCCTAAAAAGGTGACCAAACACCGCTCTCATTCATCTCCACAGTGAGAACGCCTAAAAGAAAATGGTCTCTCGGCGAAAAATCTGCCCTGGTACCGATGGCACCGAGAGGCAACGGGAACGTCCGGTACAGAGACATCCCAAGGACCCAGTATGGGCAGGCTCTCAGTCAGGTGCGCGCCCAATGGTGCTGAAGAACATCCCGGCACTGACTAGTGCAATGGCGCCACCTACTGCACATACACAGCTCAGCAAGATCTCAGCACTGACAATTCTCACCCTCTTCTCTCAGACTGCCCTGCCATCTCCAGCATTTCGGCAGACAGGCAGACCTGGCAGTTTCTTCTGCTCCTGGGACCCCCTTATTCAGTACCAACGGTACTTCAGCGAGGCTCGCACCAAGCCAGATCCTCACTCAAGGGGCTTCAGTGTCTCCCCTCTCTAGTGATGATGATGAGGGGAGGACGACACAGGGATGTACACCCCTCACCACTTCTCTCTTCATTGGTAGACACACGAGGCTGGCAGGCTCAACCTTGGATGCCACCTCCTATTGCTCTGCCACCCAACTGGCCATACTAGGACCCTTGGGCCATCTATAGAGCCCAGAACATTAGGCCTCCTAACCCACCAGCCTCCAGAATACCCTGCTCTCCCTCTCCAACAGACCCAGCTCCTTCAGAGGCCCAGGATGAGGAGACTGAAGAACAGGAGGAGTCACCTTGCCACCTACACACATTTCATCGTCGTCACCAGATGAAACAATTATGCTACCACCCCCCAGTTTGGGGGATGCCGTCAAGCCATTTCAGAACCTCTTTAAGAGGGTAGTGGAATCCCTCAACATCTCCTTGTCTGAGCTCCTTGAGACACAACATAAGTGAACAGACATTCTCTAGGCGTCCCCATCAGCAAAAATATGCTGCCATAATGGAACCTGTGAAAACCATCTGGCAGACACCTGCCACAGCCCCTCCCTCCTGCAAAAGGTTGGACAAAAAATATTACGTGCCGGCAAAAGGGGCTGAATTTCTATTTACCCACCCCACTCCTAATTCACTGGTGGCGAAGGCAGTAAATCAAAGGGGCAAACAACAACAGTCTAGATCCACCCCTTACGACAAGGACTGAAAGAGGCTAGACCTCTTTGAGAGCAAAGCTTATTCTTCCGCCACCTTACAATTCTGCATTACAAATTACTCTGCACTGCTGGCAAAATATACGCACAATCTGTTTTCTAAAATGTCATCCTTTATTGAACACCTGGTGGAAGACGAGAGAAGTGTAGAAATCCAACATCTCCGAAGGCTGTCTTGTTGCAAGGATGGCCCAATCCCTTGATTCCGTGGACACAGCAGCATGCTCCATTGCGAACTCCATTGTCATGCGTCTGGCATCCTAGCACCACCTATGTGGATTCTCTAGGGAGGTGCAGGCTACTCTGGAAGGCCTACCCTTTGAGAGGCAGAAATTGTTTGCAGAATCCACAGACGTGTCCCTACATACTTTAAAGGACTCTCAGGCCACCTTAAAGACTCTAGGCATCTATGTCCCTCGAAGCAAGAAAAAGCAAGGCAGGTTTTACAACCAAAAATTCTGGGCTGCACCATACTCTCAGCCCCAAAGACATTATAGCCGATGCCGCACACATGGGCAGACGGGGCGAAGGCAGAATCAAGACCAGCCTTCCACATCCCAGCCTTCCACCTCCAGGCAATCGTTTTGAAGGACTGGTCGAGGGCCTGAGACCTCTATACTTTCTATTTCCGGATCTCAACCCCATTTTAATGCCATTCAGAGACCGCCTGTCACCACATTACCCAGTCTGGAACAACATCACTACAGACAAATGGGTCCTGGAAATTATCCAGCAGGATTACTCCATCCCATTTATTTCTATCTCACCTATCTATCCCCTTCCCCTGTCCCTCTTCAGGGACTCCTCTTATGAGCCCCTGTTACAACAGGAACCAGTACCAGCTCTACACAGGGGAAGAGGATTTTATTCCCATTATTTCCTCACTTAGAAAAAGAACGGCAGATGGAGACCCATTCTGGATTTATGCAAACTCAACAAGTTTGTGAGAACTCAGTGATTCAAAATGCAATAAGGAGTCCGGTGGCACCTTAAAGACTAATAGACTTATTTGGGCATAAGCTTTCCTGGGTTAAAAACCCATTTCTTCAGATGCATGGAGTAAAAATTACAGGGCCAACACTGGTTCTCCACTTGAGGTAACTCCCTTCTCTTCATGTATATAATGCTTGCATCTGTAATTTTCACTCCATGCATCTGAAGAAGTGGGTTTTTTTTACCCACGAAAGCTTATGTCCAAATAAATCTGTTAGTCTTTAAGGTGCCACCGGAATCCTTGTTGTTTTTATGGATACAGACTAACATGGTTACCCCCGATTACTTGATTCAAAATGGTGACCCTATAGACGATAATTCCGGCATTAGAGAAAGGAGATTGGCTCTTGTCCCTCGACCTACAAGACACTTACTTTCATGTCACCATTCACCCAGCACACAGAAGATTCTTGCGCTTCACCCTTGGACATCAACATTATTAGTACAAAGTGCTACCCTTTGGACTGTCAGTCGCCCCAAGGGTCTTCTCCAAGGTCCTCACCATCACTGCAGCTCACCTCCGCAGACTAGGAGTCATGATTTTTCCATACTTGGACGACTGCCTGTTAAGAGCACCAACACAGCGGGCAGCACTAGAAGCCACACAGACCACAATAGCCCTCTTTATGAACCTCAGACTTCAAATAAATCTTCAGAAGTTCAGCTTGGTCTCTGTCCAACAATTTGGAATTTATAGGGGCCTATCTTGACTACCTTACGGCAACAGCGAGGTTACCCCAACAGCGCTTCCTCAACTTAAACACTCTGATTACTACGGTCACAGACAGCCCACAAACGTCTGTCAGGACATGCCTACAACTTCTGGGGCACGTGGCTACTACGACTTTCATCATCAAACATGCCAGACTACATATGAGATGCCTACAAGCCTGGCTTCGCACTTGCTATATACCACACATGCGCTCCCTCAACAGGTGGCTCACCATGCCCCGCAAGGTAAAGGATTCCCTCGAGTGGTGGACACAACCACAAAACGTCTGCTTAGGTGTCCCATTTCAACAGAAAGCTCCTACCATAACGATCATCACGGTTGCCTCCCTCATGGGATGTGGAGCTCACCTGGGCGACAACATGATCCAAGGTCATTGGTCCGCAGCGGAAGACAATTTGCATATAAGCATACCAGAACTAAGAGCAGTCAGAAACGCATGCGAGCATTTTCTTCCTCTAATCCACAACACTACTATCAAAGTCCTTACGGACAACACAGCATGCATGTTCTACATACACCGCCAAGGGGGAGCCTTATCATACCCTCTGTGCATGTAGGCAATACACCTCTGGAATTGGTGCATCCCCAACAATGTAGACATCTCGGCATCCTACCTGCTGGGACATCAGACTTCTCACAAATCCACGAGTGAGAGATGGATTATGCAACTCTCACCACCATATTCAACCTATGGGGATTCCCCACTATAGACCTATTTGCAACAACAAAGTGATCCTACGTCTGCACCCCAAATTCATACCCAAGGTAGCCTTGCAGTTTCATCTAAATCAACCTATATACTTACCTGTGTTTTTCCTGAAACCACATGCCAACAACAGGGAGGCTTTTCTTCACATGCTCGACGTCTGCAGAGCACTAGCCTTTTTTACCAAGAAAGAACAAAAACGTTTAGAAAATCATCTCTTCTCTTCTCTTTCTCTCTGACAGAACGATCAAAGAGTCAGACTATCTAAATGGATGTCGGGCTGTATCTATTTGTGTTACCAGCAGAGCAACCTCCTGGCTCCACCAGAGTGTCATCAACATCAACAGCATTCCTCAATATTATACCCATCACGGACATTTGCAAAGCAGCTACCTGGGCCTCTGCTCACACTTTTACCAGGGCCGGCTCTGGCTTTTTTGCCGCCCCAGGCAAAAAAGCCTCCGGCCGCACCCCCCCCGCCGCGGGGAGGGCGGCCGGAGCCCTGGGAGGAGGGCGGCCGGAGCCCCGGCGGGGGCTCCGCTCTCCCCCCGGCGGCCGTGGGGGAGGACGGCCAGAGTGCCGGGGGGAGGGCGGCGAGCCCGGCCATGGCCCCGCTCTTCCCGGCGGCCAGAGTGCCGCGCCGTCCCCCTCCAGGTGCCGCCCCAAGCACAAGCTTGGTGGGCTGGTGCCTGGAGCCGGCCCTGACTTTTACTAAACACTATGCTCTCGAGCAACGATCAGCTGCAGACACACAGCTTGGACTCTCGGTGCTAGCCACCATCAATAAAACAACTCCGAAGTCCCCCCTCCACTGAGGGGCACTGCTCCATAGTCACCTAAAGTGAAGTCACCGACAGGGGACACTCCTCAAAGAAGAAGAGGTGGTTACTCCCCCTGTGCAGTAACTGAGGTTCTTCGAGATGTCCCTGTGAGTGCTCCACTATTCTCCCCCCCCCCCCCACTTTGGAGTTTCACGTGATCCTCTGGGGTAGAGAAGGAACTGGGGGTCAGTTGGCTGCGCACACTAGGTAACCGCTCGGAGTGGTGCGAGATGGGTGCCGCGTGTGCACGGCCAACCATGGCACTGCTACTACAATTCTCCGATTACAAGCGCAGGGCGCCAAGACACCTAAAGTGGAGCACCTACAGGGACAACCATCTCGAAGAACCTCAGTTACTGCACAGGGTGAGTAATCTTCTCTTTTTAATTTCCTATGTACTTAATTTTTATGGTGAAGTTGTAATAATTGATTTTTCTAATATGTTAGTGTTTTATAATGCTGAAATTCTACCTTGATGCTAAAACATGCTGGCTACTCTTAGTCTCTTATTTTATTGCCAGTACAAGTTTATTTTAAAAATTGGCTACTTTCAAGGTCAATTCCTTTGTTCTCTGACAGCATGAATGAGTGCCATTTTGAAAGAGGGGAGGAATCATAGCATATCAGGGTTGGAAGGGACCCCAGGAGGTCATCTAGTCCAACCCCCTGCTCAAAGCAGGACCAATTCCCAAATAAATCATCCCAGCCAGGGCTTCGTCAAGCCTGACCTTAAAAACCTCTCAGGAAGGAGATTCCACCACCTCCCTAGGTAACCCATTCCAGTGCTTCACCACCCTCCTAGTAAAAAAGTTTTTCCTAATATCCAACCTAAACCTCCCCCACTGCAACTTGAGACTATTACTCCTTGTTCTGTCATCTGCTACCACTGAAAACAGTCTAGATCCATCCTCTTTGGAACCCCCTTTCACATAGGTGAAAGCAGCTATCAAATCCCCCCTCATTCGTCTCTTCTGCAGACTAAACAATCCCAGTTCCCTCAGCCTCTCCTCATAAGTCATGTACTCTAGCCCCCTAATCATTTTTGTTGCCCTCCGCTGGACTCCCTCCAATTTTTCCACATCCTCCTTCTAGCGTGGGGCCCAAAACTGGACACAGTACTCCAGATGAGGCCTCACCAGTGCCGAATAGAGGGGAATGATCACGTCGCTCGGTCTGCTGGCAGTGCTCTTACTTATACAGCCCAAAATGCTGTTAGCCTTCTTGGCAACAAGGGCACACTGTGGACTCATATCCAGCTTCTCGTCCACTGTAATCCCTAGGTCCTTTTCTGCAGCACTGCTGCCTAGCCATTCGGTCCCTAGTCTGTAGCAGTGCATGGGATTCTTCCATCCTAAGTGCAGGACTCTGCACTTGTCTTTGTTGAACCTCATCAGGTTTCTTCTTCTTCGAGTGATTGCTCATGTGTATTCCACAGTAGGTGTGCATGCTCGCCATGTGCACCGGTCCTGGAAGTTTTTCCCTTTGCAGTACCCGTAGTGGGGGAGCACCGCTGCGACCCCTGGAGTGGTGCCTCTACATCGCGCTATGAGGGGAGCTACGCACTCCCCCCACCCTCAGTTCCTTCTTGCCGCCAGTGAAGGTAGTCGGAACTTCGTGCTCCAGCTCTGCTGTAGCACTTCTAGCCTTAGTAGTACAACTCTTCTTCACAGATTGCTTCTCTAGTTAGTTGCCTGGCTCGGGGCATGCCCTGTGCCCCAGGCTTCAAGTCGTGCGACTCCTGTCGCAGTTCTATGCCCAGGAGCGACCCACACTCTGTGTCTTCACTGTCTGGGCGAGACTCATGTAAGTGAGCATTGTAAAATCTGCAGATCGTTTAAGCCTCGAACGAAGCGTGAAAGAGATATCCGACTCTGGGCCCTGCTAATGGAGTTGGCATTGGCCCCGGCATGCCGACCCGACTCGGCGCCGGGCACCGCGTCGTCGGTGCGGAGTGAGGCTCCATCCACCAGTCAGCACCGCTCCCCCGCCAAGAAGCAAGGGAAGACTGAGCGGTGCCGAGAGAAGGACAGGGGTGAGGCCGGACCCGAGTTGGGCAGCCCACGATCCCCCTCGGGACCCAGACCTCCGACTTGCGCTGAGCGGAGTAGTCCGGTCCCTTCCACGCATGCCTCTCCTGCGGTGAGAATGCCGTCGACGCCGGAGGCAGCACAGGCAGCGCGTGACATCCTCACCCTTCCGGTGCCGGGTGCGCCGCCTGAGATGGGCCCCCGATCCCGAGGGAAGCCGCCGCTGGGAGCTCATCAATCCTCTCCGGTCCGGCATAGCCCCCGCTCCGAGGACGAGGTACCTACCTGTTCCGCGAGGCCATCCCGTAGCCTGCACCAGACTTCCACTCCATTGGCCGATTCGCCTGAGAGGGAGTCTCGATGGTCCTCCACTACCCAGAGGAGTGGCAGGCACCGAGACAAGAGGCGTCGACGCTCCTCTTCCCACCGAAGATATAGGAGCAGGTCTCGACGCCATAGGCACCGACGCTCAGATTCGAGTGTTCGCTCGGACAGATGTCATGCTCGGAGTGCCCCTTGACCATCACAGTCACCGAGGCCTCGTAGCCATGGTCGCCGGGGGAAATCTAGAGGCAGCACCTCCGACTGGTACAGGTCTTCGTCGTCGAGGTCTAAATCTTGAGGTCGGCACCGACACGGCCGTGGATGCTTCTGACGCTCGTACAGCACCGTGCGTTCCTCAGCGACTTCCGCACCCAGCAGCCCATCCCCGGGTTGCGTCGCCTCTCAGATCAAGCGGCTCCACTCGGTCCCCAAGTGGGTCAGTGGCAAGGGGCACCTTGGCAAAGGCAGTGGTGTCAGTGGGCACCATGGCCCCAATTACCTGCACCAGCGAGACCCCGTTCGGTGGCCGGGGCATGACAGGTACAATCAACATCCCCACCTCGGCACTGGGAAAAGTCAGCCGGCACCGAACCAGCGGCACTGCACCCGGGCTCAGACTTGGGGGTTGAACCACCGGTACCGCCCGACGCCCTGGGGGCAGAACCAGTCCCCTCACCAGCACCGGAGGACTCCATAGCAGCGCCACCACCTGCCCTACAGGAAGATTTTAAGGCTCACCAAGAACTCCTTAGGCAGGTGGCCTCGAATCTCCAGCTTTAGGCTGAGGAGATGGAGGAGCCATTGGACACCCTGTTCAACGTGTTGTCCTCGGCACCGGGCCGTGTGGCCCTACCCTCTCCACCAGGGGGTGGCCAACATATCGACTTCGCTTTGGCAAACCCCGGCTTCCTTGACGCCTATTTCTAAAACTGCGGAGAGAAAGTATTTGGTGCCGGCAGAGGGGAAAGAATACTTGTACTCTCACCCGGCACCCAACTCTCTGGTGGTGGAGTCTGTAAACCACCGAGAGAGGCGTGGTGAACCTGCGCCCACTGCCAAGGATAAAGATGCCAGGATACTGGATACCTTCGGCAGGAAGGTTTATTCATTGGTGAGTTTCCAGCTCAGGGTGGCAAATTACCAAGCCCTACTGAGCCGGTATGATTTTAACTTATGGGGGTCCCTGCCAAAGTTCAAACCTCTTCTCCAGGAAAGGGACAAGAGGGAGTTCAGAGCTTTGGTCGATGAAGGAGCGGTGGCAGCGGCGAAAGCGGCTCTTCAAGCGGCTTCGGACGCGGCGGATACAGCGGCCCGTTCGATGGCTTTGGCCATTTCCATGCGCTGGGTGTCGTGGCTCTCGCTGTCTGGGCTGTCTGCGGAGTCCCAGACCCTCATGCAGGACCTGCCCTTCGACGGGAAGGCCCTGTTTGCGGATCAAACAGACATCCGTCTGCATGGGATGAAAGACTCCCGCGCCACTCTGCAAACTCTGGGCCTATATGTCCCACCAGCAAAGGACAAACACAGGCCACAGACCTCGGCTCCTCCAGCTAGAGGCAGATATGAGCCCCCACCTAAGAGGCCGAGGGAGCAGAGATGCAGGTCCCAGTGCCAGTCCCGCTCGGCCCCACGACCTGGCCCCTCAAAGGGCAAGAGGCAGGGGAAGAGGCGTTTTTGACTCTTTGTGGGGGGCCACCGGGCCTGTTGCCAGGGAAGCCCCCCAGTTAATAAAGTTTGTGTTCTGCAACCGTTTATCTGCCTTCCAAGTGCAATGGTCCCGTATAACGTCGGACCAGTGGGTCCTCAGCACCATTTCCAAGGGCTACGTGTTGCAGTTCGCTTTGCGCCCCCCCCCCCTCCATCACCCCCTGCCCCCGGAGGTACCCAGGGACCCGGAGCACACCCTCCTTCTAGACCAGGAAGTGACGCGCCTCCTCACCCTGGGCGCGGTGGAGAAGGTACCTCGGGAATTCCAGGGCAGAGGTTTTTACTCCCGGTATTTCCTGATTCCGAAGGCAAAAGGTGGGCTCAGGCCCATCCTCGACCTGCGGAACCTCAACCAGTTATGGTCCATTACAAGTTCCGTATGGTTTCCCTGGCCTCTATTATTCCATCCCTAGACCCGGGGGATTGGTTTGCAGCCCTGGACCTCCAGGATGCTTATTTCCACATCCATATTTTCGAGAGTCACAGGTGCTTCCTCCGCTTCCTGGTAGGGTGGGACCACTACCAGTTTATGGTCCTTCCCTTTGGCCTCTCCACGGCCCCCATGGTTTTTACCAAATGCATGGCAGTAGTGGCAGCCCACCTCAGGAGGAACGGGCTGCAAATTTTCCCCTACCTGGACGACTGGCTGCTCAAGGGCAAGTCTCGGTCCCAGGTGCAGGCCCGGATGAAATTCCTGCTGGCCACTTGTGAGAGTCTAGGCCTTGTGGTGAACGAGGACAAGTCCACGCTAGTGCCGGTTCAGCGTATACACTTCATAGGAGCGCTGTTAGACTCGGTGGTGGCCACGGCCTCTCTCCCCAGGGACAGGTTCGAGACACTCAAAAGTCTCATAGCTTCAGTCACAGCCTTCCCCGTGATGACAGTAAGGGTGTGCCTTCAAATCTTAGGCCACGTGGCAGCATGCACCTCCGTGGTGCGACATGCCAGGCTCAGAATGAGGCCCCTCCAACTCTGGCTGGCCTCCCAATATTCCCAGGCCAGGGAAGACAACCTGGACAAGGTTGTCACGTTCCCTCCCAACATAGTGGCCGACCTGCAATGGTGGTCCCTCCCGAACAACGTTACAAGGGATCCCCTTCCGAGAGACCCCTCCCTCACTAGATCTGGTGTTGGATGCCTCGGACCTGGGGTGGGGAGCCCATGCGGGGAGCTTCTAAACCCAGGGCAGATGGTTGACCTCAGAATTGTCCCTGCACATAAACGTCAGGGAACTCAGGGCGGTGCGCCTGGCATGCATAGCTTTCAGCATGCACCTACGGGGAAAGATGGTCAGAGTCCTCACGGACAATACGGCCGTGATGTGTTACATCAACAGGCAAGGGGGCATGCGCTCCTCGGCTTTTTGCCAGGAAGCCCTGGACCTATGGGAATTCTGCATAGCCCACGATATCTCTCTGAGGGCTTTTCACCTACCCAGCACACGCAATACGTGAGCCGATCACCTCAGCTCCCACCAATACGAGTGGTCACTCCACTGGGAGGTCGCCTGGCAACTCTTCCGAGAGTGGGGAGCTCCCCAGGTAGATCTCTTTGCTACCGCCTAGAATTGTCTTTGCCCCCAGTTCTGCTCCACGGCTGGAGTGGGCAGGGGCGCGATCTTGGACGCATTCCTGATTTGGTGGTTGGGCCACCTGTTCTATGCCTTTCCACCATTCCCTCGATAGGCAAGGTCTTACAGAAAGTTAAGGCAGAGAGGTCGAGGGTTATCCTCATAGCCCCGGATTGGGCCCGGCAATATTGGTACGGAACCCTCCTGCAACTTCTAGCGTCCCCCCCCGCAGGCTGTCGCTTCGGCCAGATTTCCTCTCCTGGGGGGGGGATGCCTCCTCCATCCCAACCTGGCCACGCTTCATCTGACAGCGTGGCTGCTCCATGGTTAGACGAGGAGGAAGAGAGGTGTTCGGAGGATGTCAGGTGAGTTCTGCTGGAAAGCAGAAAGCCGTCCACACGACGGACCTACCTGGCCAAATGGTCTAGGTTCTCTAGATGGGCGAGAGAAAGGGGTACTTCCCCATCATCCGCATTGCTCCAACTCATTGTCAATTACCTCCTGTCCCTTAGGACCCAGGGGCTAGCTCCCGCCTTGGTCAGGGTACACTTAGCGGCCATTTCGGCTTTCCACCCTCCAGTGCATGGTCACTCGGTATTTTCCCATCACATGACATCCCGGTTTTTGAAAGGACTGGATCGGGCATTCCCTTATGCCAGGCCCCCGGTCCCGCTATGGGACCTGAACCTAGTGCTCTGCCGCCTCATGGGTCCCCCCTTTGAACCCTTAGCCACGTGTTCCTGGTCCCACTTATCATGGAAAGTAGCGTTCCTGGTGGCTATCACCTCAGCCCGCCGTGTCTCGGAGCTTAGGGCCCTAACCTCGGAACCCCCATAGACGATCTTTCACAGGGATAAGGTCCAGCTTCGCCCACACCCTGCTTTTCTGCCGAAGGTGGTCTCAACCTTTCATATGGATCACGACATTTTCCTTCCGATACTCTGTCCCAAGCCCCATTCCTCCAATGAGGAACGATGCCTACACATGCTAGATGTGCGTAGGGCGCTGGCCTTTTACCTAGACCAAACCAGGCCATTCCGGAAATTCCCGCAACTTTTCATTGCATCGCCAAACGCATGAGGGGGCAACCGGTTTCTACCCAGCGAATTTCCAGCGGGATCACCTCGTGCATACGCATGTGTTACGACCTGGCAGGGGTTCCCCCGCTGCCTATCGTGAAGGCACATTCTACGAAAGCTCAGGCCTCGTCGGCCGCCTATGTAGCTCACATCCCTATTCAGGACATTTGTAGAGCTGCCACGTGGTCCTCTGTCCACACCTTTTCATCGCACAATGCGATCATCTCCCAAACATGAGATGACACCGGGTTTGGTAGTGTGGTACTCCGTCCCGGAAACCCTTAAACTCCTACCCACCTCCATCAGATATAGCTTGGAGTCACCTACTGTGGAAAACACATGAGTAATCACTTGAAGAAGAAAGGACAGTTACCTGTTCCGTAACTGGCGTTCTTCGAGA